>NW_024524377.1:21532448-21834589 GCF_017590135.1 Pyrgilauda ruficollis | reverse complement strand
GGCCGCGCGGTGCCCGGGTCCCGGTGCCGGCCCCCCGGCGCGCATCCTCCGTCCCGCTATATAACGGGGGGAGCCCGGCGCTGGGCAACCTCGGGAAAAAAAAAACACCACACGCACACACGCGCGGCGCCCTCGCACCGAGAGCTGTGCCGAGGTTATGAGACCGTCACCGCGCAGGAGAGGCTGAGCAACGGAGGTAACGGGAAACCGTGCTTTACCCCCGCGGGAAAAGGGTTCGCGGCGGCTGCCGGGGTGGGAGAGGACCCTGCGACGTCGGGGCGGACGGGACATGCCTCTGTCGGAGCGGCTTCAGATTTTATTGTCACTTGCTGTCGTTCCTGCTGGTGTGTGCGGGCACACCTGTATCCATCCATCCATCCATCCATCCATCCATCCACGTACGTGTGTGTATACACACACACATACATATATATGTAAATGTGTATGTGCGTCCATACACACATTTAAATATGTATATGTGCGTCCGTTTGTACAGACGCATATTACATGTGTTAATGTGCTTCCACCGATGCTCCTCCGAACTTTCGGCTCCCTCTCCTCCGCGGACGCGATCGCCGCGCTCCCGGCGCAGGCTGTGCCTCGGCGGCCGTGCGGCATTGTTTCTTCCCGGTGTGCCCGACGCTACCGGGGAGCGGTCGCAACCCCACACGGGAAGCGGGGAACCGATGCTCGTTTGCAGCAGAGGAGACGACGGAGACGGGAAGCCGGGGCCAGTCCCGCACCTGTTACCGCGGGCAGCCCCGCGGCAGGCACCCGGTGACAGTCCTGTGCACGAAGGCGGGCCCGGGGAGCAGGTGCTCGGCGCCCGCTGGGGCGGCACAAGCCCCACGCAAGGCGCCGGCAAGGGGGAACCGCGGAGAGCGGCGGGGACAGGCGTCACAGGCGCCATCCGTCCCTGCAGGTGCCCTGTGTGTGCGTGTGTCCTCCTTCTCCCTTCTCCTATTCGGTAAAAATGTTTGAGGATTTTTTTCCGGAGCAAAACAAAACAAACCAACCCACGCTTGGTCCTTTTGCGTCGTGCCGCCCGGGCTGGCTCCCGCAAGCATAATCTTCTTATATTCCCCGCTAATATCGGCGAGTTACATAATGGTATTTGAACATATGTCAACTTAATTACAAGGCAGAAACGCGGAGACAATTAAAAGTTTGCCCTGGCACGGTGGGGAATCCAGGACTTCCCTCGGGAGGGGGCGGCGGGACCGGGGAGCGAAGCGCGGGCAACTTCTCCCCGCGGGTGGTGGCGCGGGGCCACGGCCGCTGCTCCGGGTGCTGACACGTCTCTTTTCTGTCCCCTCCGCCATGCAGAGGCTCACCATGACCAAGTCGTACAGCGAGAGCGGGCTGATGGGCGAGCCCCAGCCGCAGGGCCCCCCGAGCTGGACGGACGAGTGCCTCAGCTCCCAGGACGAGGAGCACGAGGTGGACAAGAAGGAGGAGGACCTGGAGGGTCTTCACGCCGAGGCCGAGGAGGACTCCCTGCGGAACGGAGAGGAGGAGGACGAGGAGGACGACTTGGACGAAGAGGAGGAGGAAGAGGAGGAGGAGGAAGACGACGACCAGAAGCCCAAGAGGCGGGGCCCCAAGAAGAAGAAGATGACCAAGGCGCGCATGGAGCGGTTCAAGCTGCGGCGCATGAAGGCCAACGCCCGGGAGCGCAACCGCATGCACGGGCTGAACGCGGCCCTGGACAACCTGCGCAAGGTGGTGCCCTGCTACTCCAAGACGCAGAAGCTCTCCAAGATCGAGACCCTGCGCCTGGCCAAGAACTACATCTGGGCGCTCTCCGAGATCCTCCGCTCGGGCAAGAGCCCCGACCTGGTGTCCTTCGTGCAGACCCTCTGCAAGGGCCTGTCGCAGCCCACCACCAACTTGGTGGCCGGCTGCCTGCAGCTCAACCCGCGGACTTTCCTCCCCGAGCAGAGCCAGGAGGTGCCCCCGCACGTGGCGGCGGCGGCGGCGGGCGCGCCCTTCCCGGCGCATCCCTACCCCTACCAGTCTCCGGGCTTGCCCAGCCCGCCCTACGGCACCATGGACAGCTCCCACCTCTTCCACCTCAAGCCGCCGCACGCCTACGGCGCCGCGCTGGAGCCCTTCTTCGAGAGCGGGCTGGCGGAGGGCGCCAGCCCCGCCTTCGACGGGCCGCTCAGCCCGCCCCTCAGCGTGAACGGCAACTTCTCCTTCAAGCACGAGCCGGCCGCCGACTTCGACAAGAGCTACGCCTTCTCCATGCACTACCCCGCCGCCGCCGCCGCGCTGGCCGCCGCGCCCGCCCACGCCGCCATCTTCCCGCCCGCCGCCTCCCGCTGCGAGATCCCGGTGGACGGGCTGGCGCCCTACGAGGGCCACCCGCACCACGAGCGCGTCCTCAGCGCCCAGCTCAACGCCATCTTCCACGACTGAGCCTCCCCGCGCCGCAGGCAGGGCCGGCCAGCCGCGCCCCGCCGCCGCCACCGCCTTGTTTACAGGGGGCGGCCCGGCGGGCCCCGCCGCCGCCTCGGGCCCCGCTCGCCCGCTCTTTGCTTCCGCTCCTCCGAGCGACGCTGTAAATTGGGGTAGGGGCATTGGGATCGCGTCAATTACCTGATCGGGATAACAAAATCACAAGCAATAATTAGGATCTATGCAATTTTTAAACTAGCGATGGGCCAATTACAAAATATATATGAAATCTATATTTTTCAACCAACGTTTTACTACTTGTTACCTTTCCCATGCTGAATTATTTTGTTGTGATTTTGTACAGAATTTTTAATGACTTTTTATAACGTGAATTTCCTATTTTAAACCATGCAGCTTCATCAATTTTTATACATATTGGAAAGGTAGAATTATATCTAATTTATACAAAATGATTTAACTAATTTAAACCAGCAGAAAAGTGCTTAGAGAAGTTATGTTGCCTTAGCACTTCTTTCCTTTTCAAATAGATGAAGAAGAAAAAAAAATGCACAATCCGGGCAATTTCTTTCCCATCCAAGTCTCTTTTTAAATTATTTTTCTTTTTTCTTTATTTCTTTTTCCTTTACCCCGTACAATAAGAACCAGATCCCCTAGGTCTTGAGAAGATATAAGAACGATAGACTTATTTTCTATTAAAACATATCATTTCAACACATTACTTGCACAAACTTGTATATAAAGATTATAAGCAAATGCCAACAC
Organism: Pyrgilauda ruficollis; assembly: GCF_017590135.1. Lineage (NCBI taxonomy): Eukaryota > Metazoa > Chordata > Aves > Passeriformes > Passeridae > Pyrgilauda > Pyrgilauda ruficollis. The sequence goes on along the minus strand of NW_024524377.1, from coordinate 21,831,406 downwards.
CCTTTTTAAATCGAAAGCTGCTTGACTATCACATACAATTTGCACTGTTTCTTTTTAGTCTTTGAATCTCTTCGCATTCCGTGGTTTTGGTTTGTTGGATTTTTTTGGTTGGTTTTGGTTTGGTTTTTTTTTTTTTTTTTTTTTCCAGGCGCTATAAATGCATGATTTTATACATGTTCACACAATCCGTGGTTGTCATATGCTCATCTTATAAATCTGAACCGAAATCTAATCAGGTTGTTAAAGTCGGGCTATATACCTATTGTAGTCGATTAGTACGGTAGCTTGAAACAAATTCAAACCATTTAATCCGTAATTAGAACAATAGCTATTGCATGTACAATGCAGTCCAGAATAAGTGCTGTTTGAAATGTAACGCTGGTTCAACTGGAATCAATCTGTACTGTAATTTTGTTTGTAATCCTGTATATTATGGTGTAATGCACACTGGGATTTTAGAAAAAAAAAAAAACATCCATCCTTTGGCAACAACATAGTATTGAACATTTGGTCGAATGTTGCATTTTTCCTTAAATGTGATTTTTTTTTTTTCCTTAGTGTAAGTAATTCCTATGGGATTATTGTTTTATTCGGATAGCTCATGAAAGGTGCAACACTTATTATTTGTAGAATAAAATTGGACTAAAAAAAGGACACGGATTCTTTACTTACCTTGAGAAGTACTCGAGGCGGGGAGGCGTTCGTTTGTTTACAGCGAACCCGGCTATTTGCAATGCTGATGTGTCGGATGAGGGGAGCGGGGCCGAAGCGCGGCTCGCTGGGCGCTGCGCCTCCGCCTGCACGGGCTCCCGCACCGGCTCCCGCACCGGCCCGGGCGGCTCAGCCCGGCCCGCGGCTCTCCGTGCCGGCCCCCGGGGTGCCCACAGCCCCAGCCCCGGCCGGGTGCCCGCAGCCAGCCCCGGCCCGGAGCCGCGCCCCGGGAGCGGGCGCTCCGGCCCCGGCGCGGCGGCAGCAGGTGCGCCTTCCCCCCGCAAGGCAGACCTGGAGCCGCGCTGTCGATTCATCGTCCCCTCCTCTCTCCCAGACGGGAAGCGTATTCCTTTAATCTTCGCTGATTATATTTGAGGCTTAAGAAACCCGGAGACGCAACCTGCGGGAGAGCAATTCCCCTAATGACCAGGAACAATTATCAACAGGTCTTTGCCTCTGACCATCAGAAACAGATTTAAGACGATATCTGAAATACTTTATAGGAAGCCTGTCACGAAGCGCAGGTATTGCATAAATATTTCAGCTAAACCCAGCAGAAAGTAAACAAGCTTTCCTATGGATGAGGGCGTTTTTTTCCCCCAGGAGAAATCGAGCTTCTGGCATCTATTTTAAAGGTGTATGTAGCTACAGAAATCCAACGTGTAAGCATGGCAATCCTGTCCTAGCAGTTCAGCAGCCCCTGCTGCCAGGCTTCCCCATTAAAAACATGCTACAATTTAATTGCGATGCTGACTGATGCATTTTGCAGCATCTCCCTGCATTTCACCAGAGCTTGTAGCTCCACACTTGAAAACTGTTGCTGAATCTGAAATGAAAGAACGCAAAAGGCAACTTTTCAAGCACACATTAACCTTTCCCAGTCACTGGCAATACAGGTAAGTGTGCCCTGGATAACCCAAGGGGTTTAAATGAATGACGATTTTTCAGATAAAATTGAAAAAGCTGACCCAGGCTTGCTTGCCTTTTGGTTATGTGCCTTCTTCCTAAATACGAGGATTCTTCTAGTCAGTCAAGGGGCAACTCACATGCCACCATCTTTTATTCAAAGGCAGGCACAGATGTTCCTTCTGCAGGGGAGGTTTTAATTTATGAAAATGATATTGTTTATGCATGAATGCACTCTGCATAACACACAGTACTTCCATCTGATGAGAGAAATACCACAGAACCAGTGCCAATGTCAGGAACATATTCTGCAAATTTAGTCGCTTAAATGTTTAATGAATATTTGGAAGGCATTTCCAAAGCACAAGAAACCTTTTCAATTACCTTTTCTTTTTCCACTGTTGATAACAAAATTCAACTCTTCCAGCCAATGCAACCTACTTAAAAGATCTACCTAGGCTATCCCAGAATTTGCTACTGTGGTCTTCAGAGAAAGTAATGTTTTAATGTTATGAGCAATCTAATAAGGAAAATTAATTAGGCATTTTGGTAACTAGAGGCTCTAATTTACAAATCACTTGCGAGTTTTCTTATTTCAATTGGTTTTGGGTGGTTTTTTTCACTATCACCACCCTTATAAAATACTGGAGATCTTCCCCCCTCCCCCACTTTGCTGACGCTTGTGATGTCTCCATGATATTTCTGTCATATTATTAACATCAAGCCAAATGTTGAAATTTCTGCTCCTGACTCCCGCAGGAAGGTCTATCAAGGTCTCTTTTAATGGAAAGAATTACTCACACTGTTCCTGTCCTATGAACATATCGCTAATTAACTAAGGCTGTAGTGGGATTATCCAACTTCCGCATGCAGAGAAAACTCTGGGGTTGATTTGTACCCACACACACACTGGGTCAGCCAGCACAGGCCTAAAACTCTATTTTTAGGGCTGGTTGTGACCAATGGCGTTTCCCTTCTTCTTTATGACATACTTGTGAGAGCAGAAATTGTTCTGCCAGCAGTGCATGCTTGAGGTTAAATCTGCAGGTACCGTATACAAGAAACAGTCATGACTTGCAGCTGTTCCCTTCTTGGTGTTCTGGAACAGCACAAGAGGTTCTGTGGAGGTTGTGGACCTGGCTGGCTGTGACAGACACAGCTGACGAGTCTGAAATGATGGAATCCCAGGTTACATCCACAAGCTGCCTGGGAGACTGAAGCCTTGGTTTTACCTAGCCCAAATGAACAACGTGCCTGAATAACCGTGGCCCAGTGCACTCAGAAGGAATCTCCAGGGGAAGGGAAGTGGATCCAAGGAGAACCAAGATTCCTGAATTCACCAGAAGAAAACAGAGAGCCTCTTCCTCCAAAAGATACTGTTACAGAATACTAATAAACTAACATGGAAAAGCAACATGCAATTCCAGAGGTAATAAGGATTAATAGAAAACAAGAGAGCAAGAAAAACAATTATTTTCTATCTTCTGTAACAGTAGAGAAATCTTGCAATTATTTCAATATTGTATTGGATTAAAACTAGATCCACCATGACCTTATCAATTGTTTTTGACATACTAAAAACGTGTCTCTTTTTTTAAAAATACAACACTTCTGTTCAGAGAACCATCTTGTCAAATGGTTTTAAAAATTACAGAGTTACATTTCATTCTCTTTTATATATAGAAAAAGTAGCTTAAGATTAAAAAAATCAAACAAAACCCACTTATTTCTCACTCATTTCTGTTGAAGAAGAACAGAAATGAAACTTGGAGTTCTGCCTGATGCTGTATCAGGGAAAATATGCAGAAATTGGTCGTTGTTTTTATTGACCAAGATGGGTTGTATGGTAATTATTTCAGAAATTATAAATGGTCTACACTTTTTCCTTAGCTGAAAATACCATATTACAAAAAACCCTAGAAAAATATAGCACGTAAATACATGCTGAAACAGCGAGCTGAAGATCTACAAATACACTAATATCTACATAAGTGTTTTTTAAATAATTCATATATGTATTTAACAAACTGTCAGAAGCTATGCAATACAAAATTAAAACTGACAATGCTCTCAAAGCATTCTCTTAAGTATTTAGGTTGCCTACAGGGTATGTAAAACATAGAATATCAGCCCTAGTTTTCAGTTTCCTAGCTTGTAGTAGTTTGCAGCATGGAGTTAACTGAATTTTGCATGAAATAAAATAGAAACAACTAATATTTACATGTTTACCAACGCTGTGACAGAGCAAGAGAAAATAAGATTCAGAGGGAAAAAAATTACTTTAAAAAGATAGCATACCAACCTTAATGCAAAGAAAATATAATATATTCTGATCAAACATTCTCATTTTATATTCTTCCTATTACCACATTTTTCTCTATTGTTCTGATTAAGATTAATTTCAATTCATGGGAGTATCAGGAATGGTTGTAACTTCAGACTGCATTTCTGCAGCTTCTTGTACCTGCATAATAATTTCACTTGTTCTCTTGGCAAAGGTTTGTCCATTTCCTTACCTACTTTTCTTTCTCTGTTCTTTAAGACCTTCCTTCTTTTGAAAATTTGAAGATGTATAGCAATAGTAATGCTCTCTTCTACTGGCCATTTATACCATTTTCCTCCAGAATAATTTATGGCTTTGCTTATCGTGCAAAAAATTTGGTGTTCTGCTTAATGTCACTTCTTCATGGTAAACCAACTCAGCAGAGCTGAACTAATATTAAGAGTTACAAAAGGTTATTTTCTGAAGTAGAAATGTAAGAAGGGAGCATACTTAAGAGAGCTAATTTCTGTGAATGAACAGCTGAAGTATAACTGACTATACACAAAACTCTCATTGTATAAACACACACTGTAGCCAGAAAAACATAGAAGCCAAGGGTGTGCTGCCAACTTCAAAATTCAGGTTTCTCCAGAAGGAAATCTCCATTAGCTGCAGAAAACAAGTCAGCTACCAGAAATTTTCACTCAAAAGCTCTGGAATGGGGACAAGATATTTTCCCCAGTGTCCTCTCATTGCTTCTTGTCTAAATTCCTGTTCCTTAGCTTGAACATCACATTTCTTATGAATCCAAAACTGGCCTACTAACCTCATTGCATTTTTACAGACACTTTTTCTGAGGTAGGAAGACATATTTTCCAATAGCAAGCTTTACCTGCTTGCTGTCCTTCAGTTAATACTAGCTGTACTTCCCTCACTCACTATTTCTGTCACAGGTTGTCCCACCTCCTTCTTCACTTCACAAGGTTCTTTTGGAAAAGAGTTCTGAGGCTCTCCCTACTTAGCATCTAGAGAGCAAGGGATGATTTCCAGAAAGAGACACTTGGTTACGGAGAGCTTAGCTCCTCTCCTTGTTTCCTACTACCTCTTCTCTTGGGCCATAGGATGCTTCAATCTCCTAGGCCATCTGGTTGTGCTCAAGACCAGCATCCTGACCTGGGATAAAACTTCCCCTGGGTCCACATTGCTGAGAGCAAACTCTGGGACACCACAAGGGAGATGTCTCCTCCCTCATGCAAGATCTGTGATTTAAAAGCGGCTCTTAAGCGTGGTGTCTGCCTTCATCTTATTGCAGCCATGTCTGTGCCATATCCAGGTCCTGACCCACAAACTCAATATTCTTGTATGACTTTGGACCTGCCTTGATAACACAAGCTTCCCTGCTGGCTGCTGGGCTAGCACTGACACTGGCTACTGCCACCTGACCTCACCTAATGACTCTGCTTTTCAGCTTGATGCTGGACCTGCCTTGATACAAGGGGTTTGTCTGGCTGTCTGGGCTCTTGAACTTAGCTACACACAATTCTGTTTACCTTCGTCAGGTATATGGGATCCTACCTGACCTGTAATCACTCTAAATCCCGTTTCCTTTATGAAGCAGCCTGCTCCTACTGTTCCTCAGAGTTCCTCCTTTGTTCTTCTGGCTGCAAGGCCCATGAGGCCACTAATGAGCCTCAAAAACCCTGAGCATCCCCACCTGCAACCCTATCACCAACCCTACACATGAGCCTGGAGCTCTATTCAAGTTCCTTCTGAGACTACAACTTTTTCAATTCCAGATGCTGTGATGCTGCTCTGCAGCTCAGCTCCAATCCTCACCTGGCTCTGAACCCTGCTGATCCAGACCTGCCTCATCATTGTAAGCCTGGCTGATGATTTGGGTCTGGGATGGAGTCTAACACCCTCCCCAGACTTCCTTGCTCAGGTACTTTGCAGGTAGGCTCAGTGCTCCTTGCTGCTTGAATATCTACTATACAATTCCTACTGATTGTCATGCATCTTCTTTCTCTGATAAGAGAACATCACAGAAGATACCACTGATACCATCACATCAATACACACAAACATTTCTTACAAGAAAGTTAAAGGGAGTTCTATGTGTGAGAGTTCCAGACATAGCCTAGAAAAATTGACAAAATTATATTGCTGGGCTATTCCATGCATTTCCAAATTCAATGTGCAAATCTGAAATTTGTGATAACTAAAAAAAAAAAAAAAAGTCTGTTAGAATAACTTGTTTGGAACCTTTCCCCCCCAGGAAAAAATTCTGTCTCAGATTTACAAAGAACTGTGGGCATTGAGGATTTGTGAACAGCAGCAAAACACAATGAACAGACTTTTATGGTTGTTTTTACTTTGTAGAATTCTCTTACTATTTCATGTTTTTATCTAATATATTTAGTACCTTAACTGTTACTGATTTAATAGACTTTTCAAGTAATGCCTATAAGAAGGTGTTAGAAGTTTTAATTACATCAGTCAAAGGATATTACAAGTCTCTTAGGAACTGCAGTAGTTTCCCACTGGTGGTACTGAAAACAGTATTATTTTAGGGTTCTAAGCCAGTTATCAGTTTACCCTTTCCTCTACCTTAGGAGAAATTATCTGGTGATAATATATAATATACACTAGGTGGTATAGGCTAATAAATTGTCCCAGAAACAAATACAAATGACTGCAGGGAATTATACAGGGCATATGGCCTCAAAAGAGATTTGACTATATCTAGCTTCATATTATTCTTTATCTTCCAGTTAATGATTTAGCTTTCCTTTTGAATGACATCAGTGCAAACACATTGAAGATCACTGACACCAAATAATAGGCACAAATTGAATTGGTTCATCTACTGCTGTATGAGAATGATAAATGTTAAGGCAAGCTTGTTTGGCTCACCACTCTTTTTTTTTTTTTTTTTTTTTTGCTTAAAGATGTTTTGCACAAAACTTCTACACTCTACACATAATTTAAATTATTTATATCTTATTCTATATGATAACTTTGCAGCTGAGGTATTTATATCCCAACAAATAAGATCTAAAGGACAAAATGAAAACTGAGATAATTACTAAAAGCTTTAAGCAAACATATACCTTATGTGGTCATGTGATTCAGAAAGGCAAACTGGTGAGGGCTGCATTTCAGTAAAAGCTGTGTTAATGGCTCGATGCAAATTGAAAATGGGTTGCATATTTAACAAATATTTGGAATATACTTTAAACATGGCAAAGTAATAGATGGAAATAAGTATCAAAAAGTTGTACCATGATGACTTTTAAAATGTGTCTTAAACCTGTCTTCTCTACATAATAAGTACCTCGGTACTGGTTTTTATGGAATTATGAAAGAAGGCAACGTGCCTTGAGAACATGCATCATCTTGTGAGCTATTGGCTGGTTTGACTGTAATCAACATTTCTCTTCTACAAGGCTAAACATCACAGGATGAAACTCTAACATGTGGTTTAAACTGTATTTTGTATCCATCAGCGAAGGGAAATGTTTTCAATTTATTGCTTTATTTCTCAGGACAGCTACATTTGTATTGTTACAAACATTAAAAATAAAATCACTGAACTTCTTCTTTAAGAATATCCTTTTCACACCCTAGTAAGCCACCATGCCATTATAAAACTTTATAAATGTACAAGTTTAGCCCTTACAGGCTCAGAAGCACCTTATAAAGGGAAGATGGCCCTGCGCTGTAACGTGATTGTCATCAGTGAATCTTACAGCAGCTGTGAGTAAAGCTGTCGTACTTCCAAGCAGTGAAGGCTATAATTTATAGAGCAAGAGTAAAGTGGTCTTCCTCCCCTGCATCCAAGATTTGAGGATGAAGGATGACTATGCAAACTTTCTGGGCATTTCTTCTGCACTGGCCCCCTTGATAGCAGATCTGTTCCAGTACCAGTCAGTATCAGACTCTGAGTCACTGTTTTGCTGGAATGCAATATTTTGCATTCTTATGGATGAAGGGTACAGCTGGATGATGCCTCCACCCGGGTTTATGGCAATAATCTGTTTTGCACCACGAATGCCAACATGGTATTTACATTAAGGTTATGTCAGAATCACAACTTGTGAAAGACTCAGTCTTTTTAGAATGCAAGGGCTATTAGAACTTCACATCGTGGTTTTCTAAAGCTAAGTAATAGCAATATTGTAATGATAACAGAAAAGTGGAACACTTGGGACTCTGACATGGAAATCTAATTTCTGTAGCGGGAGAGTTCCTTCCTTGGAGCAGTAACTGAGGAGAGCACAGCGCTGAGACGCCCGAGCGCCTTCGGGCGCTGCTCAGCGCTCCTGACGCGGCTCCGGCCGGTGCCGCCCTGCTCCGCCCGGGCCGAGCCCCGCTGCGCCGCTGCCCGGCGCCGCCCGAGGACGGGGCTGCGGCTCCCGCAGGGCCGCGCCCGCGCCGCGCCCCAGGAGCGGCGGCGGAGGGTGGCCCCGCTGGCCGCGGCCCCGCCGGCCCCGGCGGGGGACGAGCCGCTCCTCAGGGGCATCTTCGAGATCGGCAAGAGGAGCTGCGACGTGGTTCTGAGCGCCCGGCGGCTCCGCTGGAGCCCCATCCTGCCCGAGAGCCCCACAGGTGGGACGGGGCAGGGCGGGGCAGGGGTGTCCGCCCGCGCCGGGCCGCGGCGAGCGGGGAGAGGCGGCCGGGGCTCTCCGGGCAGCTCACCCTAAACCGGGATTGCTGTAAAGTGCTTAAAGGCAGTGCCGTCGGGCACCTCTGTTCCCTTCGAGGTTCCTTTGAAGACTGAAAAGAAAAAGAAATTGTTCGTAACGCTTTGAGTGTCTTGTACCTGTACCAGCTCTCTCTAGCAAGAGCCTTGTCTACTTGGTGGGTCATACGAAAGGGACAGAAGGTAGAGAGCATGTTTTTATGGCCTCTTTAGCCCCAGGCAGAGCAGTAAGAGGATTTGATTTTGTTTCTGCGGCATCAACTTTTCCCGGCTTATACTCTTTGGCAGTTACATAAACTAGAGTACAGAGAAGAGAGTATGGTTTTGCGGGGTGTGCCTGAGTTTTGTGTTGAGGCTTCTGTTGCAGGTTGTCGTTGCTCTGTGGTGTTCACGCGGCAACGCACTGAGAAAGTGTGGTTCCAGGATTTGATCAAGTGAAACAAATTATGTACAAAAGTTTAAGAAGCAAAGGATGCTGCTTGAATGTATCCAAAGAGATATTTTTTTCCTAGAAACTGTGAAAACATATACGTAGTTGTAAAACTGCATATACACTCCTGAACTCCTAAAAGTGCTTGTTTATTTCAGTGACCTCCCAGTGTTTACATGAAAGAGAAATCAAAGCTGTATTCAGGAATGCTGTTTCCAGGCAGTGTGTTTGCCTTCCGGGATGGCATGTTTAGCTTGTCCAGGCTTAAAATACCACGTTTATTTTAGAAGTGTATTGGACAGAACTTAAAAGTTCCTGTAGGTAAGATCTCATCACCATGGAGTCAGCATTTAGAGAAGCAAAGAAGTAGTCACATGCTCGCAGGTGAAGTCATTATGGCTCATTTAGTGTGAGCATGTTGGGATACCGGAGCTGCCGAAACTGAACAAATACACAGTCATGCCCTGCTGTTGACTCCTCTCCTCTGCGTGGTGTCACCGTGTTAGTGCAGTGCTGCACTCACACTTAAATACCTGCTTTTCAGCCGGACCGCTGAGTTCTGATCGCCCCCGCACCCGGTGTGGGGCACAGCCCTTCCTCTTGGGGAGCCAGTCTGGGTGCCTGAAGTAGTGCTGTTACTTAGTGCTGAAGGCTCTCTTCCTTCTCTTTTGGGACTGTCTACAGGTCTCTGTGTATGTGATCTGTAATGTGATTTATTAATTATTTCGTTCTGCCTGTGGAGCTCTATTATGAGTGTCACTTTATGTTCTGCCTTCTTTAATGTAGGCTGCATTGCCATATATCAGGAACTAGGGTCTGTAATTGTCTTGTAATTGTCATCACTGAAGGATATTAAGGTTCAGACAGGAAGAATAGATTCTAGTGTATATTGCTCCATGCTTCCAGAGAATGGGGAGTATATTCTGTGGTTTGGGATTTGTAAGTTTTTGACTTTGTTTTGGTTTGTTTTTTGGTTTTTTTTTTTTGTTTTTTTGGCTGGTTTGGTTTGTTTGTTTTCCTTGGAAAAATTCACCCCTCTCAGTTGCTACTTTCATACAAACATCACAAACTTTTCATAGCTCCTGAAAAGTAATGACGTATGCCTATAGTCAGACCTATAGCAGATGGCAGGACTTCAGGAGTCCTGTGGAAAGCAGCACTGACAAACTGCTGCCAATTTTGTCAGGATTTGGGCTTTTACTGCACATGTATTAAATACATGGTGAAACTTCTTTCTCTGACAATTTGGTTTTATACTATGTGGCATTGAGCTGCTGAATAGTTTCATTTTTGAGAGGCTGCAGTTGCAGCAGTCAAATGCAGATTCTGGAGCTTGAATGTTTTTTCTTTCCCTCGTTCTTGGCTCCCAGCAGCACTTACCCTGGGGTGTTCTGTACTGGTGCTGGGAGGAGCCATCTGTGGTAGGGTCTCATTCGTAGGTAAGTACAGCAGTGGAGTGTTCAGAGATGGCTAAAGGCTCTCTGGACAAGTCTTTCCACTGGGATTTGGCTTATGCATGTTCTCTCCAAACCAAAAGCTTCCTAATGTAGTTTGCCTGAGGTTCTAAGAGGTCGTCAGGTCTTCACACTTTGCAAGTGCTGCTGAATGTCTCTTGCTTGGACTCTTATGTCGTGATGCTTCCTCTTTTAGGGAAAGGTCTTTCTTATATGGCAATTGCTACAGTCTGTCAAAATCAGAGAACTATAAGGTAGTTGCTTTGTTCCCTTTTTCCTAACCTTCCACCTGCCATAGTTCTCCAGATGAATTCCTGTCTTGCTGAAGTTGTCGTTTGTCATCCGCAGCTCTGCGGTTCTGATCATTTGCTCTTACACGTGGTAGTTTGTGCAGCCCTGGCTCCTCCAGATTCTACCAGAGCTCAAAGCTGCAGCTTCCAAGCACAGGGCATCTGCTGTGCCTGGGCCCAGTCATGTCACAGTGATGTATGTGTAGTTTTGCTCCACTGTGCTGTTCCTGGGGGGCTCTAGGCAGCCTGATTATCAGGAGGACTTCCTTCTTTACTCTGTCCTGGAGTTCTGCAGCTTCCATCTCCAAGAGATGGCTACCCATGCTTGCTGATGATTTTTGATGGCTTCCTTCGTTATTCACTCTACAGCAAAGTTCCTACCTCTGAAATAAGCATGACCCATTATGAATTTATTTTGTTATTTGTTATAACAGAGCTTATGGCAGAAGTGAGTCTTGGGCAGGCGACTGGATGTGGAGCCTGAGAGAATCTGTCAGGTGGGAACGTGGGCAAGCGTGAGGCAGGGCTCAGCTGCCCCCTTGGAAAGGCTGCAGCTCCAGCCTGGGTGTGCAGCTGAGCCCGTTCTCCTCCCTGGAGGCAGAACCCCTCTGACCCATAGCTGGTTGCTTGCTTTTCACAGTGCACTGAGTGCCTCAATGAGACACAGAGCTCACAGTCAGTAGTTGGTAGTTTGTCCCTCTAGCTTCTTTCTATGTTGCATTCCTATATTATAACCATGGAAATTAAGAAAAAGGCAAGACTTCTCTATTGATATTCCAGCCCTGAACTGTGGAGGTTCTCATACTGAGTGCTGCTTCAAAACTGTAGCAAACTATCTTAAGTACAGATTTGAATATTATATGTGATTTTTCTAAGTTTCCAGTTTAATTCTGATAATTTTTAAAGCCTCCAGCATGTTTTTAAAGTTTGCCACAGAGTTTCTGGATTAACAATAATTGCACTTTTTCAGCAGATTTCTGCCAGGCAGGAAGTCTAACAAAACTGGCAATTGTCCAATGCTTTACCAGTATCGATCATCCTGAAAAACTTTGTAAGTGTAATTTCTTGTGTGTTTAGTACTAAACTACTTCAGTTTAGTACTACACTGAATGATATATGAAGTTATTATCTGACTGACAGCGTGCAGGCTGGACTGACTATTTGGGTAATAATAGTAATATTTTGGATAAAACTTGCTTTTTAAGTATAGGTAATTGAAAATAATTTCTAAATTAATTAATGGACAAGCAAATAAGATCTTGGAGCAGTCCAGAGGCTAATGTACTATTGAATATATATTTCACAATGAATCAAATAATATATATTTTTATAATGAATTTAAACAAATCAATATATTAAGTGTACTACTCTTATCTATAGTGTGCTATAGTTCTTGTTGATATTAATCTAAAACTTACATTTATAGATATTCTATGTAAGTGCAGCAATAAGGAAAAAGAATCACTGATGTATTTCAACAGTGAAGAGTCAGCAATAAAGGACTTAAAATTAATTCCGAGTGCATAGTGGCCTGTTGCCAAGGCTATTTAGGAACAGATGTGGCTGAAATAGATACCAATAGTCTGTTTGGGATCTCTAAAGTAAGACATCTGTCAGTCTATCGGTCAGTCAGGAATAATGGAAATGGAAACTGGCTGTTACAAAATGTGAATGACTGAAGTTCCAAGAGAACTGAATTCAAAGCTTTTGATTCTATGTCTGACATGCAGAGAACATATTTTCTCCAAGTGGCTTATCTGTTATCCAAACAGAAAATCTATTTTTAAGGAAGACACGTAAAAAATATGAAATGTAACTGAAAGTGAGGTGTTCATGTGCCACATTAACATATGGCTTTAAGATGTGAATTGAAGGAAGAAAGCATGCAGTTTTAAACAATCCCATGGTGTCTCAACTTATAAGACACTCAAATTTTTTTCCAGGAAGTCTGTAAAATTAATGTCTGTTAGAAAAATGCTGCATGAAGCTGCAAAATAATTTACCAATCTACAATGTACTGTGGAAATAAGATATACTAATTAAAGGAGTCTTAAAATTTGTTCTTTATTTCAGGGGACTTTTGAACATAATATCTTGTGGGGTTTTTTTTTTTTTTTCCTTTATCAGAAGATCAGTTGATGTGTTTGTGGCACAACTTAGGTTTTTTTTCATTCTTTCTGTTCTTTCTTGTATTTCACACATTTATGCACCTCTTTGCTTACATTGAAAAGGGCTAACATCCTCTGGATACCTAATAGGGCCTTGTATGTGCACTTTAATTCTCCAAAGAGAGGGATCAGATATTGAATTCTTTGTTCCAAGAAAAAAGTTTCTACGCTAGTTCTTGAAAATTGTATTTGTGTATTCAGGTTTGCATACACATTAAGTTCTGCTTATGTTAGTGAGTTGGATTCTGTTGCAATGGGAATTTGAAATAACAGGATTTATTTAGCTTTCATAGAAAGTAAGCCTTCTTTATGGCCTGTTTAACGCAAAACTTTCTGTTGATGAATTTGTGGTTTGTGTTATCTTAAAGCTCTTGTAGGCCATAAACTCAGCAAGTTTTAGGCTTGGATAAAGGTTTTGCTTTTGTGGTTGGGTTTTTTCCTGTTTCTCCTGTAGCACTGTGCAATAATTAAGTCTTTGCCATGTTCTATGATTACAGGTAAGGCTGTGCTTTGCTTTATTCCTGTCCTCTTGCTGCCTGGGGAGCGGGGCTGGTGCGTGGCTGGGTGCCTGGCACGGCGCGTTGGGCACCATCGGGCAGCTGGCACACCGGGAACGAGCCAGGCCTGGCTGCTGCTGGCCTTGGGCCGCTCACAGGGGCAGTGGAGGAAGATAGGTGGGGATCAGGGGGCAGTCAGGAGCGCTGTGCTGAGGGTGAGCCCATGTGTTATGGGAGTGTAGGGGGTTTGGGGCAGTGTCCTGTGCGTGTGGGAGGGGTTTGTGGGTGCTGTGGAGAGGGATGTGAGTGAACAGAGGGGACACTGGGGACAGGGAGACATGCAGGGTGATGCTGTGGTGTGAGGGGGTGTGTGGTACAGGGTGAGGAATCACTGGGAGTTAGAGGAGACATAATAAGGTAATGAGGAGTAGAATGTGATTTTTTTTTAAAAAAAAGGTGTCAAGGTTCTGTAATTTTCTTGTTCACAACTCTTGACTGTGCCTTTTGGGCAAAGGTGTGCAAGAGTCAATTGATGGTCCTGCTTCTATAGCATGATGGAGAGAATCCAAAGGTATATATTAAAAAAGAAGTTGATGTGCTAACCAATTTTTGATGCCCATGCTAGTGATATTTTCATATCCACAATGGTGCTGTAACACTGAGTCCCTTTCTCAGTTTAAATTATTGTTCTTTTTAAATTATTAAAGAATATCCAGTCAAGTCCCTTACCTAAGTAGGGCTATGCAGTCAAATCTCTTACCTCAGTTTCTTAATTATCCTTGTTTTTGGCCCTTCAGAAACACTAATTTTTTTAGCCCCTCTTTCAGATGCTAGATGCTGTTGTATTCTTTCTTTGATTGTCATTTTACCATATCATCCCTGAATCTGTACCCCTCTATTGTGCACCTTTGTCTATTTCTATTGCATCAAATATTGCCTGCTTGTCTTAACTTTTAATCGTAATTAATTGGAAAATGCATGGAAATGGTTTTTCTACTGCAGTTGCAAAATAGAAATAAAAGCAGGGAAGTCTGTCATCTGCTCTTGTTGGAATTAATAACACTAAACTTAGAGAAACAATTTTCCTCTCCTTGTAAATGTCTTGTTAACTGTGTATGTCACAGACGCAGCAGGTAAATAATAGATACTGTTGCAATTATGTGAAACCCAAACAAATAGATATTGGATAGAAGAAATCCCTTTTTGTTTGCTGTTTCATTTAGTTATATCTGGCTGCATTACGCACCGCCTTTAGAAGGAAGTTTTTATTCAGGACATGCAGTTCTCCAGAGGTATTTTTATCCTACTAAGACAATTTAAGAAAAAGCTTAAGTGTCTGTCTTAAAGAAAATCTGAGAACATAACCTGAAGAACAGAGTAGTCTGTGTGCCTTAACATTTGTGGGTTGTGGAACTAATGTTTTCCTTTTGAGGAAATCAGTGGTCCTGGTTTTTATGACTTATGTTGTAACAGTATGTGCAGACAAAAAACCATAATGTGTTGAGTATCTGATACATGTATTACCATATTGCCATAAGGAACTGCTATTATGTTAGACACCAACTGATTTCGTGATAGTGTTGGATTTCTCTCACATATGCTTATGTTTTTGTACAGATGATCCTTTAGGAACATCTGCTAGTTTTGTGGTGGTATCTGCTGTTTCCTTTCAAAATTTGACCTTTTTGTCGTTTAGTGCTGTGACTGCTGTAGAATTGTGTTTTACCAGGCTTCTTTTCTAAATTGATTCCTGTCTCATAGACATTAACTATCAATTTTTTGGGTTGTCATTTTAAAAATCTCTTTAAACTGCTGACTTGAAATAAGTTACTAGAACATCTTCTTTTCAATTGTTCAGGTTTAAAAAATACTGATGTCTGTGGACTAAAGGTGTGGATGGTACATCTCAAACTATTTCACTAGGGAAGTAGTTTTGGAACTCTTGTCCTGCAATTTAGCAACCCTTCCCGCTTTAGCTGAAGAGCAGATTTGAACAGTAAAACCAGGTGTTATAAAAAAATTTGAAGTTGTAAGCCTGAATTTTTGTGTGAGACTTGATGTGTGGTAGCCTATGTGTAAGGGATTTGATGAAACACAATTCATTTATGTTTAAGATCTGGTAGAACTTCCTCCTTTCCCAATTTCTCACTTAGTTGTCAAAGGAATATATTAAATCACTGACAACGATTTTTTCAATGACTTGGTGTAACTCACAGGTCTCCAGTCCAGCACGTGGCTATTTCTCACCTGTGTGTGGCAAGTTTAAACAAATGGTCAGTTCATTAACAGAATTCAGTGCTGAACTCTGAATTTCCTGGCTTTTGCCTGTTTGAGCAACGTCAGATGGTAGTTAGTTGGATGCTTTTCAGTACTGAATAGTTGCTGTAGTTGTCAGTTTATTTGAACTGTGACAATATATCTGTTCTGCCAGTCCATACACTCAAGTGAATATAGGAAAGTATTCTTTGTGAGGCTCTCAAAATGCAAAGCAACAGATGTTATGTACTCCACAATTACAGGTATCCTGGAAACAGATCTTTACACAGTGCGGGCAGTCTTGGAAAAACAAAATTTGACACGTGAATGATCAAGTTAAGGGTAACAACAATAAATCCTTATGACTAAATATAATGCTGTTTTGCACATACTGATCTGAGTTTGGGTAATTAAGTGCTTATTGTTATGTCACCCTCCTGTCATTTGACAAAAGTTTAAAAATCATCTTGTAGTTATATTGTTCTGTGTTGTTTTAGTACAGCATAGTAGAAATAGAATAAATATTCTCAGTTAAAAATAACATATGAAAATGGCTTTTGAAAAAAGGCCTATGTAACTCCAATGAGTGAAAATTCTTGTAAATAAATTGCTAACAGTAAATAGGAAAAAATTCAAGGTGACTTGCTGGGTTTCTATGTGAAGATAGCACATCTTTGCCTGGCTGATCTGTTGACTGTTCTGAAGATGGTTCAAAATGAGATTGCTCCTGTCCAAGTCCTCTCCTTGCTCTCCTGTTTGTTGCATGGCCTTTTGGAGACTTGTCAAAATGCTCTGTCAAGAAAGGTACTGGAAGATTTCACACTTGGGTGGTTTTGCGTTTCCCAAAGGTCTGCTCTGTCACATCTATGTAATTTAACTTGGAGTGAGGTGATTAGCTAGGGATCAAAATTATCGTGGTGCCAGTGAATAATACACTAACAGTTAGATGGCTATAGATGGTGGTAACTCATGTCAACATCAAACTTTGAACAGATTTGTGATTTCGTTCCATGGATTCTGCAGCTGACATTCCCTGGTAAACATAAGTGTATTGTATGTTGCCATGGTTGGGAAAAGATTGTATACAGATGTATTGTTTTTATTTACGGAAAAAGAATACTCTGAGTATTTAATGTCAAATGTAATGTTTCTTGGACACTTAACTGCAACACACTCATTAAACAGGGCTAGTAGTAATTGGAGTTGGTTTGGAAAGCAATGCTTAGCAGAAAAATGAGTACCTGATCAATGTTTGTTTCTTTTTTTGACTGTAGTACAAGTTAAAATTAAATAAAAGCTTTTTTTGAATTTTTTTTTTTTAGATTTGCATTTGCTGAGTAGTTAATTATTTAGAATATGATGGAAATGAGTAGGTGGTAGTGATTTATGTGCATATGAATGTTTGTGTCGCTTAAAGCAGATATGTTTTTTTTCATTAGCATTTAGCAATATTGATTTTATGTGGGACTAGAGCAATAAAGTAAGTTCTTTCCTACAGCACAACTTCAAAGACATGGCAATTTTACAGATTTGACTAGGCAACAGGACAGTGAGTCCAAGAGTGGGAGTAATTACACACAGTGTAATTATTAGTGTATCGATCTCTTACTTGAATGCCATCAGCTTGGAATAAAGATCAGGAGCTGTAGCTATACCATTCCTAATGTGTATGGTTATAGGTTTGTCATGTGGAAAATGTCATCTGTCACTTAAACAGTTGTTAGGATTATTATGTTAAGGATAATTAGAATGTAAGTAGAGGCTAAAGCAGATGTTTGTATGCTCTATAAACCAGCAGTTATTTAACCACATCTTGGATACTGTGTGTGGTTCTGGTGTCCTCAGCAAAGGCAATGTGAGACTGAGAAGGTTCAGGGGGTGATAATGGGTAAAGGTACATAATGGCTTCTGGATGAGAGTGGCAGACTAGGCTGGCACTTTTTGGTCTGAAAGGAAGGTACTTGAGATGGGGTCTGGACCAAATAGATGGCAGTTCTGCAACATAAGAAATATGGTGCTTCGTCTGAGCAGAATCAGGCTGAAAACCAAATGAATAGCTAAGAGAACTGTAAAACTTACTGCCAAAGGATTGCTAATTCTAAAAGATTTTGAGGCTTCAGATGGAGATGGCAGGCCTCATTTTACTGCTCTTAAATGTGTAGAAACCACAGTCAGTTCAGGGTGTCCCAAATGAAAACAGGTGGGGAATGGAAAAGTATTAGTGGGAAACAGAATAAATGCTTCCTTTATTCCTTCTCTTCTTTTAGCATCTGCTTATGGCTATGGTTTGATATAAGATACTGGGACAGATGGACGTTTGCTCTGTCCTGGTATTGATGCTCTTACGTACCAGAAACCAGTTAAATTATATTTAAATGATATTTTGAGTAAGAGCACACACATCACTAGTCTGCAATTCCACCAGTGTCTGCAGTGCCAAGCAAGATTTAATGATAAAATCTGAACTTCAGTTTGCGTAGCCTTCCATTTGCAAGGTACCTCTTTTTATTGGTGGAACAATACAGTTTAAAGAAAGTATGTTCTTTGCCTAAAAAAATACCAAGGGGTTAATTTTATTAAATGTTGGTTAAGAATTACAGTGCAGTAGCAGACTGTACAGGAAACCTGAATTTCTTAGCCATAATTCCCTTGAAAATATTGTTCATATGACTACTTCTAATTATTATAGTATTAGGTTTTTTAATATATTTATTTTTGTTATGGAGAAAAGAAGGTAAGTTCCAAAGACATAGTTAGACTTGGATAGGATAAGAGTCTGAAACAACTGCAAATGTTTTAGTTTGATCAACTTCAGAATAGGAAAAAAGTGTAACTTCAATATGCTTTGAATTTATATTTATTTATCCATAAATATATTTGAGAAGATTTCTGATGTTTACAGAAGAAAACCCTTAATATGAACCATCCATTTCCATTTGTTATGTCAGCTGCTGAAAGCTGTGTGCCAAGATATCAATACTGATTATTTCTTGAACACAGGTAGTGATAATTTTCTTGCACTAATTCACTTTATGGCTAAGTCAAAGATTATTGTGTGATGTGGAATGTGTGGCTGGATATGTGTGAAAACTAATATTTGTTAAATTTACTTTTAAACAAGAAAAATAAGTTTAATATTGTGATAGAGGAAGATTTGCATGGAATAGTAACAATAACACACTGTGCAAGTGTGTGCTGAAGAGTTTGAAGATGCATCTCTCTGTGGCTGTGTGGGTGCTCTGAATGGGAATGGCTCCCTGACTCTACCACCATATGCAGGATTGTGATGCTGTGAGTAAAATTCATGGGGTCTGCAAGTAAGATACTTACTTCAGCCTCATAGTGGTAATCCCTGTGCATATTGGTGCAATGCTAACATTGAAAAGTTTGGGGGAGTAAAAATTTGTGTGTATTATGGGAGATTTGGAGTGCATCTTTGTCATCTGATGTGTTTATTCAACAGTGAAGACTGATCAGGAACTGGCTTGTTTGTTTGTTTGTTGTTATATGTCAATCAGTAATCTTTCTGTTTGATTTTAGTGCTTAGTACCAGGATTAGGAATGGATATGTAAATATGATGTGCACATGCAGTTACCATACTGGGGATAGCAGGAGTTGGTGGTAGATGCCAAAGAACTTTCTTAAAATACATCGGAGAGGTTTGTTGGAAGTTGTTGGTGCATGCCAGGATGGAAAGCAGACATTGTGGAGCATTTTGGAGTGGGTTTTTTTGAAGGGTTTTTTTGACAAGTGGCTCTGTTTTAAAGCAGACAGAAAATAGGTAGGTTTCTGCATATATACTTAGTATACTAATTTAGATTGATATAAAAGTGCAATTTATCTCTATACTTAATTTTGAATTTCATTATACTCAATGTTGACATTTTATTCATAAAGCATTTTGTGAATTCTGCATGTTCTCTGAAATGCATTAACTTGTCCCACAAATGGAGATTCAAAATGGAGATCTCCAGATTTTTGGGAATCTCATGAAAATTTCAAACAATATTTTAAATAAATCATTACCATTTATTAATGTAATTTCTGAATGGTATAATAACATTAAATATTAAAACAACTCTAAGGCTTCACCTAATAATTTTGAGTGTATTTTAATTTTCAAAATAGCATTACATATAATTTTTTATAGACTAATCAGATATTCCCTAGAATTATTTCTTCTGCTAAACATTTTGTAGACCTGTTGATAGACTTTATGCATGTGTGATGCAATGGACCAAAATTTAAGTTAGCTCAGAGATATTTCTTATCTACAATTTTTGCTTGGCACGGGTGTGTTGCAGTGTGTATGCAACAGTCCTGCTGCTCGATGCAGCGAGCGTGCCCTGAGCTCAGTGCAGATCCACGGGCACAGGTGGGTGTCCTGGTGGCACCACGCAGGGAAACACATGGCACTACACAACATGGGGCAAAGAGCACGCAGTTGGAATTCAAAATCATTCTATGGATACCTTGGAAATTTGTGCTTGTTCATGTATGGGTTGTAATTTCTGAAAAGGGGGTGCGTGTTGTTGTATTGAACATGTGTGAGACAGACAGCACTCTAATGTAGTTGTCCTTGCTTTGTGCAGAGAGGAGCTATTGTATGACCTTGTTTATGTCAATATTTTAATAATTTATCTTTATAACTGCTTTTGACTATATTTATAGTAACATTGGCACCCTGTGTACAGAAGATAAAATCAGTGCTGAAAGGAAACTTGCATCCATCTGGAAGCAATAAAGTTTTCTAAAAGACTGCACAGTGTTACTTAATCCTGTGATTTCTCACTGTGAGTGAAATTAAGGTTTGGTTCAGTTGTGTCACATCATATTGCTATCAAATCTTTTGTGAGAGCTGTGTCATAGTGTTAAGCTACAAAAAAAAAAAAAAATTAAAATTGATGACAGTCTGAGAATGTAATTTCCTCAGTCACAGAATTATGCATCATTGCAAATGGAGTCAATTCTATATAATAAAAAGAATTGTAATGAAGTGTTGCATTTTGTAAGCCTTCTCTTTATATGAAGTGCTAATTTGTATACTGCACAATTGACTAAGAATACCTTAAATATGGTGTTGGGTTCTAAGTAATTTTTTGTATTGTACATCTGTCATGTAATAGAAATTATATTTTTTTTTTATGACAAAATATTTTATAAAGTTAGAGAAATATGAACCCTGTCCATAAGGAGAAAGGAGTAAAAAGAAAAAAAATCTATATTATAAAGACGATCTAATAAAATTCTGTGGTTTTTTGATGCTTTTCTTTTAAGTTTGTTACAAGTGTGGTATACATGAACAAAATAATATTCATTCACCCCTGCAGGCAAAGTGGTGTAGCCTGCATTCTTCCTGTTCCTAAGTGGCAACTGAGCGTTGGGGTGAGGGAAGGGGTTTGTCCTTGTCAGAGGATTCTGGTGGTGCTATTGCCATCTCTTGCCCTTGGGCTAGTGCAGGAGATGCAGATACAATGATACAAAGGATCACACATAAATCTCTGAAAAAAAGGAAATAGACCAGAGATCAATGAGTATAAAGCCAGACATGTAGAAGTTCGTGGATGAGCTCATCTAGCAGCTGATAGCTGTGCTTTGATAACTAAAAGCATGACTTGCTAGGGCACATGAATTATCAACAGTTTACAGAAGGAAATGGACTTGTTTTCAGAATGGGCTGCTTGTTCTTTTTTCCTGAAGAAAATGTTTCATGAAAACCTTTTCCAGAAGAGACTGAAATTCAGATATTTGAGACTTAATGAATTCCCTGAACACTGATATTTAGCAATATGGACAGTTTCTAAATCTGTATTTGAGGCTGAGGCAGATCTCGTGCAAGTAAGGCTCCAAGTAAAAGTAATTGTTAACTTGTATTAATCAAACTCTGTAATGTTATGTGGCCATAGGGGGTCATTTGCTTCCCCACTTCCCCTTATTTTCTGAAATGACAGAAGTAATTGCTGTGATTGTAACATAAATTAGTAGGTACCAAACACTGTGTATGTGTGAGATGCTTTTGAGGAAATGTAAAATTAGGCTCATGTTTCCTCTTTGGGGATCCTTTGGTATGTTTCAGCTCTGCCAGCCAATTCTATTAAATCATTTAGGCTACTAGATACCAGTCTTCTGTTTATTTCAGAAATATCTCTGAAAATAATTTCCATTTTATGATGGGTGTATGGTTGGTCAGTCATTTAATCGGATACATATGTTTGCAGACGTTTTCGGAAATGATGGAAATCAGTGACACTTTTTACCATGTTGTTACTCTGAAGTTTCTACCATAAATCCTCTTACTAAATGAAAAGTCTCAAAGTTTAAGCCACTAAATGAAAGGTTTGCAGCTACTTGTCAAATCATGTTATGAAATTAGGCAGTATGTGGGCCATATTCTTAATATAAAATGTAGAGCTTTCTATAGTACATTTCCAGTGACCTCTTTCTTGCTCTGGTGTTAATAAGAAAGTGTAATTATTAAAATCAAAGCTTTTGTTTCATGCATCCTCTCAAATGCTTCAGGATGGAACCAGTTGTTGTCTGACTTGCTTCCTTTCAGCTTACCTTGTTGTTCTAGCATTATTCCCAATAGATCTTTATGCTATTTTTAAATTCATCATCTCCCTCAAATGTATTTGTGGAATGAAGGGGAAACTCTTCCTTACAGTGAAGCTTTTTCTCTGGAACAGCGTTAGGCCTTCTGCTAAAGCTTCAATCACGCTTTTTTTGCAGAGGTATTTATTCAATAAGCTATCTGACTTCTTTTCAAACTGCCAGTGTCAGTATGTTTTTCTAATGAAATTCTGCCATTAGGCTGTAGTTAATAAGCAAGGTACTTCACTGCTCTATGTGAGAGCTGAGTCAAGACACTAATGAAAGCTTGATGGATGGATGTCTGATGAGCCTCATTACAAGAGGAAAGGCCTTTTCCATGGCCTGCTGACCAGGACGCAGTGTGTGAGCATCACTCTGAGATGTGGTCATGTTCACAGGGCAAGTCCCCAAGCCTGGCTTTTCTCCACAAGGCTCCAGCAAAGCCAGCCTCTGAGCTGTACTAATCTGTGCTCTTATAGTATGGGATCCTCTTTTCTTTTGGTTCAGCCAGAATTAAGTAGTTTGGTGATGGTTCTTTTCAGAAGTTTGCCTATTGCTGTCTTTGAAAGCTGTAGTGAAACTTAACCAAGTTTTAAGTGCTTGAGTCTGATCCAGCTCAAGACTTCAAGGACTACACCAAACATTCCCTAAAGCTGCCCTGCTTTCAGTTGCTGTGACAGGATGCTGTGCACAGGGGCTCTATGTGTAACAGCCCTATGGTTTGAGGGGGATGTTCAGAAGCTTGAGGATTAGTTTTTAACAGATATGGTGGAGAACAGGGGCTGGAATCAGCTGGTTGTGGTGGTGTCTTGGGGGAGAGAACCGTTTGAGAAGTGGTGAGAGACAAGAGAGGAAGATGAAAGGCAGGAGGTTACAATTTTAGATGGATTTGCCCATGCTGTGGGCAAATATAGTAAAATTGTTTAGAAACAAGTGAAATTATTCTGTTATGTAATGTAAGCCTTTATCCCATGACTGAGATTTTCATTGGAAAATTACTTGGGTTTTTGGCTAGTATTGTGTTGAAAAATTGAAACCTGAAGTACAAATTTGTTTTGGAATTTTATTTTTTAAATATGTCCATTATTCTTCACAAAAATATTCTTTTTACAGGTAGCTATCTGTGATAGTAGTTTAAAATAAGATGACTTCTTTAAGCTAGAGTAGTGAATAACTCCTTGTCCAGTGAAACATGACTGAATGTATAATTTTTGTTTTGTAAAGTGGAGTATTCTGAGACTTCTAATTAATTTTTTTTTAATGTATAAGATGTCACTAGAGCTCTAAAGAATTAAAAGAAGCCACTGTGCATATTTTCCAGTTCTCACTGACTCTTGCTGATCTGTGTGATCTTCGGGGAGTTAGCAATTGGAAGTGAAAATGCAGAGCAGATTGGCTTAGCCCATGTTGACTTCCCGCTGATGAAAGGAGACAGTCCCAATTCTTCCTTCTTCCCTGCTGTGAATTTTCTTAGCACTTTGTAGCATCTCTAGTTTTACAGGACTTGTGTTGAACTGACCGTACTAAACAACGTGTCAGAAGACTAAGCCAGGCAAAAAGTGGGCAAGCTCTGTTACTTTAGGAGTTGATTTGACTCAGCTGGGTTCTGCCCAGAGCCAGACTTCAGGAAAAGGGCTGGGCTGCACAATCATGGCAGGGGAGCTGAGGGTAGGAGTCTGTATTGAGAGGGGGATTAGCAGGAAGGTATTGCCTTTGCTTGGCAAAATACATCACTTCTCACTAAGATTCTCTAGAGAAGGAGAATGAAAATGGGTTGTATTCCTGTCAGATGTTTTTAAGCTCAGTTTTCTGCCCTGAAGGAATACAGCTGCTGCTGCAAGTGAATAGCTGCCATTAAAAGGTGAAGTGAGTAGTTGCACCCTGCTTTTGTAGTTGCGCCTCTCCAGCTCTGCACAAACTGAGATGCATTTCTTCAGTCCCTTGTAATACTTTCTGAGCTCCTTGCTGCTCCCAAGCAGGTCATTGCACACAGTCTGAGAAATGTATTTCTAGATTAGGGCCTTGCATGTGTTAAACTTCTCCTGTAACACCTTTTAAAAGGACTAGAGTAATGTAAAACTAATCTTCAAACAAAAACCAGCCCCTCCCCAACCTGATCCTGGCTGTACCATCTTCTCCTCAGCTTACTTTTGGCAAGCAGAAACTGGAATTTTGCTTTCTCTGCTTGCAGAAGAGAATAAGAGGCATAGCATCAAATTTTGCCAGAAGTGTTGCATTACCTATCTTTTTGAAATTAGAAATCATTCAAAATTCATGTGTTTTGAAATAGCTTTTCTGTCTCATGTTTAGAGTAGTTAAATAAGTGCTAAATAGCCAGAAAAGCTTTACACTTTTTCTTGGCTTTTCTGGCAAGAATGATCATATCTGCTTTTCTCACTGCCAGCCCTTCTTAATAAGTAGCTGAAAACTGTAGAAGTTTTATGAATCAGCTCATGCTGCTTTCTGTGCTTTGCTGATTTACAGTGAGGGAAAAATGGGCTTAGTAACTGGTGGACTAATAGGTGCTGGTTTATAGGCATTAGGTATTAAATTAAATATTCCTAAACATAGATTTATAGACATACTGTCAAAAATAATTTTATTTTTAATTATATTTATTTTATTTTTGGGTTTATATTAATATAGTAATGTTTTATTGTATGTCCTGAATGGTTATTTTGAAAGTAGTGTTCATACAGTATAGGATGGCCTGTGATCAATTTTGTTATAAATAAATGTTTTATAATAATACACTTCATTAATAAGTACTGATCACTGTATTTTCTTTAGTATGGTCTGGATGATTTTTTAAAATTTCTAATTATTTCTGTTAAGTTACACCTCACTCAGCTATATCAATCAACTATTAAGGAAGTAAACTTTGAGAATGTAGAGAGCCTAAAATGTGTCAAAGATTTATTTATTTGTTATAGTCAGGAGGGCTCGGTATCTTGCCAAAGGTCATAGGAAGCATTTGTGACCAAGGGAGTCTCTTTGCTTTGTGTCCAATTCTTGTACTTGAATTATTGTCACATTTAATGTGTGTTTTCTGGTATTTTCCATGTACTCCAGATATTTGTTATGGAAATCAAGTCATTAAGTACCACATCTAGATGTTGGGCTTCTGTGGTAAGGTAATTGTCAAAAAAGTGGTTCCTTGTTGAAGTGTTGGTGTTTATATTTAAATACCACATTTTCTTTAAAACTTCTATTTTTCAGTTGTACTGCTTTTTTTTCTTTGTGTAATTTTCATAAATTTTGCGGTAAACATGAGGTATTTAACACTCTTAACTTACTTAATTAAAATGTGGTTTACTATTTACAATTAAACTCTGTTTGAGTGTATTAGTTCCTCATATTTTGATTTAGCTCAGTGTGGTTGATTCCGACATAATTTTTTTGTTAAGTAAGAGATTAGACTACCATAAATAAGAAAAAAGTAGGATAGTCTCATTGCTTGAAATTAGTGAGATGATATATAGGGGCATAAAACTTCCTATAAATTCATCTATCCAGGCAGGTTTTTCTTTTTTTTCATGATGTATTTGAAAAAAAAAAAAAAAGTGGACATGTGCATAAACTGTGAGTACAATTAGCGTCAAGCAGATAAATCCAACTCTAATCCTGTTTACGCTCTACATCAGGCAGATGTGCTGAGATTGATTCAGACAAGCCCTTGGCTTATAGTAACTTTTTTTTTAAAGTGCCATATATTCTGGTTTTGTTAGATCTTTGTTAAATGTTAAGTGCTGTTAGTTTTGCTCTTCCCTAACGCCTGTAACCTACTTTATGCAGGTTATTCCCTCTCTGCTTTCATGATGACAGGGCAGCCTGGTAGAAGAGATTATCTTTATTCCTTGTAATTAAATTGACTTTTTTTTTTTTTTTTTCCAGAAGATACAACAATGGGAAGTGGGTACTGAATTAAATAAATAGCATGATATCTAATAGATGTACACTTAAATCTCTTGCAAGAACAGATGGTACCCAATATCTTTCTGAGTAATGTGAGAGGACAGTTAATGTCCTGAAACTGCTCGCAATAACCAATACGATACTAACGAGCCAATGCGGTTTTCAAAGTTTAAAAAGTGTTTAGTACAATATATACGTTATTGCAAAAGTAAGCTTGGTTGCTACCTCATTCTAGAAATATTTTATAAACACAGCTCGTGACTTAAATTTTCTTTTTCTGAGTTGTTTTATACAATTTTACTTCATTTGAGATGGTCTTATTTTCAGTAAGGAGAGAAAATGAAAGTTATAGAATATGCCTGGGGTTTTATGCAGATTTCATTACAACTTTAGGAAAAAATAGGCTGTACTAATCCTACTAGCTAATTCAACATTTTCTCTAGAAATTAAAACTCAAGGATGATGGTTTTATGCAATTCAGCATTCCTAGAGTTTATATCCTTTTCCAGGATGCATCTGGAAATGTATTCCTGTAAAACCAACAAAGTCAGATAGTGGTTTTGAAAGTCTAGTGCTGCCTAGTAAGAAAGTTTTATTTTAAATATCAAAAGTTTTGATATGCATCTGAGCAACATCAGAATTTGATAAATACAGAGTAAGAGGAAGATGCACAAGCAAGTAAATAACTGGCTGAAATAGTCATGAAAAGAAGATGCAGAACTTACCTGGCTTAAGACTAAATGTCATTTTATGAAAGCCAGTGGGAAATAAAAAGTGTTTTATCAGGCCTTCATTTTCATTGACTTGTGCAGGATAAATAGACTAATGTTTGTAACTTATATGTGAGGCACATCCATAACATTGGCATAATAGAGTTCATGATATCCTCAGCAAAACTAAGAGTTAAATCCAAAATATGATTTATTTTAAAGAATGATTTATTTAAAAGTATTTAAAAATCAAGCCCACTTAGAATATTTGTATTGGTCTGGGAAAATGAATGTTGCAGATCAGTTATTGCTGCAGAATGGTTGTGGTTAAATTTCCTTTCTCCTAAAACATGGAGGTTGTGTGCTGGCATTTTCAGTGTACTTGATGTCTGACAGTGAGACTTTGTGAAAAAACCTAAGCAAACCCCCTCAAAAATTCTGTTCTAAAAGTTAAAACAACTCTTTAATGTACATGTTAAACTATGAAGTTCTAGGTAATTTTGGACCACCAGTCAGTTTTTCATTTCAGGCCTACAAAGACTATTTACCCTTAAATGTTTTAGAAGATACAAATTTTGACAGAAATGAAGATTTTGGTTTTGGTAATGTTAGTACCAAGTTTGTTTGTACAATGTCCACTTTGAGTTTGTGTAAAATTGTAGTTCAAATGGAATCATACAGTACTTCTTCCCCCTCAGTTCCCTCATTTTTAAAGGATACATTGACTGAAAATACTTTTACAGCAGTTGTTACAGTACTTCAGGATTTATGTTGGGTTTTTTTAAAGAAGTATTTAGGTGAGTTTTCTCCTGTTTATTTGTTGTATACTTCTGAAAATATGCACTACAGACAGTTTCCTGTGTACTGTCTCAATGCACAGTACTCTCAATTACTTGTCACAGTATTCCTGCTAAGAGTGGAATGATTTCAGTCCAGTTTTACACCTTAGTAGCTGATTTATGGAGATATTAAGGATGATAGACTATAAAAAGTTGGAAAAAAATATGTGGGAAATATAGCAAGGTCATGTTTCTATTTGTCACAGGTTATTTGGTACAGAACAGGAGAAAATGAATTGGTTGAGAATTGTGAGGAGATGTCATTATTGGCTTGAGCTTTAGCTGTGTTAGCATGGCTGAGGAGAAGTCATCCAGGATTCCTGGACAGAGAAATTATCACTGCATAGCCCCCTTCCAGAAATGATGTTGAGAAATGACAGTATCAAACTGTTACAAGAATTGACAAAGTCATCTTTTTGCTGCCCAGAAAAAAAGTATGTGACTTTCTCAAACCCTCAGCTTCATGTGGTCTAATGAAGTAGGGGGTGCTGTCCGTCTTTCCCTGGGTGACAATTAAAATAGGTTTTCCCAACACTCCAGTGCAGCATGTAGGAACTATTCATCAAACAGAATCTGCTACAGTTTTTGCTATTGACAAACCAGAGTTGTTGCTAGATTTGGGGAAGTTTTCTGCTTTCTAGCGTTGGCTGCATTGGGCTGCAAAGGGACCTTTATTGATGTGCTGTATCAGATCTGCTTAATTATGAAGAAAGCAGGGAAAATTTTCTTTCTGCGTCCAAAGAATCTGATACCTACAGGAAGGGTGATATTTTTCCTTCAATTTGTGTATTTGACATTGGTTTTGAGGAATTGAAATGTAGTTGAAGAGAGCAGAAAAAGGAGAAGCCTGTACCATAGTGCCTCAGTTGATACATCTCCAAAAGGCACTTGGAAATGAAGTGGTAGCATCTGCAGCCACAGCATCCACGCCAATAGCAGCTCCAAGATAACAAAACCTTCCCTTAGCTGACACAAATCTCCCCTGGGATGAGGATCTTCAACTTTTTTCAAAATGTTTTTCTTGTCTTCTAAACTGAACTCATAAATCAAAAATGAAAGCAAAGATGGGTAACACAGTTTTGGCTTATTTGTCTATTTTTCCCTTGACAGTTTTCTGATACGTTTCTGCTGTAAACACAAAGGTAATGGTTGTATCAAATGAGAAAATATAGTGAGCATATAATCAGCTTGGGTCATGGCACACTTTCTGATCTATGATTTGCAAATATGACTGCTATGATTGCTATGATTTAGGTGAATAAAGAATTTGCTTTTCGAGTGCGAATTCAAAAGAAGTCTTTCTTAGAGTGTGAAATTTTATTAATTTTTTTGAACACCAGAAAGCTGGGTAAATAACCTCTTTGAAATTGTTTTGTTTGTACAGCTGGATACATAACAAAGTTGGTAAAACAAAAGACCAATGATTGAGGGAAATGATATGCCATGAGTTTCAATGCAAGCATGAACAGATGCAAGAAGTGAACCTAGAAATGAAGCCCTAACAATACTTTCAGTTGTTACTCCCAATCACTGTAGTAACGCTTTTTTATTTTTTTTTTCCCCTTACAGGTGATTCCAGTGTGGCTTTACAGGCTCAAGAGGAGATTATTGAAATGAAGGATGTATTTTCAGTAAAACTGAAACGTCGTCGTTTTGCAGGGCAGAAAAAAGGTGGTACATTGTTGGGTATCACAATTTTTAAATGCTTGAATAAAGAAGAGAACAAGCTTACAGACTATGCTATCCATTTAAATAACTTAAGTGAAGATCATTGTCAGTCATGGTTTAGACATCTGAAGGAAATTTTAAATGGTAAGCATTTAATAGAGGTTGATGTCGTATTTATTTCTATTGTCAATACATGAGGCTGACTGAAGCTCAGAAACATCTTGCCTGTAGAAATTCATATAAGATATGAATCTTATTTCTGGCAAATGTTTACTGCTGAAGTTTTACATGGTGAAGTGTAAAATCTAGGAAAGTGACAATAGTTGACTAATGTATCTGTAAAAATGAAACAAATTGATGTTATTTTTGGAAGAGTTTTGGAAGATACTGAAAAGAAGTGGTTTTCTTTATTCTGACTGAAGAGTCTTCTGGGAAATCTGCTTCTGAAAGGAATAACATATTTAGTTGATATTTTCACTTGAAATTGCATCATAACTGATAGTACTACAGTAGTTGCACTTCTGGGAGCTCTTCAGGAACTTACTGGTGATGGTTTATGAAATCCCACTTGAGACCTCCATGTTCTTTAGGAGCCTAATAGGAGAGACTTTTCTCATCTTCATGAATTCACAGGTGGCAGTGCTCTTAAGGTTCTGTAGCACTCTTGTTTCATAATTTGATACAAAATTTATTGACAATAATGATGGGATGCAATTCTTTACTTTAAAAGTATCTTTCTGTGTTTGCCTAGGCTACTGCCAATTTCAGGATGCTTTGTTTAATCAGTTGTAGGGTTGGTTGGTTGGGGTTTTTTATTTTATTTTATGGAAACTCTATCAGAATTAAGAAAAAAATACTCGCCTTATAGGGGAAAGAGCCCCACATGAAATCCAAGCCTTTCACTGTAATTTATATTTGAAAGGCACAGAATGTAGCACACTTTTGATTTAAATAACTAAAACTACATCCCTTCCCCAATACCAAACTCTGATTTAACTCCAAAAGGTGCCTCTGTTTACAGATTATGGTAAATGAGTTTTTTTATTACAGAAGAAAAGCAGTCTATCTTGTGACACACTATTAGAACTCCAGCTGAACTGTTAAGACTGAGCCAGATTATGGAATTCAAACCTTGTACATCTGTAGTGTTTGGAACAACACTTTGAATAAGAATTTATGGTGTGCTTTTACTAAAGTTTCACAAGCAGATATTAAAGAAACAACATAAGTTATTAATGGTGCATTCTTGCATTGTTTGTTTACAGTATGCTTTGGATTTTCCCAGTGAAGATGTGCATTGAAAAGTGCCTTCCCTTTTCCCCTTTTGAAAGACTTTATCATGAAATATCTCAATCTGCAGAAGTGCCAGGATTCCTGTAGATCTCCAGCTACCCATAAAGGCAAGGACATTTGCATAAGGAGCAAATGTCTGTTTTGTACCTAGATTACTGTCCATCTATCAGGAGCAGTGATACCATATGTTCACAGAAAAAAAAGCTGCAGTATCTCTAGCTCAGGTTGCCTTGACCTCGAGGTGCAGTCTGTGTTTTATAGCTTTGTAATTGGAAGCCACCTGAACCTGAAAAAAAAAAGTATTCTGTGCAATGCTGCTTCAAGTTCTTGCTTCGGTCTTTCTCCAGAAGCTCAGACCTTGTACAGATGTTTTCTGAATCTCTGATCAGTACATTTTTTTCTCCGTGCCTTCTACTTCAGGAATAAACAGGACTCAGAGAGATAAAAAAACCAAAGTAAACCCTCATCATACCAATTGCTAATGTGTATATTCTTCTAAGTCTGAACTAAAACTATACAATGCGGCTGAGAGCTGAGTTCTCTTGATTTCTCAGTGGCTGATATTTCTGTGTGAAACAGTGATTTTTTTTTTTTTTTTTTTTTTTGGTAATAGTGCTGGAGTCACTCTTGTTAATGAACTCAAATGGCTGCTTCTGGTTTTATCCTTTTGAAGTAGTAACTATTACTTCCCTGCCCTCCCTGCTCCCCCAGTCTGTCTGATCACAAAGTAATTTTTCATAGGCAGCTGCATTATTTACTTGAAGGATTTTTTTTATTGTTTCTGGGCTGGATCAAATTAAAAGCAGGTGATTTATCAAAGTAGAACATATATATCTATTTGGTCAATAATATTGAGACATTCTGACAAATGGGAGTACATGTTACTGACAGGTGTGTTTCCTCTGCAGATAAATTAAATTTCTACTTGTTTACCTTACTCTTTGACAAGTTTTTAGGTTTTTATGCGTGTACATTAATTAGGGAACAACAATAGCAAGTTTATTGGTGATAGTATGAATAAAACCTCCAAATTTTAATTGGAGGTTTAAATTAAACAAAGTTTATTTGGAGGTTTCTAATGAAGATTTTATTTTTTCTGAAGTTTCATGCACACAGTTTTCTTTTTACAGTGTGATCTGTGTCTGGCATGACACATGTCATGACATAAATGGTGTTTTCCCTGTTCGTTTTTATTATCTTCACAGTGAGTGTCCTCTGTTGCTTTGACTTTGTGTTCAGAGCACTTCAATTTAAAATTTAACTGAGCTGTAATTTTTATGAAGCCTGTTATCATGTAAGTGAGCACACACAGATATAAATGCTTAGAATTTAGTTACAGTGACTGCTATTATGGTTCTTTCTGTGGGTGTGTGACAGGGTAACAAAATATATGTACCACCATCTTCCCATATTTGAGGAAGTTCTTATTTTCTGCCTGCTGTTGCTGCTGTTCCAGTGCATGCCAGCTAGATATGAAGAGCTTACTCACTGATAGAGTGTTCCTGAAATCTGATCTGTACATCCCATGTGTGTTAAACTGCTGTAAGATGACCACTGCCATCTTTATGCACCTCTGGAGCCTTGGCTCTGGGCTGGCTCCTGTAAGGCCCCAAAGGGCAGGTTAGACAGGGTCTAGTGTGCTGTTATCTTGTGCCAGCCCTGGTGCACAACCCACTCTCAGTGATTTCCATTTATACATCACATCTTGTAGTACAGGATTTACAGGCATGGCCTGTGGGGACACACTGTGTCAGTAGAATTCACTGTTTCATCTAAAATCCTCTGCACATGCAAATACACAGTGGGTCTGAAAGGGTTGAGGCAGGCTCAAAAATGAGAGAAAATGTACAGTTGTCAATGCTCATCCATTTTTTTTTAACAAGATAAGACTTACTAACAGCTGATTTGAAAAAGCTTTACTTAAAAACTCTTTAAACTAACAAAAGACAGTAAATGTGGTTAAGAACAAATGGTAAAGTAGCAAAATAGCACAAAGTGCATTTTATTTTTATCTGCTGTTCTGTAGTATCTATCACACGGGGATTTGATATGAAAGCCTGAAACTTCATGCATGAAGTTTTAATTAAACCATTAATGTTAAACATTAACTTTGCTTAGTTAATATTAACAGTGGTGTCTCCATAGTTACATCAACGACTCTGTCTCATAGTGTTAGTTTTTCTCATGTATAATATTCCTAATGTTGTATAAAGTATTTATAAATGTAGGTGGTAATGACATGATTCCAGGCTCTTAACTTTTGTAACATAAACCCATTTTCCTGAGGCTGGGGCCTGAAAGCAGCACAGATGTATGTCTGAGCACAGCGTCTCTGCTGCCCTAGGAGCCTTTGTTTTCAGAACACCCTGATTGACCCACCACCCTTCATGGTTCACTGATTCACTTGATAGATCAAGTTTAAACTAGTGCATATTAGCACATTTGTTAGTACTAGGGGAACAGTTGGCCTTCCTGCTTTAGGCTGCTGGCTCGTTTCAAATGGAGCAGCCAGGGAAAACAATAACAGAATACCAGTTAGGGGAGCCCCAAAAGGCTGGCAGACTGGGATCAGTTGCACACAGTAGTCAATGACATTGATTCATTCATATAGATGTTGTTTAAAGACAATTAAAAGATTATTATTCAAAAACACTTTAAAGAAGCTTCACAATTATATTGTGTGAAAGTTTAATCTTTGGCTGTTACAGGATATGCTTTCATTAAACTCAGTTTTTTGGTGTGTTCTAATGTGTCCGGTGCACACCAAGAATGATAAAGTAATAAATTTTGTCATGATCATCCTTTCATGTCAGTTGGCAATTATTTGGCGCAAATAAAATCACTTCAGTAGGGCACTATCTCAGCTCAAATGTTTGTGAAAAATATTTCCATCAATGAAATGTTTTATCTCTCTAAAAAAGTAAATTGATATTCAAATAGTCATAAAGAGAATATTTTAATACTTTGAACCTGTGAATTCATTTGGTTCTTTAAAATCTTGCTGGGATTTATATATTAACTCTGATATGCTTTTCAGCAATAGCCCAATATACATAATCATAAATACAGTTTCTGGTTTAGAATGGTTTAACAAATTAATTTTTCTTAAAAAAAATAAATTAAACCATTTCCTCAAAAATCTAGGATTTTTCCCCCCACCCACTGAAAAGTCTATTTTCTTTTGCCTCTGTAGGATTTCTTTTGGAACTTTATATTGCCACCTAGGGTTAAATTTTTACATCTCACATGCAAAAAACACTGAAGTGAGATAGTGATGTTTGCTTTTCTCCCTTTAATTTTCTCCTGATCTCTGTTTCGCAGAACTGTAACTCACACTGAACGGGTAACAGAAGTTTTGACACTTCGTCTGCTTTCTCTGCTTCTACAAACTGTACTGTCCTATTCTTTCCCCCTGCTTTGTCCATTGTACTCTTATATTTGTATGTTTGGGGTGTGATTTTGGCTTGTTTTTTGTAACTTTAAAGGTATACTCAGATATCCATGACTGAAGTCAGTTTTTACAGGTTTTTAGCTGTGGGTGTTGGTGGGGGGTTGAGTGTTAGGAGGACCAGCTGATCACAGTTTCTTGTAAATAAGATAAGAAACATGACAGCACATATATGAATTTGGTTAAATCTTTCATCTTTTGAAGCAGGAGTCCTTATTCTTATAAGTTTTCTGCTTAATTTTTACTAATGCTTTAGGCAAATGATAAAGTCACAGAAATTATTTTTTGGTCTTAATATTTTTATAATTTCTAAAGAACTGCAACAATACCAGTTACTAGATTTCAATTAAGACATGTCTTTATGATTATTATTTGTATGTATTAATAGTCTTTGGAGGCTTTTGTTTAGTTTTCCTTGTTTGTGCTGTAATTCTTGTAATAAGAAATTGCACTGCAGTACATACCTGCAGTGCTTCTTTCTGTTTCCAGAGAATCAAGAAGATTTTAGGTTGGAATGGTCCTTTGGAGCTGATCCATTCTAGCTTCCTGCTCAGGGCAGGTGAGCTTCTAATAAAGATCAAGTTGCTAAGAGCATGTCCAGACAAGGTCTGAAAACCTCTAAGGATGGACAGTGTCATCCATGGCTGCCCTCCCTGTGAAGGGTGTTTTTCTTTATTCACTGGAATATTCCTTGTGCCACTTGTGTCCATGGCCTCTTTGTCCCTGCACCTGTGGGAAGCCTGGCTTGGTGGCCTGTGGCTCGCACAGGAGATGCTCAAGGAAAGGTTTCAGTAGGTGTTGTCCTTGGGGCTGGCCAGGCCGGCTCTCCTGCCTGCGGCCTGCTCCGGCCCCTTGCTCCAGGGGCAGCTCTGTGTCAGACCTGCTGCCCTTCATCTCTCTCGTGCTGGGAGGCCTGGAAGTGGGGGCAGTTCTTCAGCTTCAGGCTCAGGAGGTGCTGAGAACAAGGCTGTGGTGATATCCTTTGGACTGCCAGCTGCCCTCTTGTTCCTGCAGCCCAGCGAGCCCCTGCCCTTCCTGACTGCCCTGGCACTGTTCCCTCATGTCAGCTCCAGTCCCCCGGGAGCTGCCAGTGCTCCCTGAGGTGCTCCCTGCCGGAGCTGCCAGTGCTCTCAGAGGGGGCTGTGGGCTGGAGCTGCCAGTGCTCCCTGAGCTGCTGGAGCTGCCAGTGCTCCCTGAGGTGCTGGAGCTGCCAGTGCTGCCCGCTGGGCCCGGCCCCATCCCACGCTCAGAGGGTTTGGCTGGCTCAGGTGCTGGGCTTTGGGTTTGTCTTATCGAACATCGTCAGGCTTTTCTCAGATCTTTCTTGTAGCTGATCAGGTTCCTCATGAACAGCAACCCTTCCCTACAACACATCCACAGTCCTCACCAAGTTCCTTATTTTCTTTTTCCTCCTTTGAAAGAGATGCTTTTGAACACAGGTGCTTGTTACTGCAGGCGTTCAGTATTCTCCAGGATTAATTTGCTCTGCAATGACTTGGCACTCTGTGTAA
This sequence comes from Pyrgilauda ruficollis, assembly GCF_017590135.1. Classification (NCBI taxonomy): domain Eukaryota; kingdom Metazoa; phylum Chordata; class Aves; order Passeriformes; family Passeridae; genus Pyrgilauda; species Pyrgilauda ruficollis. The sequence continues at coordinate 21,795,753 of NW_024524377.1, read as the reverse complement.
CATTTTGACATAAACATGGTTATACATTTTTTTTTTTTGTGTATGATTTTGTGATTATAGCAGCAAACTGATCCAATAATTTCCTTCAGTATATTTAAGAACTCTTCTAAATTTTCTGACACAAACTGGATAAAGAGCTAGTTTTCTGTTCAAGATTCTTTGATGTGTTGAAATAAATGGAAAAATTATCTCTGTGACGTCTATAATTATGTTTTGATATTAAGGAATTCTTTCCTCTTTAATTTTGAAATAGTGTTTAGCTATAATTTCTTTGAGTAACTGTTCCTGTTCAGTTGTTGAGGTAGAGTAAGTGGAATGAGCTTGGAAGTCCCTGCTGACACTGAGGGTACATATGGCTGCAAAAATTGAAGTAGTATTCTTCATGGGGCAGGAAAATGTGCTTTCATTCTTGGCTCTCTTTGGAGATGTGGGCTACTACTAATTTTGTTCTTGAATGTTGAAAGCAGTACACTTGCCAGATATTCTAGCTTTTATTTGGCTAAGAAAGTGATAGTCTACCCTGATACTGAAACAAAATTCTGGATTGTTCAAATTGAGTATTTTAAATAAACACCAAAAGAAGAGCAGTATTGCACACTACTGCTTGCTTCTTGTAGCAAAGCAGCCTCACTGAACCGTGGTAGGAATTCTAGGAAAGGGAATTTGGAAAGTAATGTTATTGGTTTAGTATGAGTTATTTACTCTTCAACAAAATGCCATGTTTCAAATAATAAAATTACTTCATGGGATCACTGTGCAAGAGAAGGTTCAGCTTTGCATAGCAGTATTTCTCAGTGTTATTTCCTTGGAGTTTGTTACTCCAAAGGCCTAAATGAACAATAATTCTCAGATTTCCAAATGATACTGCCAATTTTCTGTTTCTTTATATTTTTGGACTTCCTTTGGACCGTTTGATTTACACTCTCAGAAGAGTGTTGGATTGTTGTGTCAGTTTTGTTGGATGTTCCTTTCGTGTGCCTGCTGGGAGGGAGTCATTAAATTCCAACAAGGATATATTCCTGTGTTTGTGGTTTTTAATTTTTTGGTGCTCAAACTTCACACTTACCCTGCTCCTGAATCAGGGTTTAACTAGGCTATGACATATACACTTCTTTTCAGGTTCCTACAGCTGTTTATTAGCTGTGCACACAAAATTCATCAATACTGTAATTTAAAGATAAGTAGTACAAATGCAAGAAGAAATTGAGACTTTTTTAGACTGTAATTTACTTATCCTGTCAAAGTATTGTAATGGTTCTGATTTTAAAGAACCATTTAAGCTGCAAAAATAGTCAGGTTGTATGTAATCTTGAATGTTTCGTTTTCTTTTTAGGTTTTCAAAACAGACCTAAATCCTTGAAAGTTTTTGTTAATCCAAGCAGCCACAAAAGAGAAGCCACTAGCATTTATTATGAAAAAGTTGCACCTCTTTTTAAACTTGCTGACATAAAAACTGATGTCACAGGTAAGTTGCTTCAGAAGTATAAATTAATCCTTTGTGAAGCTAACAGTTAAGCATGTGAGACTATTTGAATTTACTGCTAATCCTTATTGCCTCTGACTGCAAGTACTGCATTTGGAACTCTAGTTAATACAACACAATGTATTTTTATTTTGTCCAAAAGTGCTTTAGTAATTCTTTTATTGATTCAGTATTTTTCACCTATAGTAATCAATACTAGTAAATTAGTCTTTTTTCCTATGTCTGTTGTAACTGACTTGGAAAATTATCAGTGTCAGCTTAAACAAATTATAAGAGGTCTCATCTTGTAGTTGTTCCTTAAATTTCTTATGAACTGGTGACTAGTTCAGGTTGCAGGCCAAAAGTTATTTTGATAAAATCTGACTTAGCCATGAGAATATACTAGTGCAATAATGGTAGATGAAAATTGTCTTGCTAATTTTATTCCCTGTATCCATGTATTTTTTAACTACTTAGCCCACAATTTAAAGTAAAATAAATTGAAGATTAAAGACGCATTAGAAGAAATGTGAAAAAGGTGGTCTGTATTAGAATTCTGTAGCAATGATTTCTTAACTACCCTGAACTGAGTGGGAATGCCAGCAGCTTTATATAAATTTTAATTCTCTTTAATTCTCAGACATATTTTCCACCTGGAAGGCATGGATCTTAGTGTGAACAGATTAATAATGCTGTCATATTAGGAATTGACTTAGCCTTGTTTGGTCACAATTTAAAAAAAAAAGTTTTAATACAAGCTGGGAATATAATTTGTGGAGGTTTCAAAAAAATTTTTACTAGTGGAATAAAAACAGTTTTAAGTTTATTTTTTAAATTGTCTTTGAAATTTTAATAGGAAACTTCTGAGTCGAGCCAGAAACATTTTTAATGGCTTATCCTTTAATTAAGGTAATTTAATTAAGGTCATTTTGGCAATGCTGAAATACTCCTGTGCTTATTAGCTGCCTAACACTCCTCCTACAGGCAAAATGAGAAAACTACATTGCAGTTTTCTATGCTAGTAGAGAACTAAATAATTAAGAATCATGGGTTTTTTTAAAAAAGAGGATGGTGTTGGGTGCTGAGTAGAAATCCTGCCCACTGGTACCCTATTCTAATAAAACCAAGCACTTTATTTCAAGTAAATAGAACTGTTTTTTTTCCTGCCATAATTGTTTTGGATTTTGTGAAGTTGGAGTGTGCATCTTGCTCTTCCTGCTGTTTTGGAACATGGCCAATATTTGCATAACTGGTGGCATACAAAGGTGTATTAGATACTGAAATTGTGAAGGCTTTTGTACAATTTTTGCACTGAAGATAGTTTACATTTAGACTTCGCCATGTACACATATTTAAAATTCATTGAATGAGAAGTTAAAATTAGTTGAGCACAAAAATTTTGTAGCAAATTTAAACCTCTGAATTAGCTTCTGGTGCAAATAACATAAAAAATTCTCAGGTTACTTAAAACACTTCAGAACATCAAAGATTGACAGTGGAGTGCTGAAAGACAGAGCTCTCCTCAGCCAGTCTTGTACATTGGTAGCTGTTGCTTCCTCTCTGATCAGCTTTTCAGATCTTATTCTTCATTATAGCTTCTCTTGGAATAAACTTCTTATGTGTTTAGAAGTTTGGAGTGGAAATATTTTCTCCTACCCAAGGACATATGGCAATCTAAAGACATGTATGTAAATAAGTGAGTGCTGAAGTAGCATTTACTTTTTCTAATTAGTTAAAAATTTTGTAGCATTTTCTTCCTTTTTTTTTTCCCCTCCCCCAAATGGCTTTGTGTGCTACACTTTAATAATTTCAGTAAAAAAAACCAAAGGTGTTATGGAGTGGATTGTGTTTTGCTGGTTTTTTGGGTTATTTTTGTCACATGCAGTAAGCAAATCTCTGAAGTGCTTAGAGCTCTAGAAAGTGTGAATTAGCAAATTTAAACTGAAGCAGTACTTTGAACTGTGGCTAAGGTGAAACAATAGTTAAAATCTGTCCTCTTTTAAAAATTGGGCAATTTTTTGTGCTGGGATGTGGCTGCTAGGATAAGAACCGTGACTCTTCCAAAAATTGAGTTCTACAAAAGCTTACTCCACTGTTGAGATGCCTGCAAGTACTGGCAAATTGTGATAATTGGAGCTAGTATTTTAGAAATACATTAATGCATTGCAAAGTCTTACGCATATTTAAAGAAAAATAAATAAAGGAAACACTGACAGAATCCTGGCTTGTCTCACTTCTCTTCCTAGTTTTGACTCTTTTGCTTCCATTTATGCACACTTACAACCTGGACTTTTAGGCAAAAATAACAGCCTTCCCAAACTCCTATTTTTAGGGCAGAACCACAAAAGAAAGGAATGTTTGAGAGTTGGACAAATAGCATTGGTTTAAACTTACCATATGGTAAATACCAACAGATAACTGGTGTTGATGCTGGATGAGAAAAAGCTGTTATCAGTAACAGTTAATCCCATTGATTTTGGCATTCCATTCTGTGGCAGGAGTGCCAGTATGTTTAGGTGGCACACGAAAGCATCCCCTGTTTTGAAGTGTTGAACTAATTTCATATCACTATTATATTATTTTACATTTTCTGTGTGTAGAGGCCAAGCCCTTGGTTCTTGCTTGCCCTGTGAAGAGGATGTTAAAGTGTTTTTGGAGTAGGTGTGACTCTGTTCAAATGAGGTGCACCTTTGGTGTCCTTCCTTCAGAATACTGTCATCTGACGCTTAAGGACAAAACATTATTGAAAAAGAAAATCTTTCTAAATTATGCATTAGAAATGGTCAAAAATAACTAAATAATATTCTTGTGATAATGATTTTGACAAATATGAGATCTGGATCCTTCTCAAACAATGAAAGGAGCTTTCTTCCTATTACTGAAATACATTGAGTAGGTTTTTTTGTTTGTTTGTTTTCCCCCAAATTGGAACAGTGCCAAATATTCAAACACTTAGCTTTTTTTTCCAGCTATCAGAATGATTTATACATGCCCTTCTGGAGGTTGTCAAGCCTGCAGAAAACTTTCTAGACATGGTCATTTTATGTCTGTGTTGAATTTTTCTAGGTTCTTTTTCTACTTGAATTATTTTCTATAGTTTCTCACAAAATTTTTCCTGAAAACCTCATTTTTTCACTGCCTTCTTGTTATGATGTGTCAAAATAGATCCTCTATCATTCTCTCATCAAATTTTAACTTTCTTGTAATTCCCCAATCTTAAGCCTTTAGCAGTTTTTCTACATAATTCCCAAACTTAAGCTATTAGATGCAAAGAGGATGGATTTGCTCTCAATCTGGCTAACATTAGTAATTTTTACTGCCTTTATTGGTTTCTCTGTAGACATGAGCTGTCTTCATTTTCATGTCCTTGTTCTTTGAGTGAATTAATTCTGTAACAGTAAGCATAACTTACATTACATTAGGAAAGCACTGAGCATGTTTTCTGTTACAAAATAAATCTTATTTACTGTTCCATTTTAATTAGACTGTACTCATAACTTTCTAAATGTCATCATGTTCGTTTAAAAAGGCATGTAACCTGGTAACCAACTCTATTTTCACTGGAAGAGTTTCTTTCACAGCTAAGCAATGGTAAGATATTTGAACCTTTCTGCATTTTTGCATGATGCACACTTTTATTGGTTACTTTTCACACAGCCTACAGATATTGATAAAAGCATTGTTCCTGTTGGCAATGCAAGGCTGAATATGGTAGCTTGTAAAATGTGCTTTGATATTCCAGAGAGGGCCTGCATGGAAGTAAATTCTGTAAATAATTCGCAAAAGTTATTATAGTGATAGGTGTTTCTGCAGCAAAATGATAAATCTCTGCCTTCCATATAATCAAAACAACTCTGTTTTTTTTTAATTAAGAATTTTCAAAACACCAGGCATTAGAACCTTACTGGTACTGATTGGGGGATTTTGAACTTATAGGGAATATAAACAATTTTTCAGTGTGAAGTGTAGAAGTTGTATCACCTTTGTTTTGATTTTGTTTTCCTTCTCATTTTTGGGGAGAAAAGATATATACACTCACTATGTCCACACACATACTTGTGTGTTTGTTTAAATAGGAAGAGATTGGGGTATTTTCAATTCTTGTAAGCAGCCTTTGAATAGTCTGTAGAAATACTGTTGGAACAGGTACAGCTATGGAATGATTGTTTTAGACATCAAGACTAATAATTTTAGCAGTGTTTAGGAACACTGGAGAAAAGCCTTGAACTATGTGAGCACCAGGGACAGACAAGCATGAAAGATTAATGTAATTTTGCATATAATGATGCACATTCTTACACAAAAAATCCATCTGCAAGTGTCATGTCAGTCAGCAAAAATCTTTGATGGGTGGCTGCAGCTGGGCTGTCTCTTCTGGCAAAGCTGCCCTAGAAAATGCTAAATGTAGTTATGATGCTTCGTGCCATCTGTAGTATGCCAGTTTATCCTGTCTTCACTGGCATTTACAGTACTATACAGGGTATCAGCAAACACAGAGACATCAATGTGGAGTGACAGATTCATTTCCTCCAGAGGCTATGAACTCTGGTGTATACTTGTGCCACCTTCCTCTGTGTGTTATATGCTGTTGTCACTGGTATTTGGCTTGATTTCATACTTCTGTGTTTAACTCCTCTTATTTTTGATTTAGCAATTTGCATATCCTAACACAAAGGCAATTAACTTTGATTGATCCTGAAGTAATTCTATCTTAACTGAGGATATGCTTATTTTCCTGAAGTTTACCAACTGTGTCAGTGCTAGAACTTGCATTTTGATGCGACAAACATCTTGAATTATCTGAATTTAAATGCATGAAATAACCACGTATCTGATAGCAGCTGAAATTTAGTGTTTGGCCTTTTAGCTAGCATAACTGTAAAATATAACTTCTCATACTTTTAATGCACTAATGACTTAAAAAATAATCTGAATTGAATTATTCTGTGTTCCTTATGTTGGATTGACAAAATAATTTAAAATGATCTAATCGGCTGCTAATTGATGTTTTCCACAGTAACTGAATATGAAGGACATGCTCTCTCAGTACTTAAAGAATGTGAACTGCAGGCATTTGATGGGTAAGTTGGTTAGTCACTATGGAGGTTAGTGAATCTCATCATGTTGTTTTTTATTTGTATTCCAATCAAAATTATGTGAATGGGTATTAATAAGTTACACTGTTTCTCATATATATGAAACCTGGGAAATTAAGTTCTCATTAAATACTTTGGTATTTATTAATTACTGACAATAGAAATGTATCTTGGATTCATAAGTAATGGTAAATAAACATAAAGCTCTCTGAAATATGCTTCATGAGGGTTTCAGTCTCTGTATTTGTAAGAATACAAAGATAAAGAAGAAAAAGCCTGGACAAAGCCTTCTTTCACTAATACTTCTACACTGAGTCATCTTTGAATTGTTTCATCTTCGATCTTTGGGTTGACATGGAGTACTTCCCCTGTAAGGCTTTCTCCAGTAACCAGATCCAAGCTGGAAAATTAGAACCATTTTGAAAGACCATAGGCATGTGTACTTTTACCTATTTTGCTATTCTTTTTTTTTTCAGAGACACAAAAATGTAGAAATGACAAGACAACATGTTTTTTTTATTCATTGCAGTATGTAATCAATATAGCAATGCAATTTCTCAGCTTGATTTTCTCTCTAGGAGAGTGAGGGTTCCTTCCATGTTAACAGTAAACTGAAGTTTATGATTTGCAGCAGAAAACTGGAAGTTTATATCTCAGTAATTTCTGAAAGTGACACTGCTATGTGTTAATTCTTTGTCAAAGCTGTTTGTTTGTATTTATAATTTCTCTGATTTCCCCAGTCACTATTGTACTTTGAAAGACCACAGTCAGATGTCTCATACACTCTACATTTTTTTGCTATCCACTTTTTATTCAGGGACATTGAAAATTGAGGCATTTTGTCAATTTGGCTTTTTACCCCTGACTTGTGGCTGAGCTTTGGTGACAAATAGAGAGACTGCATTTGTGATGCTGCTATCTCAGCTGGGTTTTCCTATCTGTACAGAGACAGAAATAGACAATGCCATACATACATTTCTTCCCTAGTCAGGAGCCTAAAGTATCAAGGATATTTAGAGTAGCCTGGTTAGTCAGTCCTTAGTGAATAGTTGATTAAGAAAGTTGCATCTAATGGTTAAATAGATGTTTCTTTTTCTCAGAAAGACTTTTCTTCCTTCCTTCCTTCCTTCCTTCCTCCCTTCCTCCCTTCCTCCCTTCCCTTCCTTTCCTTCCTTTCCTTCCCTTCCTCCCTTTCCTTCTTTTCTTTCTTTCTTTTCCTTCCTTTCTTTCTTTCTCTCTCTTTCTTTCTTCAAGGTCTAAGTAAAATTTGTTTGCTCAAGACTTTCTACTACTTATGCATAGCAGGCTCTCACTGATTAGCATTGGAATCCCAGGTGCCTGGTGGTGTCTCTATTTACAGCCAAAAAGGCAACTCTTGATGATTAATGCTAAAACAGTAAAAATCAAAATTAGCAGCATTTTCATGTTATTCCTTGGACTCTATCTACACAGCACTCCAAAATCAGAGGAATATATATCTGTTTTCAAAAGTTTTAATAGCCAGAAGACAATCCACACAAGTCCTTCTGGGTAAACAATTTTTCAGACTTCAAAGATTAACTGGTTTTGCTATTGTGACAGAGAATTTTAAGCCTGGGAATAAACAAAAAATAAGTCAAACGAAAGCAATGACTCCTGGTTACAAGCAGGAAGAAAATGTGCTTCGAACTTTTATATTCTATTTTTTAAGCTATATATTGTATTTTTTTATTTAATGTGGCAGTGTTTAGCTAGATAGAGGAAGTAGTCCTGAAAATTAGAGATGAAAAATCAGCTTGGAAATAGTAATAGAAACTGAAAAAAAATGTTAAAGGTGATGAGGTAATTGAATTTAAATATTTGATAACGTTAATAACATAATGTGTTTTCTTATAAAGATCTGACCAATTTTACCTGGTTGAATGATTGGACATCTTTTCACAATTGCATTCATACAGATATGTGAAAAGAATATAATTTAGGTGAAATCCTCCCAAAGTAACTATGATGCTTCTGTCATAAATGCTTGGAATGTATTATTCTTGTAATTAAAATATGTTTACTAATTTGGAGAATCACTGTAATATGTACTTAAATAAACAAAAACAAGGAAAAAACAAGGTTTGCTGTAACAGAGCTTTTAGAGACAAATGCATTCCTCTCTATAGCCACAGCAGGTGGGAGTTTAATTACGCGCTCCAGAAGCAGTGATTAAGTACCTTTGTGCAAAGGATTGCTGGCACTAGGATTTTATACTTTGCTAAATCCCTCAACTGCCTGCATAGTGTATGAAAATAGCTGTTTTCAAGTGTTTTTTTTTATTTTATTGCAATATTTGGTGAGTTGTTATTGTAAGGGCAATTAAAAGGCATTGGAATGTTTGTATGGGTCAGCATTGAAAGATGTAAAGAGCTTTTCCACTGAGGCACTTAAACATGTGTTTGCTCCTTCCATCTGATCAGTTCATGTGCATGATGTGTGGTAAGGTAAGAAAAACTTTGACAGTTTTCAAGTTTTACTCCTACTCAGACAGAAAGCAGAAATAAGAATGCTTAAGGAGCATTGAGGTAACATTTACTGATCTGACAGTGAAACCCAAGCCTGTTGTTAAAGAAAGAATGTTTTCTAGCTTTTTGAAGTATCATTATGTATATGGTGTGGGGTAGCTGCCTTCCACTTGTTTGTTCAGCTATGAAAGAGCTTGTTTTGAACTGTTTGGTATTTTTGTTTTGTAATAGGGTGGTTTGTGTTGGTGGAGATGGATCTGTCAGTGAAGTTGCTCATGGGCTGCTGCTCAGAGCCCAGATAGATGCTGGGAAAGACACAGAATATGTATCAAAGCCTGTCAGAGCACCGGTTCCTCTTGGAGTAATACCAGCAGGTGAGAATGAAAGGTACTGTCACCTTTTGTTAGTCATCTGTTTTTAGTCCCTCTGGCATGTTTTACAGTTTTGGGTACTAAAGGCAGTTGTTGATGCTAAAGCTTCAGTTATGTAAGGAAGCTATTGAATAAATGTCCTAAATTGGTGATTTATATTGATTACAAATGACTTGATTTTAAATTGTAATGATAATTTATAGTAATGGCACAGATGAGCTCTTTGCCTGAAGGAAGAAGCTGAGAAAGAATAAAACTAAAATAATTTTCAGCTGATCCATACAAGATCAAGTTTCAGTCTTATTTCCTGACAGAAATCATACCAAATGAAAACTTTGTTTTCTAGATTTTCCTTTTTTTGCATCTCCAGTTTTCTTGGCAGAATTCTCAGTTGGATTCATGCTTAGGGTCTATTTTAAAATGGTGTCCCAGAAATACATTGTGTGCATTATATTAAAAAAAAAAAGGTGTGCAAAAAACTACTTTTTTCTTTACAGACATGAAAATATGTCTCTTAAAAAGTCATCTTGCTCTTTTATTAACTTGTATCTGGTGGTGTGGTTTTGTTTGTGTTGGGGGGTTTGTGTGTCCCTTCTCCTCAGTGTTTGTATTTGCCCTCCTGGGAGTGTAGCTGTGCCCAGCAGGAAGGCTTCAGCAAAAGCTGTTGTGGTTTAAGCCCAGCCAGCAGCCCAGCCCCATGCAGCTGTTTGATCACCTGTGGGATCAGGAGAGAATCAGAAGGGTAAAAGCTGAAAAACTCTTGGGTTGAGACAAAGACAGTTTAATAGGAAAAGGGAAAGCTGCATACACCATCAATGCAAAACAAAGAATTCATTCCCTGCTTCCCATGGGCAGACAGGTGTTCAGCCATCTCCAGGAGAGCAGGGCCCCATCACACGTAACAGTGGCTTGGGAAGGTAAATGCCATCACTTCAAGTGTCCCCCCTTCCCCCATTTTATACACTGAGCATGGTGTCATATGGTCTGGAATATCCCTTTGTCAGCTGGGCTCACCTGTCCTGGCTGTGTCTCCTCCCACCTTCCCAGGCACCCCCAACTTCCTCACCAGCATGGCAGTACAATGAAGAAATGGCCTTGTCTCTGTGTAAGCTCTGCTTAGCAATAACAAAAACATCTCTGTATTATCAACCCTCTGTTCAGCACAAATCCAAAACACAGCCCCATATTAGCCACTGGGAAGAAAGTTAACTACCCTAGCCAAAACCAGCACAAATCAGTACAGTCAGGGTTGATTCTGGACTGCTATATGAATCACCTCTCTTGAAGAGAGGTGATTTTTGCATGAACACTACTCTGTGGTGTGGGTGTTTGATAAGACTGCTTGACATAGTTTCTCAGATGTTTTTAACTGGTAAGGAAAATATTTCTACAGCCAGTAAAACAGCAAATCACTGTTTTGAGTTTTCTACAAAAAAAAGGAGCATGTCACTTTGAACTAAGGAAACAGATTTTTAAATGCTTTGATTTGGTTTGATCACATATAAAAGGAGCATTAGTTGCTTGTAAAGGAGCAATATTACATCGGCTTTCTCTTGGGTTAAAAAACCCTTGGTAAAAGAGACAGCAATCTCAAAGACATGACTTCAATGAATTTAAGTACCAAAGTTGGGCCATCACTTACCAGCTCAGTTACTGTGAATATCTCCATGGTGCTGAGACAGAATCTCTGCAGCCCCTGACTCCATGTCGTGTGTAGGTCACTGTGCCTTTCACTGGTGCTTTCTCTCCTCAGTTTAAGACAAATATGTTGTGATCAGAAAGGACTTGTAAACCCAAAAGAATTCTGTAGGGTTTCTTACATAGGATGGCATTGATTTTGTGAAGGAGGATCAGAACAGTTTATAAAATGATATTGTGAGAAACTCCTAATAGGTTCTTAAAAATAATTTGTTGTTTGTTTGATTTCCATATTCCTGATATTCCATGAGGTACTCAGATAGGAAACAGGTAAGTGTGATACTTGTTCTCATGAGGATGCAACTCTGGTCAGTTAACTTTTTTTTCCCACCAGAAATCCATTGTACAAAATTATTAGGATTATCCAGCCAAGTAGAATCAACAACTGAATTACAGGATAGTATTATGTGGGTGGCTTAAAATCTGGTTTTAGCCTCTATAATAAGTACTTAAGACAGCATTTTGAACTTTCAGTCATCTTGATGGGAAGAAGATGCTTTTGAAACAATTTACCTCCTGAAGAGAGAGGTCCAGAGGGGAGTATGTTTTTACTGAAATACTCTACTGAGCTGCCTTATTGTGGTCCAAATCAAATGGATGAGATGTGGGGAAGCCTGCAGTTGTACTGCTGGCCATTAGCAAGAGTGTTTGTTGCTATGGGAACTACTGCTAAGAAACTGTATGGAGGGGGAAACAGAGAAAGGGGAGGGGGATCTGTGGAAGGACGTTAAAAAAGCTATCCAGTTGCTACAGAACAAGAGACAATCCATATCTGATGCCTCTGAACCTTTTGATCCAAAGTGGTTCATATAAATAAATTAATGATTCCCAGTTAATTCAGAAAATAAAATATTACTGAGGGACTGTTAATTTCTGTGATATTTCAGGCAAAGAACCAAAATGTTGGTGCAGTTTTCATCAGAATTTTAGCTATGCTTGACTAGGAAGTCATTACATCACATTTATCTGTTTGGATGGGGGAGACATTAACAGCCTTATGAATATTCATGTCGTCTGGTTAATTAAGTTAATTGTACTGCAGAAGTGCTTGCACTTCCAAGGACAATTTTTTTCTCTACATTTTCTGTTTGGTACCTTCATCAGTCATGCTTTACATGACCTGCAGATACTCTGTTCTCACTGAGATGCTTTTGCACTTTTGGTGGAAAGGAGGTGGTAGGAAGTTGTTTGTAATGTCAGGAAAATCAGTTGATATGTTGAGCAGAATTGCATTTTGGAGTAATAAAATCTTCTTTGTTTCTGTAAAAAAATGCTGATGATAGAGATGCTGGGGTTGTATGGATAAAACCTTTTCACATTAAATTGAGTAGCTCTAGTGAGAACTAAAAATGTGACTTACTAATGTGTGAGCAGTGCAAGTCATGGGCATCAAAGGTTTTTAGTCTCTGAAGTAATATGATAGCGTTCAGAGGAACAGTTGTTGGTAAATAATATGTTGAGTTTGCATAGGGGAAAAGAGATTACTTGGGAGTATGAATAGTGGTATTAAAACCATTATTGAATCACCATTAAAATCAGAAAGGCTTATATCATTATTTTTGTATAACTTTTATAGTTTGTACTTTGTTTATAGGCTGCATGTTTTTGGGTTTACTTTGTTTGTTTTGGTTTGGATTATTTTGTCTGGCATCCTGCTTGTATAGGACTTAGTTAATTAGGCACATTATTCAGTCATTATTGGGATCAAAAGTGCTGGTAGGCATGTACTAAGTGGAGTTTTTAGAGAATATGATGGTGCTTGCTCCCACAAAACTGTGCTTGGTCTAATTCTTCAACTTGAGGAAGGATGGATGTGGTGCTTTTGTTTTTGAACACAGAACTTGTTTTATCTTCCTCAGAGTCCTGAAAGGGTGGGATTTTGCCTTGTTTACTTCTGCAAATGTTAATGAGCTCCAAAGATTTAAGAGAAGGATGCAATTACTTGTGCCTATCCTGTTTAGTAGGAATGAGATTTAAGTCTCATTAAAGTCAGTTGGAAGATTGGTACCGACTTCAGCTGTGGTTGTTTGGTATCTTGCTGCCATCTGCATTGATAAATTACTCTTAAATCAGGATTGCAGCTTAAACTCGTACCAAGCTTGATCTTCCAAACTGTATTCCACCTTGTGCTCATTAATTAGCTTGATCTTCAGTGAGAAGTGAAACATTTTTTTTTTTAATAACAACTGCCCTGTCTTGACACACAGGAAGTAAGCATGGTTTGTCTGACTTGTAACGATCTGCTGCTTGTATGTGTGATTTCCTTTGTTTTGGAGACCGACTCATAACAGTTGATAAGAGCTGTATAATACTGATTGAAGGAAATATTTGAGTATTTTTGAGTTATATCTTTAGCTACCTTCACTGGCAAAACAAAACTAGTTGGATCTGGAAGTTAAATCAAACATGAAGTCATTCAAACATGAAATATTGTCAAGTCATTCAAACATTAAATATTGTCAAGTCGTTCAAACATGAAATAGAGTTGGGCATATACTTGTAGTATTCTGGAAGAATTACTTTTTAGGTCAAAAGTAGGGTTTTTTGCAAGTTTTGGGTATCTGTTACCTTAAAAGATGTACCTCACTTCCTTCATATAGCAGGAACACAGAGCTCCTCTCTCTGATGTATGGCAGCTTTCCATGAAGTTCTGAATTGCTTTCAGAGGCTAAGGTGCACTAAGGACTTAGCAGGTGATCTGTGAGATTCCCAGTTATACTAAATTTTTTTATTTAGAGAAATTATTGGAAAAAATAAAAAATATATTCCTGAACAAGAATGGCATGATGCCTTTAGAGCTTTGTAATTATGTATATCAGTCTTTGCAAATTCAGTATTTTTTTCTACACTCTGCATGACATCAAAGCAGAATTTGAGGATAAACAAAATTTTTCAATCTGTTACATTATGCTTTTTTAAGTGCTTATTTAAATATTGAGTGCCTGTTGCTTGACATGTGACAGTATTTCCCTTTCCTCTCCTCTTTCCCCTACTTTAGAAATACAAGTAATTCTTCCATAAAACTTTTGCAAATTTAACATCCAGAATTGTCTATTGCTGCTGTAGCTTATTAAATAATTGAAACAAGAAAAATAATTTGAAAGTCTATGTGAGCTCATTTTCATATGGGAATGTTATGTTCTAAACTATTCTTATGTAATTTTTGTTCTTTTAATTAAACAGTTATTGAATTATTCATCCCTTAATCGGTGGTATGAACAAGTCAATATCCTGCTTGTTTGGTGGCAGGCCTTTATTTTTCCAGAGGTGAATTCTTTTGCTCTGCTGCTTGGCTAAGCAATGGCATAAATAAGAAAAATAAATTTGAAATTTTTTTAAAACTACACCTATTTAGGAAAGACACAACTGCTCCTTCATGATTTTAAAAATAAATTTCTATTAAAAAGTCAGCTGATGCACAGTGTTTTATGTCCTAGGTATTAAAGCAGAAGGGTAACATTTACATATATATGTCCATGTTTCTTACCCAGGTAAAGTGCCTTGACATACCAATCACCACCAGTCATGGGCCTTCAGAACTCTGCTTCTTTCTTTTGCAAACTGACAGCTGATTTTCCACTCTCTTTTTCAGCTCTGTGCTGACATTGCTGGGGTTTGACTTTTTCTTCTATTTGTCACCTGATTTATTCACTCCCTTGTTTCAAAATCTGATCTTCTCTTCTCTCTGGTGGCTGGTAGAACGACTGGCTGCCAGTGTCCAGGCAGTGACAAATAAAAGAGAGATGGATCAGTTTTGGTGCACTGAGTGCAAGTCACCTCTTTGTCAGATGTCACATTCTGCCCGCCCTGTTTTTCAGTCATTGAGTTCTTACCTGTGAAGCTGATGTGCAGTAATGAATTTTATTCACTATTCCAAGGACCTAAAATGTAGCCTGCAAGAAGCACAGCAGTTATCTTTGACTAAATTAAATATCATTTGGCTTGAAAAATATATGGTTTTATACTGTCTGGGTATTATTTTACCAACCTAAAAGTATTCCCCAAATACATCTTAGATAATCTGCCTTCCAGTTCCTTAGTACAGCACTTGGGTATGTATGAGGTGATGATAAAGGAGATGGTTTAAAAAACCTCAAACAGGCAATATTGTGAAAAGTTTGTTTCTCCCACTGATTTGTTTTTATGGCACTTG
The DNA here is from genome assembly GCF_017590135.1 of Pyrgilauda ruficollis. Taxonomy (NCBI): domain Eukaryota; kingdom Metazoa; phylum Chordata; class Aves; order Passeriformes; family Passeridae; genus Pyrgilauda; species Pyrgilauda ruficollis. The sequence goes on along the minus strand of NW_024524377.1, from coordinate 21,780,487 downwards.
TGAATGAATTTGCAGAGAAGATTTTATAGACCTCTGGAAGTTTGAAAGGTTTTAATTTAATACTATTCAGCATTTCTGCTCTTAACAAGACAATTTATGGGCAGGCCTTTTTTTTTTTTTTTTTTTTTTTTTGGAAATGCAGTAATTAAAAATGCTGTGTAGATTTTTCTGGTTATTCTGTATCTCTCATGTTTTTTACAGCAGTTTTTTTTTCACTTTTACAGGTACTACAAATATTTTGGCCCATACACTCTATGGTATTAAACATGCAGTGACAGCAACATTGCACATTGTAATGGGTAAATATTTTTACAGTCATTACCAGATTATAAATAATAAAGCAATGTGTAGAAGTTTGTCATAACCAGTTGCTCAGTAAAGACATAGCATTTTGCTGTGTCACTGTAACCTGTATTGTAAGGCTTTTAAACCCAAATGATTCTATCCTGGGTTTAGCTCCAGGTGCCTTTCTTTTAAATAGTAACAGTTTCTATAAGAAAGCTTTATTCGTAGAAAAAACTATATCATTTGCCACTAGATCTGCACAATAAATGGATTTTGAATGTGAAAATGTAATTATGCTAAAAGGGAAAGGTAGATTGGTAGTATAAACCTTATTTTTGGGTCTTACCAATAGCAAATACTTTGTCAGAAAAATGTTAATTTTACTCTCAAAGCAGTCTTTCTTTAGAACTTTTATTTTAAATTTAAAAAAGTGAAAAAAGATTAAGGTCCCTCTTGAGTATCTCTTTTCTTGGTCCTGCAGTCTGCAGTGGAAGAGCCTTTGCTCTATTTCTCAAGTCATAATACAAAACCCTTTACAGGCAAAATCTAAACCTCTCTTTCTTTAAAAATCAGACATCCTGAATGCAATGGAAGATGCTCAGGGTCTATTAAAGAAAAAATGCATATATTCTGTCTCGAACAGAATTATATGTTTATATTTGATAACTGTAAACATGAATACATTCAAACCCTATGTTTAAGCATTCCCATATATCCTCCAGTACAATGTGCAGTCATTACATATATTTGGTGAAACGGTTGCAGAGATTTATGCAAATATTAGCAATATTACATTTTCCTTCATTCTACTTGTTGAAAATGTGCAAAAAATTAAGAGTCAGACCCTTTGCAGCCTTATGAAGTAGCTAAACATTTTCAAGCGTCTGAAATTACTACTTTGAGGGAGTCTTAATTTTATCTAGGTTGATTCTGGTTTTGCTTAGTAAAACTTCATTTCCTAGACAGAGAAGAGTCTGGAGGGGTTTTTCCCCCAGCTAAAGTAGATGAAAAAGAAATGGTAAGTTGTGTGCCATTTGAAACACAGATTTTTTTTTTTTTTTTCTGTTCTCTATCTGTGGAATTTTAGGACACGTTCAGGCAGTAGATGTGTGTACTTTCAGCACTACAAGCAAGCTGCTGCGCTTTGGGTTCTCGGCCATGTTTGGGTTTGGGGCGAGGACGCTGGCTTTGGCAGAGAAGCACCGCTGGATGCCCTCCAGCCAGAGGAAGGATTTTGCTTTCATCAAAACCCTGGCAGATCTCAAGTATGCCAAGAGATGTTATGTTTTTCTAGTATTTCTTATTTTCTTGAGGAAAGTGAAATAATAATAAATCTCATAAAGAGAGAGAGAGCAGTAGTTTATTTTAATTGTAGATAGATTTAACTCAGATGTGATGTATATCCCTCTTACAAGTTGAAGAGGAGATAAATTCTGTGCATTCAGAATCTCCTTAAAATCATCTTAACTTTGATAAAAGTGTGTATAACACTCAGAATACTGGTTTACATCATAGTAAATGTCAATACTTTTCTAGGCCAGAGGAATGTGAATTATCATTTCTCCCTCTACAAATTCCACAGGAAGACACTCATGAGAAGGACATGTAAGTAAAATTGACTCAAGCAATTCCAAAGCTACAGAAATGTGTCTTTAAAGAATAAAATTGTACATATTCTTTTCTTTGTTCAAATTTAATTAACAGGTGATATAATCTTAAAAAATATTTATTTTGACAACTGCAAACTTGTACATGTTGTCAAGTGTTTCCTGTAGACTGTTATAGAGGATATTGTTACAAGGCAGTCTTCCACTTAGTATTGTTGATTTTTTTAGTTCCACTAATATGTTACTTTTTTAATAATGTATATGTTGCTTAAATGTGCTACTGACTTCAATTTTTTTAACCTACATGTTTCCACCCTTTTAGAAAGAAGAAAGATAGAATGAAAAAAGGTGAGTTTCTGCTTTTAGGATTTTTTAAAAGTGAACCATGGCTGATTAACTGGAGTAATATAGAATTACTCTGTTATATTTAGGTAGCAAGGATCAATGGCAGAAAATTCAGGGTCACTTCCTGAATGTGAGCATTATGGCAATCCCTTGTCTGTGTTCAATGGCACCAAGAGGCTTGGCACCTAATACGAGGTCAGTATGGGTTTAGAGAATTAGTCATGTCTATAAATTCTGACATCTTACCTTAAGACCTTGGCTTTTCCGAGAATATCAGCCTATGTTTAGGTAGTCTAGTCCCTCTGGACTGGGGGAGGGAGCGTAGACTGCAGCAGACTCGATAATCCCAGGAATTGTAATCAGTTTTTGGATCAGGCAAATAAGGTCAAGCAGTCTAACTAGAATTATGAGTGGATAATTGCTGTGATTAAATTAGTTGGCAAGTCTGACTTAAGTAGTAGTCATGGAGCAGTCATCTGTCATAGGATTTGGCTTTATGGGGAAACTTCACCCTTAGATTTAATTTTATTTTTTCAAATATAAAAGTGGCCCTTGTCTTCCGTTCTACAGCCAGTAAAAAATGAAATATGAGTCTTTCTCATGTTATTAAGGACTAAAGTTCACACTTGTCTTTTTCTTATTGTTATTATTTGTTTGGTTTCCCTCAGAACTTGAGAAACTAAGCTTCTACATGCAAGGTTTGGGGAAACAAAGGAGTATGTAACCTGGTTGTTGACATTGACTCTTTCTGCATTAGCTCCTTGTTGAGAGCCTGCTTTGTGGTGACCAAAGCAGTTCTTACGTGGTAAATATTTGTGCCTGTTGTATCCAGTTGGCAACTGAGCAGAATAGCAAGTACAAGCTTCGTAGTTGTATGCAAAGTACAAAATTCTCCCTCAAAAAAAGAATGCAGAGACTCATGTGTGTGTAAATGAATGTGTACCAAAAAAACCCCAACACTCAGGGAAGTTAATGGAATGAGTCTCTTTTCTTTCATTAGATTGTCACTAGCTGAAATTGCAGAAGAACTGATGAGGTATTTTTCTTCAAAATTAATGGCTTATTAATGGCTTAAGAATTTGACTTCTTGGAAAGAATGTAGAACCAAATTATTTATGAATAAACTCTTAATGAGAAGTTTTCTTTGCTCCCAGGGTCCCTCTAATCTCACAGTCCTCAAGATAGTGCTCTGATGCTGTCCCATCTTAGGAACTTTGTTCTCCATTTATTTTCCAGTCAGCTGGAAAATTCTGATGAGAATTTTAGCTTTGCTTTCTCTTTCTCTCTGTTCTTCCCCATTTCTCAGTGACAGGGAATTTTGTGACAACTCCATGCAGTTATTGCAGGTTTGAATGAGCCAGTTTCTCTCCCAGTGTAGCTGCTCAGTTGATCTTTTTTTTTTTTTTTTTTTTTTTTGTGTGTGTGTAAGAATACCCTTTGTTCTTTCAGCTCTTATTATTAAAAATAATCTTGAAGTGTGGTCAGCTAGTAGAGTAGGAAGGGTAGACTCAAACAGGAGCTTCCTTTGTCATAGTGAATAACATATTGACTGTAAGTCTTTTCAGTATGGGAAACAAAAACGTGGCAGTGATTGTTAGAGACTCCAGGCCCACTATGGAAGGAACTCATGTGGGTTTCTTCTCTCTCTTCTTTTTTGCCAAGAGGTTTCTGCCATGTGAAGCCATTTGAAGTGGGGTGCAAGCTTTGGCTGCTGCCTGTAACACCACTTACACTGGTCTAAATTTGCAGAAACGTGTCCAGATACATTTAACTGTCTGTGCTATGTGAGCCCTGGGGGATGTCTTTTTCACAGCATAGGTGTTGTGCTTCACTGCAGATGGGGCTTTTTAGAGAATTAATGAGAATTTTTAGTAATTTCTAAAGATGAAAGGCCCTAGTGCTGAATGCCCAGTAGTCTGCTGTGCCCTTTTATTGAAACAAATATGATAAGGAGGCAACTTTTTAAATGTCATCATCACTCTTTCCTGAATCAGCAAAGTACTGCTGTGCCAGGTGACTTGCTTAATGTTTATGTAACAAATACCCTCCCAGATAGTGCTGTTACCATGGTCTGAGAACCTTCCTGATGCAGCTGTTGAGTAGCTGTCTGAACTATCCCTTTCAGTGCTGGTAGGCTGGAAGTAATTTTTTAAACACTCTTAAGATATTTTCCTAACATAGATGCTGAATAAATGAATAAATATATGTGCAAAAGATAGGAAATACAACATCTCTCTCCAGAAGGCAGTCTCAGCAGGGATTGCCATGTTCATCAGGTACTCTTGTTGAACACTGATCTGTCTCTATAACTCAAATGGGACTCAGGCATGGTTGCATGGATATTCCAGTTGTTAGTTTCTGTGCCCAGTCCATTAAGGAATGGGAGAACTGGCACTGGCTCACAGTTTGACCCCAGTTCTCAAAGATGCTAAAATACCTGTGGTGACTGGATACTGAGAGCTACTGAACATCTGCACTATGCGGGCTCTTGTTTAATCTCTAGTACATGGCTGTTTTATCTCATACAAAACTCTCAGTCCTTAACTTTTATTTTGTTTTGTGAAATGTATAAATAGAACTGTACTAAGAACTGCTATGAGAGTGTGAGTTGGAGATGTCACCTTCGTTAGGGCAGCGTGGGTGTTGGTGGAGGGGGTGGGGGAACCCATCTGCGCTGGGTCTGTGCTGGGGGGGCTTCCATGCACCTTGGCACTGTTTTATGGGTACAGCTCTGCCTCACAGCACTTATGGTAACTGTTATTTGTTGCTGGAGAGAAAAGTAAAAAGAGAAGTTTGTGATCCCTGATGTTTAAAAGCCATCTGTTAAGTAGAAAAGCAAGCTTTTCTTAGATTATATGTATTGTATTCGAGAAATTATGGGTATTGATAAAGGACTACAAGTTATTATTACAATGTATGTTATAAATATATTGATGCTGAATAACTTCAGTGCATCATTTATATTGATCTACAGGGTTGGGGGGTCAGTGAAAAGATTTGAAAAACCATTGAGACTATCCTATTAATTTATTCTTGTAGGCTTTTGAAAAAATTTCTTTCTAATCTAGGCTATTGAAGTGCCTGCTATACTTCCAAATTAATGATGAAAGATAATTATCTTTTTGGTCTGCTTTTCAGGTTGAACAATGGAAGCATGGCTCTTATTGTTGTACAAAATACTTCTCGAACAGAGTTTATAAAGCATCTGAAGAGATACACCAGTGCAAAAAATCAGGTACCCTTAATTTCTTTCTGGTGATTATAAAAAGAACAGTTAATCGTGAAAGTAGACAAGCTGCAAGAGTTAATGTTAGCATCCTCGTAAGGAGACTTAGCTTCCTGTCAGAATACATTAGCCCCTTTTTATCTGATTTTTTTTTTCTTTTTTTAAATCACTAGACTAATACAGATTAGCCTATTTCAGTCCATCTGTTGTGGTTTAAATTGTGTTTCTGTTGTACCATAGTTTTATGGGTGTAAAGCCCTTCCACCACAATAAGGAAATGCATGCTGTGTCTGAATTTTGTGTAGTGCAGAGATGAAGAGTGCAGAACTGCAGGGGCATCACACAACTGTGTCAGAAATTGGTGAAGGTGGTAATTTCAGCAGGTCATGGCATGATGTGCTGGTAGCAGTGGGCTGTGAGCATTGATTTTTAGCAGGTATTCATCCCATCTAGTTATGTTTGCAGAACTGTATTTCAAAATTGTCATAATTCTGTCATGGAAGAGAAAAATGAAGCATTCAAGCACAGATCTTACTGCTGTCTAAAGCCCACTGCATGGCCCAAACACACTGGTACTCATTCAGGTGTTCTGGGATTATGAGAAATCACTGCAACAGGAAGGTTTGGGTTTGAATTCATCTACAGCCAGAGAGTTTGGGGGAGAGATGGGTGAAAATTCAGGTGATAGCATTAATGGCTGAATTGAGGAAATAGCTTAAGCTTTCCAGTTATGCTTTTGGAGGAAGGCCTTGCTTTTCTCTCTGCCTTTGTAGTTACAAATCATTTACTAGAATTCTAACTAGCCTGGTTTAGGACAAGATGACTGTAATGAACAGAGCACAGGAAATAATCTGCTTGGACTTTCATATATTCTGAAAGTATTTGGTATGTGCAAAATCTACCCCCTTACCTGCAGGTTGATCGAGTCCAATACAGGAATACAAATGGAACACTATTTTTTTTTCCTGAGGCACTATTTAGGATATAAACAACACATTAATCTATAAACACTAGCTGGAATATATAATGGCTCATGTGGTCAAAGCTTGAGTTAAATGTTCCTACTTAGAACAAAAAATGTGCCAGCTTTTTGATTTCAAGTAACCCATTTTGTTTTAAGCTACCACCTGCATCGTTTATCTTCATTTGCGGTCTGTCTGTGTTTGGTTTAGTTCAATTTTCCCTTTGTTGAGACCTACACAGTTCGAGAAGTAAAAGTACAACCAAGGCTTAAAAGTGGACCTGATGCCAAGGAAAATGTGTGTCTGAATGCAGAAGGAAACTACCCTTGGAATATAGATGGAGACTTAATGAAGGAAGCATCGGAAGTTCATGTCCGGTAAGGTTCAGTATCCCTTTTAGGGACCATATTCCCGTAACAGAGTAGTGCTGCAATCTCAGATGTGTCACATCTCTGCAGAGCACAGATGGTACCAGAGTCAGGTGTTCTAAATGCTCCCACACAGAACTGCTTGCACTGCAGGGTCTGGCCCTTCCGCCATCGTTTGGGCCTCTGCCTTGGCTGCCTTGTGTTCATCTTTGGAAAGGTTTGTTATAACTCACATGGCCTTTCATCCTGGTGTTTTGTCAGCTTCCACTCCATTCTCTTTTGTTGCTTTACTACTTCTTGTTTCTTCTTTCCTGCTACTTTACCCTTCCATTCCTTGAAGAACAGATGTGTATAATGTGTCTCCATGAGGAGCTCCTTTTGGGACAAGGATTCCCATTTAGAAAGCAGCATGTGTAAGGTTAAGAAAAACATGTAGTTCTTCAATTGTGGAAAACTTAATGCTGCTTGAGAATAGTCTCCACATCCAGCATCTAAGAATGAGACTACAAATACATAGGAAATGGGAGGATTATCAGTGGAATTAAGTGGGCAGCAGCTCATTTTTCTGCAATGCACACAGGATTAGTTGAAGGCACACAGATCAGAGTAAGTCTGGTATATGAAAAAAAAAGGCAGATCATGTTGTAGGATATATATTCTTCTAAAGATGATCCTATAGGAATTGTCAAAATGTAATTCACCCTGATTTATTTCCATATAAAAGCTCATACATATTAATTCTCCTCACCAACCTCAAGAAGCAGCACACCCATTGCAAGAGTTGATGACACTTGATTGATAAAGTTTGACTTCCTTGCTTCACAGGGTGCATCCTCAACTTATTGATCTCTATGGAGTGAACACTGATGATCTGGAGAGTTCCCAAGTGACGTGCAACTGCATATAGAAGGGACACACTGGGAATTCTGTAATAAAGAATCCTGTTCTTACCCCTATGCACAGCTTTCCAAGGTCTGGACTTGTCCTGATGTCAGTTGTAGCAGAAGCTTAATGGGTAAGGGTTAGGGTTTGCTCTAATTCTAGGTTTAAATTGTTATTAAATTATATATTTTTATCAGGCTCTATTTAACTGTACTGAAGGTGTGAGGCTTTAAAAAGTGAAAATTGTTTGTATTGGTCTCTTACCAATTTGGGGCTTGAGAAGTGTCCATCAGAATAGAATTTTTTTTTTTTCTTTAGTCTAGATTTTTTTAGACTGAGATACTTCTAAGTCTGCTGCTGCTATCCATGTTGTCAGGTAACTCAGTTCAGCATAGGGAAGAACCATACCTCTACTCACCAGCTCTAGCTGAAGAATAAAAAAATGAAAATGTCAAAATAAAAATGTATGCATTTATTTTTTTAATCAAGTACTTCTATTCCTACTAATGATTTTTTAATGGTGCCTTAATACATTTTCTCTCAAAATGTTTCTAGTCAAATAATATAAAAGAATATGTTGATGTCCTGTATGGCTTTTCTTTGTTAAAATGTATTTTAAAAACTGCTCTTTGTATAAAATTAATATTGTCTCTGTCTTAGAATTTAAACATTATTCAGCATAGTTTTTGTTGTTGCTAAGACTAGAGTTGTGATAAATAACTTAAGAGTTGACTTAAATTTTTATAATTTCCTTGTAGGGCATAAACATAATTTTTGAGTGTTTGTTTTTTTGGTGTTTTACTTAATATTGAAGACAATTATTTCAGAGGACAGCAAATGAAGACTATATTTTTTCTGGGAACTGGCTTCCTTTGAGATGAAAAGTAGCAGACCACATTTTTCCATTTGCAGGACCATGGATAACAAATGTTTTCCTGGTCACTGCTCCAGGAGTGGTTCAGAAGGCAGTGCACAAATGAAAGCTGCATTGTGTCAGGGCAAGAGTGAGTTGGTTTAGGTGCTTTCTTCAGGAAGCAGTCGAGTGAAATGTGAAATCCAGTCTTTGTATGATGTTGCTACATCAAGGGCTTAAGTCTTTACAAGAGATCTATAGCTACTATGATTTTAAATAGTTGTAAAAATTCTTATCTGTGATAAATACACAGGACTGAGCACTGCACCTAAAGTACTGCAGATGAGGATTTGGCTCCTAAACCCAAGCTGTTGCCTGTTGTCCAAGTCACAGGCAGCAGTCTCCACTTAAAATTCATACTCTATACCATCAAGTATTTTTAACATGCTAAGGCAATTCAAACTAAACATCTTTCAGCTGTTTAAAAAGGCATTCCAGCAGCATTTAGTAGATTTAACTTATTTATTAAATGAAATTTAACAAAAGAATTGAATTTGCAGAACGAACGGCATTCATCTGTTTAACTTGTTTGGGGCTTTTTTAAATAAAATGCAGTTTAGTAATACTTTATAATCTTGCCACCATCAGGACATTGTACATTCATTTTTTGTCAACCTGGTTTATAAAAGCTTCATAACTTTGCTTCATATCCTAAGAAAAGGCAGCCAACATATACATGTTAACAATCAAATCTGAATAGAAAGTGTACAATTTCCAAGGCATCATTATCACATGTACTGACTTATGTAAACTATTTAAAAGATAAATAAAATGCTTTTGTTTCACTTCCTTGCATTGTTTGTATTCAAAAGAACATGAATGCTTCTTCCAGTATTTGAGGTATATTTTTCACAGTATGCTGTAATTTCAAGCTAATTTCTATTGAAAGGTTTTTCTGGTTAAAGTGCAAAAACTCACTAAAGCCATTTGGAAGGTAAGCATTTTTTGGTACAGTTTTCACACATATTTGCAAGAAAGTATTTAATTCTTGACATACTTTATTTTGAGTTTTTAAAAAAATATATGCACATTCATTTGTCCTTGCACTGTAGATATTAGAGGAAAACATACTTTGGAGTGATCCACATCTTTGGCATCAAATGAAGTGAAAGGAAGATACAAAATGGTCCCAAATACCTTTGGAATCTGTGGGTAACATGGCTTTTATGGCACCAAGCACTCTAGTAGCAGAAGTGCTTGCTGAAGGCACTTGCTGTGGGTCTGAGTTTCAGGCTAGTTCCCATAGGATGGATGGTGCAGCTCTGAAGCATTTGTGCAGGTGACATTCCATTCTTGGTGCAGTTCAGAAAGACACCCAAGGCCCAGCCTCACAGCCAGGCTCTGACCTTCTGCTGCAATAAATCTTGTTACTGAAGAAGCTGAATGTTCTCCAGCTGCTCTGGGGAGCAAAGGAAGGTTTGTTTCCCTTGTGCCTTGTGCTGTTTCACCAAAGCTAGGTGGCAGTGCAAACTTAGCTAGCTGAAGAAACTTCCTGGAGTAGCAGAGCAGTGGTTTGATCCATGTTTCTGGTCAGTCCTTTGCCTTTCTGCCGAGTGGCTGCTGAGGGTGCCTGTTTGGATGGTATTTATCTGACACCTTCCAAGAACCCAAGCTGGCTCTCCAAGTGGCTTCTTTATTAAGTACTTTCTAAAGTACTTAATCTAAAGATAAAATTTGGCCCATTACAGTTGGCAGTTGGAGTCTTTTTGGTACCTGTGTCTCTCTGTTTTGTCAGCTTAAGCCTGTCTTTTTTTTCAGGTTCTGGAAGAATGCCAGCACTAAATCCTACAATATGTACTATAGAAAAATCTTCAAATAAATAAAAATAAATACTTGCTTTAAGAAAAACCCCACATAGAAATAATTCATTGGAGAAGTCCAAAACCTTATGGCAGCACTGTCTGAGGAAAGGATGAAACAAGTAATTCTATCATGCTTGCAAGTACCATGTTATAGATGACTACAAATTATAATCTCCAATACTTTAATCTTCCTACAGCTGCATCTCCAGGCTACCCCACACAATTCCCTGCTCTGAATTCACCTTTGGCCTTCCTGGTTCTGGCTTTCTTGGGTGTCTAAGTACCTTCAGTGATGTGGCTGTGCCTGTGAAGCCAAAGCTTACGAGGCTCCCTGCAGAAGCCCAGAGCTTCTGAGAGCCGTTTTCTGTGTCCGTGTGTCCTGCTTACAGTCCCCTAGGGGTATGAGCTAATTTATCCTTGGTAAAATGCCAGACAAAGATGAGAGAGCATTTCTTCTTGAATGCCTGATCAAAATATTACTGAAACCTTAAAAATGATAGAATAACTCATGGTAATGTGTTTGAGATCTTACTTTCCAGGATTGGCCAAAATTATTGCTGTCTACATATACTTCCTTTTGGTAAGTAATTTGTCTTCTCTTTATCTTTAGTGTTCTTCTGTCTGTTTGAAACCAGATATATATATATACACACATATATATTGCATTTCAAATATTACTGGCAGACTTCAGAACAAACTGGTTTACCATTTTCATATTAGAACAGTATTGTAAAGTGTATCCTCCATACAGTTCAAGGAAATAAAACATGTTTTGTAAGAACAAGTAAGCTCACAGCTTAGGTTTCCTTTTGCTGATGTTTCTCCTGTGAGTTAATCTGAATTTTAATTTCTTCATTTTAAAATCAAATGTTTATTTGCCATCTTAGTCATTTTTGTTCCCACTTTTAAAACTCCAGCTGTCTCTTCTGTTCGTGTCTTGAGGGACCGGTTTGTATTTCCTTTTGAAGAAGCCAATCTGAAATACATAATTTGGAATCTGTTGTCAGCAAATCTTTGTCATCAAATCTAAACCATAAAAGATTAATTAAAATAAAAATGCCTATGTGTGGCATATATGAGGTATGGTATTTGCCAGTGCTTTGTCATACCAAGTACTCAAGTTTTACTCATCAATTAAAAAAGTAGGTTTGCTTTTTCTTTTTTTGGTTTTTGGGAGGTTAATGCTCTCCTGTATGGAGTAAAGACTTGGGCTTGTGAACTTTAACAGTCCACAGAATCCAGTATTTTTAAAAATATGGTAATAAAATGTTCCAGTTAAATTTGTTTCATTCCTACATGTCCATGTAAAAATGATGGATGGAGAAAGCCTCCATGTAGGTAAAGAAGTTAACAATCTCTTAATCACTTGTCAGAGGGTCTGCATCCTTATTAGTTTTCTCTTTTACTTAGACACAGAATTTTATTACTATTTAGGTTGCAGTTTGAAATATCAAACATTTTATACTGGTATGAAACTGTGTTTTAAACTATCAGTCATCATGTGTCAAGTGATATTAAATGTGGAGAACCATTACACAAAAATGATCCATTTGATATCATTAAAATACATAAATCATTTGCAAACATGAGATGCCATATAAAACATTGCAAAGGGACTTGTGGTGTTGAGCAACAGAAAATGTAGAACAGGCAGAAGATGAAGTGACATGAGAAAATGCAGAAATACTTTTGAAGACCCCCAAGTTACAGGAGGAATTATCTTTCTTTAGAAAGGACAGATCATAATAAAATGTTATTTATTCTTTAACCCATATCCAAAAGTCCTTCAACAGTATAAATTCCTGACTTGAAGCAGCTAAGGAATACTAAAAACCTACCTTCCATAATATAAAGGAAAGAACCAATAACAAGGTAACACCAACTATTAAGCCGAGGGAAATAATTAGCACAGTAACACGGTATTTTGGCTTTTGGTGGTGCATTCCTTCCAAATAGACCTGAAAAACAGAAAATAAGCTTAGTGCTAACTGTTGGGAGTTTTTTCCCTAATAGATACTAAAAAAAACTAGGAAAATTAATTAATTTAAAAAGTAATTAACACTATATTCATTGCTGGTGTATAGGTATGTACAGAATTGTGCAATATTAATTGCTGTTAGTTTTTCTACTTTAATGTGTTCATCACAAATTCCTAAGAGAATTCTTACATATGCAACTTGCTTGTCCTTATGTATTTCAATAACTTTTGCACTTTTTTCTGGCCAGGCCGTCGCTCTTACTTCAAACTTCAATACTGATGCATCATCCTGATTAAAAAAAAAAAAAATCTATCTTTTAAAAAATGACTTTAACACACTGATTCCTGCCCAGCAAAAAGTGATAAAACAGCTGCTGACATAACCAGAATCTCACACAAACACACAATGGTGCCTTTTTCTGAGCACAAAACAAATTAGTACCAGAAGCTGGAATGAAGCCAGGTTGGATTTTACTTAAGTCCACATCCATGCTGCTTTTCTTAGAAAAATACAACTACGAGTTGAAATTAAATCCCCATCGTACATAACCCAGCCAGAATAGGCAAAGCAATACATACTATAAATATAAAGTGACAAAATAAAATACATATTTTTGTTTTTCATACATCACCTTGAGCCTTAGCATTGGCAACACAAAATAGGTTAAAACCTAGAAGATTTAGATTTAATTGTGTTTGAATCATGTTTCACTGTCAGAAAACAAATACTAATACCTTGAATTTATATGCAGGGAATACTGCAAATATGCCTTGAAATATTCCCCTCAAGTATGAAAAATTCATGTGTTACCATTTGTAAAAGTAAAGGAGTAGCCTCCAGATGCAAGTGAACAGTTGCTTCTTTTCCACTTTCCATGTTTCCCAGCTTGCAATGTATTTGTAAGCAAAGGCTGTCATTTTTCATGCAGTACTGTACAAGGGAGGGAAAGATTAAAACTTAACTTTATCAACTATATAATCTTAGCATTAAAGACAATAGGAACTGACTAAAAAGGAATCATGTTTATTCTTGAAAACTCAGGATATAACTTGAGGTTGTCATGCATCACTGTCATTCCAGAGGTGCTAAAGGTACAGTAACAAGAGACCAACCTAATGGTTATACAAAACATGCAATTTTTATTAAAAATTCAGTTATTGTAAGTCTGAAAAAGAACAAGTGTCATAATTTGTTTACATATTTAGGGTTTATGTTTACACTGTTATTTCAAATTAGCTTTTATCAATAATGATGAATGACAATAACTCTTTGCTATCCAGTGCAAACAGTGTAATTGGTTGATCCCTACATTTGTACACTGACAACTAGCACCACTTCACACAGATTTGGAGAAGACAAAAACACAAGGCTGTATATGATTATGTTTATTGTATCTTTAACATTATTCTTTATCCAAGGTTACCATGCTGAATACTGAATGGATATTCTAGTATCCAATAGTATCTCTGGCTTTATCTCAATCATTGGATGATATTTCCTGTAATGTGCTTACTTAAAAGCCCCAGATTAACAGTTTTTAAAAATAGGTAGGGTTTTTTTTGTTTGCTTTTGCTATTTTTTTAAGATGACAACATTATTTTATGTTGTACTTTATCAAAGACAAAGTGCAGGAAACAGATTTCTATGAGGACAAAGCCTCAGCAATGCAATGCTAAAATAGCAGTTGTGGTTTGGACTGTGTAGTGGAGTGTCTGATCTCCAGCAGGGTCTGTGAGCAGGAACAGAGGGATGAGCTGGAACAGGCCACACATGTATGGCACTCTCCCAGCCTCCCAAATATTTTTAATAGCTTCCCAGCCAAATATCATTTCCACATATTTTGTAATTCCTGATTTCCATTAACTTGTATAGTCTTCCTTGGAATTCAGTTATTTTTAACATTTGGGGTTTTTTTACCTAGCTCCTGTTAGTTATGTTTGATGGCACTGTTTTGATGAGGAAAAGACAAAGAATATTTCATCTGCATACTTCATGTAATTTAAATAAAGCCTGTTTTTCCGTGATGCATCATTTTCTGTTTGTTACTGAATTTCCTCTGCCATTCTGCTTGCCCACTCATTCAGTTCCATATCCCTCTGGCAATTTTTTGTAGGTGTCTGTCATCCACCCTGACTTCAGCAATGTGTCATTAATCAACTTTCTCAGCTCAGTTCTCACCCCTTTCACTAAAGTCACTTATGACTATCCTGAACTTATCACAGGTCCCACCACACATCCTTGGAAGATGGCTCTGTGACTTCATTATGTAAGATACACTCTTTTCTTAAGGCTTATTCATACAGTCATTTCCCACTGATGCCAAAAGACAGACCTTACCATGTGCCTCTTAGTAGGCTTTGAAAAGAAAGTGATGACATCCTTTAATATGTTTCCATTTTTTTCTGCTGCAGTACAGTTCATGGGATATTTGTTATAGGAGCAGTGTCCAGCCGTTGTCTGAAAAGAAATATACCATCATTATTAAAAATGTAAATTTTATTTCCAGAATAAAACACGTGGGGCTGAAGATGATCCTGTTCTAGTTCACTCTGCTTCACCATGGCTAGCAAATCAAACACAGACTGAGGACCTAGCTGATTTTGTTCTGCTTCTCTTTTTCACAGAATTCAGCTACTAATACGTTAAGTAGCCTTTGCTTACCTTGATATCCAATAGGTTGAATAATTTGGAGTCCCTGGGTGGAAAAGCATTTGGTATCATTATTTCCAGGCTGGTATTTGGAGACATGCTTGGTCCTGCACTGATAACCTTGTGGGGAAGAGGTGAAGAGTTCAACAGTTGAAACTTCAAGGGAAACTATTCAGGGAACAAAACTGCACATGGATAAATACATAAAACTGCACAGAATGGGGCAGCAGCTGCTCTGTATGCTGTCACGACAGTGATTGTGCTAGGAGTGTTAACACCTTGTTCATTCATGCTGTGGGCTTACTGAGCCCTTCCCTCCTCCAAAGCTGATGAGTAAGTAGTGCTAATCCGTGATGAGTACCTGAGGTCATGCAGACTGCCTGCCAGGGCGGTATGCAAAAGGAACTAGGAGAGATTATATCCAAACTCCTGCTTTTAATCCACTGCAGACAAATTTGATGCTATAGGTACTCTGACAAGAAACTCCTAACTCCTTTTTCTTACCATAATTCCTTTTGAAGTGTTTCTGAAAGGAAGAAGTGGCAACTAAGAACTGCTTTACCATTTTCAATCCTGCTTGTGTTAGGGAATTTTTCTCTGATCACTCAGTGGAAGATTTGCCAGGCCAAAAAGAGTTTTCTAAGAGGGATTAACAGCAACTCCTCATCACTAATGCACAAAAATTACTCATAGTGCCCTTGTACTCTTAAAAGTTTCCTTACTAACTGTCTAGACTATCATGAGATGCATTAAACATTAACCTTCAAAACAAGGATGACAGGGTTTACAAAGGAAAACTCTTACATGGAAAGTGAAGTTGATATTTTCCTTCATACATGTCACTGCTGAATCTTTCTCTTCTGCTCCATAAACAAATGAGGTTGGTGACACAAACCTACAATGGTTTAGAAATTGTTAATAAACAGAATTCCTATGTATCATTAGCATAACTCTCTGCTTCATGCTACCTCTAGTAAGACTGGTTGGAAGAAAACACCCAAGTTAGCTTTTAAGTAAATCTAGGAACACAGAGTAGAAATCATCTCCCTTTGGAACAGAAACCCTCTACATATGTACTCTTTCCTCTGAAAAAGGCAGATGAATCATAAGAAGTCATAAATCCTCACCAAAGCTATGCTCCATGAATGCCCCACAACAAACCCAGATCGTGGTTCATGTTAAGCAAGGAATCTGAGGATCTGCTATGTTCTCATTAAACACATCTTTCTGGAAAAGACAGTCCACTTTTTCAAACATGTTAGTCTGTTCAGAGACAAGTTTGAAGCATCACAGATACCAAAGGTCTCATCTCACAGTAGTGGAAAAAAACTCTTACAAGTGTCTAAGTCAGAGCCCAGGACAACTGTGCTAACTCAGTCCCAGGATTTTTTAGCTATGTCACACTTCTGCCTAAAAACTTAGTGAATTTAGAACAGTAACAAGACAACAGTTCTGTGGATGTGCAGGTAATACCAACAGGTGACTCACCCATGAGTATTTAACTCAATCTCATATTTTAGAGGTATAGGTAAAGTCAGCGTGTTATCCAGTAACATGTTCCCATCTTCATTTTTACTACAAAAATGCAGAGAAAAAAATCTGTATTGAAGGCACCATCATAAGCTATACACTATTTCTGTAAAAAATATTAAGCAGACCTCTCAGCTTATTAAAATAAAAATATTTAATTGAAAACATGTCAAGCATTAATGCCCTCCACATTTTTTACAGGTAGAAACCTACTTATTATTTAAATATCTATCACCTATTTTGTTTTTGCTTATTTCTCTTTCTCTATTTGATTTGCAGCCAATTTACTTCCCTGCAATCCTGCTTGCTAAGCCTTTCCAGTTATCTGTTTTCCAAAGCTAGTAGTATTTTCCATTGAGCAATGTTAATTAGACTTTACCAGGTAGCATTAATGATGATGTTGAGGTCCTCTTCTGCTCTGGTTAACGAGTTTGCATCCAAGAAGAAACTATAATCCAGCTGTAGAACAAATAAAATTTTCCTTATATGAAATGATAGTGTACCTTGACATAGTTTCAATGCAAATATTTTTATTAAGCTTATTTAGAATTCCCTGCCTAAAAAAATTCATAATTAAGGAAATACTTGCTTTTTGTGTCTTCTAGTCCCTTTCTATTGACCTAACACATATGTCCATGGCATTAGTCAGCCCACTTGTCCAGAAGCCAAGCACAATCAGTCAATGCACAATACAAACACTTAATGAATTATTCCAGGGAGTGTTTAAGCAATTCATTTAAAAGTAGCAGGAGAGATACAGATACTAACATGATAAGAGATGTTAGTTGGGATTGAAGACGAGATTCAGAGATTTTTCCCCCCCATGAAAATCCTCATAACCCTCAATATTTAGGGTGTTTCTAAAGCTAGGAAATCCATTTACAGCTTACCTTTGAGTTGTGATCCACATATAAATAGCCAACACTGCACTCAAGTGTCACTGCATTAATTTCTTTATCTAATACTGCACAATGTATCTGTTTTTCTTCCTAAAATAAAGGACAAGTTACTAATGATTATAATAAAAAAGGTGGTTGTTTTCAGACACTTCAAATTACATGCACACACTAACATTGGGTGCTTTATATTTTCCTGAACCAGGTGTTATTTCACTGATGCCAATATACAGGACACCCATGACCCCTTTAACGTAACAGATTATATTGATTATTGTACCAGTTACTTCATCTGCTTCTTGCTTTTACTGAAGCTAAGGCACATGCACCAAACCCAGACCCACCCATATTAAAAGCCAACTCACAAAGGTGGATCTGGGGGACTCTACATGGAAAACAGTTATTTTTAAAAGGCAGAAAGAGAGCACAAATAGATTTATGACTTTTTATAAGCCTGTGTATTTGGGAAAAAGATTCAATGAGATCTTTGTGATCACTGAAAACATGAAAACATCATCATCAGCCAAAAACCAGCCATAACATCCTGAAAATATTTTAAAACTTTTTTTTATTATTTATTTTAGTTGTTACTGAAATTATGTAAATCATCTGTATTGATTAAATTGCACTTGATTTAGGTAGCTACAAGTCTAAGAATTTAAAAATTGATGTTTTGGCAGCTTTTGATGAAGGGGCATAGGTTCAGTATCTAAAGAAACTCAACCATTCATAAACATAATTTGAAAAACACCAGGCTGAAAAAGAAAAATATCAAAGGATTACTGTTTGAGGTATTTTTTTTCCTTACCAATTCTGAAACTCGAATGTAATAAAGACCTTTAGGGATCTGAACATGGAGGATAGTTTCATATGCATCATCTCCAACATTAAGCAGAGAAATGTTCAACAATAAAGTCTTCACACTTCCAACACCAAGGTACGTTTTCTTATCATAAGGCCTGTAAAAATAATTATAATGTAAATGGAAAGTAATTTTAGAAACAGCCTGTAGGCAAATCTACTCTTTTTGGTAGTTTCAGTTGGTTCTGACAAAGCCCAACTGGAGATGTAAGGGAAGGTTTTACTCAATTCTGTAACTAAGGCACTAGCCCAGTTTGTGTGATGGTCACCCCTTAAAGCCTGAAGCGGTTAATGAGAGAGAAAGGAAATTGTCATCACTCCAGTCGTGCTCCTGGCCTTTACAAGAGCAGTCCTTTCCTTCACAGGCAGAACAGCAATGTGCCACTGCTACAGTACTTTCAGACATGATTTCAGCATTCACTCTTTGCACTCAAGATGTGGGACTCAGTTACTATGAAGAGGGGCACAGTGAACATGCCTCTCTTCTGATCTATGCAATGCTCTGTAATCATGTTACAAGTACAGACACCCTATCGGGGGCTAAAAGTAAACTTCAGCTTGACATTAAAGTTTAATTAAGACTTGTAGAAAGGGTGCCTAGAAATAGACATTTATCAGATATTCTGGCTCGAAACCAAAGCATTAGTCACTGAACACCTTTGGGAAAGAAGCTGGCACTTATAAAAGCAACAGAAGGCAAAAGCACTGCATAAGCAGATAGGTTCCAAGACAAAAGCAAATTAAAGAAAAACACAATGTTAACATTTTGGTAGCTTGTCAAGTTTAGGTTAAATTGGAACGTTGTTTTAGCACTTATATACCCACCACTGACTCTTCTTACCCACGTTAAAGCCAAGCTCATTAACAATATGCTGTCACAAAGATGCCTCCCAGCTTAACACACAAGTACACAAAAGCACCAGGTGCACATCTGGGACTACAACAAAGCTGAACTAGAGCTTTTCCCTGGTAATCATATTTCATTCTTCATTAAAAAATGCATGATGAAGACTAGAAACTTACAGAGCAGGCCAAAATCTAAGCAATTTAAACAAAACATGATAGTGTATACATGAAGACTTGTTACTCAGTAAATAAAGCATTACATTGCCATCCCTATTTGATTTCATTCTTTTAAAGCCAAAGGTGTTTGCTTTGCTCCTCAAGGATAATGAATGCATTCTGTCAAGACAAAATAAATTATCGCTTCACAGCTAACTAGTTTTTAATCGAGATTCTAGGGGCACAAGGTAATTTAAGGTGATACTTCACACTTTATCAAGATATTTAGACTATTTATTTACACTGCAAATCTGCTACTGGTGCCTAATGTCAAGCAGATATGTTGTAATCTGTTCTTCTTTCTTAGAGCTTGGAAGCGCCTACAAAACTGCATTTCTAATGTCACGAATGAAAATGCTGCACAACCATTCTTTCTGAGAAGTTTATGAGTGTTTAAGTAAAATGACCATCCAGCCTAAGAAAATGAAAGGGCTTAAGACTCATGCTACAGGCCACATGTTAAAGTGGGCAGAAGGATACTCATCTTACTCTGAAATCCAGGAAGATGACAAAGTTTGTGCTCAGGATCACACAGGTGGGATTTATCTGCATTAGGTGACTGTCAGCATCTTTTGATGCCATTTTAGGTTGTTCAAACTGGTATTTTGATTTAAGTAGAATTAACTTGAAAAGTGATGAATGACACAAGAAAATCCAAGTTACATGTAAAATAGCTAAATAGATGAGATTCACAACAGGTACAATTCCTCTTTTTGCTCACCTGTATTTCTTACTTTGAAATATAATAGTCAGTAAAGGTTGTGATGATAAAATGCAACTTAAAACAATTGTCTCTTTTATATAAGAATATTATATCTTCAGTTTTATACAGATGATTTAGACTTCATACAGTACAAATACACTATATCCAGAAAGAGCAGCAGAAATAACCAATACCTTGTCACTTTTACAATTTTAGTTATGATGTCTGCATATTGAGTGTGCATTGTGCAGTGTTATCTTAGCCCAGTAATATATAAAGTGTAGAACACAATTTTTTTAAGATGTATTTTATGAGCTGTAAAACCTTCTAATTATGCAATAAGAGTTCTTCAGTCATATAGATTTCTGTTACATTTCCTGGAAGATTTATGATTTTTAGAAATGGTCTTCAATTAAGAAGCTTTACTTCTAGTTTTTTTTTCAGGGAGTCCTGAGAATTTGCAAATTACTGTTATGTATATACAAAAGATAAAGGAATAATTTAAATAAAATCTTACTAAATCTTGTCCAAAAAAAAAATGAAAGCTACATTATACTTACTTTGGAAAAACAACTTTTCCAGAAACTCTCAAGTCAGCTGAACAATTTTCTTGGGAGCAAAATCTTGCAAAAATAAACTGTAAAAGCCAAATTAAAAAAAAAAAAAAAAAAAAAAAAAAAAAAAAAAAAAAAAAAAAAAAAAAAAAAAAAAACAAACAAAAAAACACACAAAGCAAAAAAAAAAAACTTCAGTGTCATATGGTTCCAATAGTGAGAAACAGTATTTCCAGAGAAAGAAACCCACCACCTAGTAACTGAGCACCAGGAAGTGTCTAATAGCTCTTACTGCTAACATACAACTGAATCAGGCTATGATTTTCCATTTTCCAAACACATTCTGTGCATCCAGAGTAAGAGTGAAGAGGCTTTCCAGACTCAGTCTGTCACAGTGAAACCTGTGGGTGTATGTTCAGACAATTTTTACAGCAGTACACAAGGAGGGCAGAATGTTTTAGAAGATCCAGAACTGATGTCTGTGCAGTCTCTCCTGTAATACAGCACAATAATTTTTGCAAGAGTTTAATTACACAATCCTTAACCTATCCTACTGTTAGAAAGGTTTGATGAGAGCAGAGACACCACGAGTTGCAGGTGTCTGTGCCTTGGTTATCAGTATGTTAGAGCACATTTCTGTCACTGTATTCAACATCACCCTCTTTCCTTCTCTATAACTTTGAGGTTTCTAAAACAAAACTTTGAATGAACATGAGAAGCCAAAGCATGCCATTTAAAAGAAGCTCTTACATATCTTGGGCATTCTGATGGCCAACTGTATCTCAGTTACAGAGATGACAGAGAAAGATGAGTTGGAAGGGACCCATGAGGATCTTTGAGTCCAGGTCCTGGCCCTGCACAGGACATCCCCAAGAGTCACAGCCTGTGCCTGAGAGCATTGTCCAAACACTTCTGCAACTCAGGCTTGGTGCTCTGACCAAGCTTTCTGGGGAGCTTACCATTGTGAAAAGTTAAAAATTCAGCACATTCTGACTTTCACTAATGTCAAAGTCTCTTAATGAGTTGGGATTTTTTTGGGAAAAAAGGTTAATTTCATAATTATTAAACTACAAAGAATATACTCTTCCTTTCCCCTCACGAACTCTGTATTTGAAAACCTGCAGTATCTTTAAAGAACTAATATTGCAGCAACATCAACACTTCAAGATTAATACCAGCATGATATTGTGTATTTAACACAGAAATAATTTTAGAGTACAATTTTATACTGGAAAGTGACTCATACTGTGTAGTTGAATGGATATTTCAAAGAGTAAATTTCATATATGGGTTCTGAGATGTACAGTACTACTTATGCTGGCAAGTTCTCTGCACATACCTTCTTTATTTTTAAATCATAATATAGATTGTACACAAGTTCTGCAAAGACTTTTATCAAAAAATGAGGCTTTTTTTAGCATTCTGGTTTAATAATTAATATCAAGACACAATCCCTAGGTGTAGGTCTGGAAAAGGCATTCTTTCGTATGCTATGAATCAGTGAAGCTTTTTTTAACTGGAGATTAAAACATGAATATTTACTCACTGCACTGGAAAAAAGAGAACTCATACACTAACCTTGCTTTTTATAACATCCTTTTCTTTCCTGCGCTGAAGAACAGGCTGAAGTGGTGAAAATTCTTGAACATTTCTTTTCTGTAGAATATGATGCCCCAGACGATAACTCGCTTCAACATGTACAGGAGTCAAGATATCCCTTACATCTTTCTATGAAAATTGGAAACCTAATGAGTTAATCATATAAGACAAAACAAGTATGCTTATGTTTTAAAGTTACAAGGTTGCCCAGAACTCGCTAAAACAGCAAAACCTATTTTTCACATGTAAAATAATTCCATATGCCACTTTCCCAGACATCTTTGCTGCTGAAGGAGGCAATCAGAAATGCATAAAGGCATATGTTCAAGACAGCATCAGCCATTTCAGAATGGATGATTCTTCTATGAGGAGATACCTTACTAAATAGCGAGCCTACTTCTGTCAATAATCCTGCTTCACACACCTATGAAAGGCTGCACTGCCCAGGTAGAAAAACAGGCAAAGTTGGCTAAAATGAAGAAAGTTAACCAGTGGAATGAGGCCGGACAAACCCCATGGGTATTTACATATGAAATCAAAAACAGTTCTCCCACAGTACAACTAAATCAAGTCGTGACTGCATTTTATTTTTCTGCCCGTTATTTCCCATTCTGTATGAAAAAGATTGAACTCCTCAGTAAATGATTGTTTTGTACATCAAGCCTTGCCTGCATAGGAATGTTCAGATCAGAGTCCCAACTACCTACTTGTGAAAACTGAACAGCTTGAAGCACCAACAGTAACAAACCTGATTAAATTATTCCCTAAATGTAGGGGCTAGACAGACACTGATTGTCCTTCCACATGGCCACTATTTTAATTCTTATCTGCAAGCTTGTGTTGGCCAAATCACATATTATCTAATTTGTAATAATTTTCCACAAGGTCTTCTCTGCATCTGCTTTATATTACTTCCATTATACTAATTAGCTATTAATTAGCCTTTACTCAAAATACATAAAATTTATATTGTCTCTTGCAAGGACTGGACTTGACAGACATTCACACTTACTTAACTTTAGGAGCTTCATGCAAGTACAGAAACCTCAGTGGGTGGAAGGAGATACTTATAATGCTATTAATTAAGAATTGAAAAGAACATTGAATTCTATGGAGGGAAAAAAAACCCTAATGATGGACTATAGGAAGTGATGAGGCAAATCAATTCCTTCCTCCTACACAAATACCTGCTGATGCTGGTACAGCAATCTGTACAAGGTCAGCTGTCAATCACATCTCCCTTAGTTTACAAAACTCTTATAAAGTAAGTGGCAATTTGCCATTGTTCCTGCAGGCAACATTCACTGAGGTGCAACTATCAGTTGAGATGCATCTGGGAAATTTTCCAGTAGGTAACATAAGCTTTCCTTTCTACCCTGAAGCTTTATGATGAATAATTGGCTTCTAACCATGCCACAAACAAAAAGTAAGGGAAATCAAGGAAGAAGAAAAATACACTGAAGAATATTTCCCTGCAGGTTTTTTGTAGCTGTAGAAAATAAAATTTATTTTCCACCCTTTGTGCAGGATCAACTGCATCAGTCACCTTGATAGATGTTTGTTTCAAAAGGTCACAGAATTGCTACCTTGAGGATTTCAAAGAAAATCTTAGGCAAACTAGTCCATTATTTTATTTCCCTTATTTCCCAGTATATCTAAATACTCCCTCTCTTCCCTCCTACCTAAGGTCTGACAATAGAGAAATCTATTTTTTGTGAGTTTAATAAAATGTGGTTCCTTTGTGTCCACTGATTTTTATTGTTTGTTGTGGTTTAGGACTTCCAAGTTTTTCCAAAATTTTTGTTTTGGAGGACAAGCTTCTAAGATGTTTGATAGAATAAAAGTGATTAACTTTTTCTTGTTAATTGAATGGCCTTTAAAATATTTTATCTGTGTCCTGATTACAGGTTTTATTCCACTTTCAAGACAAGTCACTTATTCCTCTTTCAGGGGGATAGGTCATGCCCCAGTGCTCTTCCTACCCCATTTCCACCTTCAGGTTATGGGTGAGTGCTGCATTCCTTGAAGAGAAAAAATCAAGCCCAAGCAGTGCTCTTCTTCACACCCTGCTAGCCTTTGGTTCCTAGCAGCAAATTCACAAAGCACACCACACTACAAACCCTGAACTACGGACTTTTCTAGCAATCCTCCCCTTCCTATGGATCAGGAATGGGTTCTTTGCTTTTTAGCTGAGTCTACCTTATCTACTCACAATACAAACAGGAACAAGACCATACACGTGTTCTTTGAAACAGTTACAGATGACAAAACATAAAAATTGCAAGTTTTAAGATTCTGCTTTAAGGAGTACATGATGTTCCATCAGAAATGTTCAGCAGAATATGAATGTTTTATCTTCATGGTTGATCCAAACCAATGTCAATCTATATATGATCTATCAATGCATAAAAATGATGAAAAAATTTCAAGAATGCTCACAGTCCAACTTAATCACTGTGGTTATTATTATGATTATACATCTTCTCACTAATGTAAGAGATGGCAGACCTACTGACTTCCTCAGAGAAAGCTGAGAAAGCACCAGAATTAAAATATATTAACTGTGGAAGTTCTGAATACAAACATTTTACTTCCAAAATGATGTGATACAATTGTAAACAGAAGAGGTTCTTTTGCAGCAGGTCTGCTTTTCAAAGGAGAACAAAGGATTTACAAGACAATACATACTGAAAACTACATTACCCTCATAAATGCTGGATGATCTTTGCAGGCAGTAATATTGCTGTAAATCTTTACTTTTCCTGAGATTGTATCATATGTTCCATTGGAGGAAAAATAAAATCTTGCTTGTGTATCCTCTTTTCTGTTGACATCAACACTCAGATTATAAAGCAACACTACAAAATAAACCCCAGGGAAAATAATGGTTATAAATCTTTAAGTGTTGCAATCTTAATAAGCTTATGGTAGAAATTACAATTTCTGACTCACTTCCATAAGTATATTCTGTAACATGCATTTAAAAATGCTCTGCTTAAAAACACTGACATAAATCCATGCTAAGAAAAACTTCTAGTACCCGAAAATTGCTTCATGGCTGCTCCAATACATGCAGAGATAGTTTATCAGATTGTATTTATATTTTCTACCAAAATCTATTTATAGAAAACCCGCTTTGGTTAGTTACAGGGCTGACAGTAACTAACAACAAAGACTTAAGTCAACTAACACTGACAAATATTGTTTAACTTCACAGTTTTTTCTATTTAAGTTAGCATGAATTGCTATGATAACAAGTTGCAAGCAAGTTTCAGAGCATTACAGATCCAGTACTTCTAATTTTTTGCCAAGGGTTAGGTTACCTACAATTCCTACTAGTACTTTTTTTTTAATTAAAAAGTCTTATGTACAAGTCCAGCGAGGGTGACCCAGTCTGACTGCTCATCTTTCAAAATTAATATGAATTTCAAAAGATCTGATGAAGATGAAAAGACACATAACTTTGCAGTTCATCGCTGCATGTGTTCTCTGTAACATGCTCCCAAAGGTTATTGTCTGTTCTCACATAGAAGAGTTGAGCAATTTAATTTTATATATCATGTACTTGAAGGGCTGTTTGCAGTTTACAAATAGCACATGACAAGTAGGTTAAAGGCACTCAGGCAATACAGTCAAATTTAGACAGTAAATTATATTAAATTAATTTACCATGAATATTCCTTCTGAAAGACACCACTTCCAGCAATACCAGTTTTTGCCAAAAGGAAAATATGCATTATATAAAATACAACACAAGATTTATTTTTCGGTAATGTTGGTGGGACTCCTCCTCTTTCACAAAATGCCCCACAATGGTATGATCGACTGCTTGAGCTGGTTTGGGAAGGAATGTTTTCTCTCTATTGCCAAGGGGAAGGCAGCATCCTCCAGCAGTCCCATCTGGTTTGGTCCATGCCTGAGAAGATTGCTGTTAGAGGACATCTAAATACCACCCTTTTAATGCTGCTGTCTCTCCAAGTAACTCCAGCAGTTCTAGCAGGGATGTGCTCTGATTCCAAACTGAAGTGTAATGGCTTGATGTTATAGGGTAATCATGATATAGAAGAGGTATCCATGTTTTCAGCTTTTCATTTTGTACTGAAGTCAGATTAATGGTTTATTAAATACCAGTAGCATTATTTGTAAATAGGTGCATTTAAAATTAATACATATAGTGGATTATTTTTCCAGTAGCTTACCAATATAACCAGGCACCTCTCGTCCTCTATAGGCAAAGCAGATCTTCAAATTCATACAGGTGGCAGGCTGCTCATTTTCCATGCAGTCTAAATTAGTTCGATTTATTGCATTAGAATGTCTTAAAGAAGCTTCAACAATTACCACTGGCTTTGTTCTAAGAATAGAAAAGAGTAACACAAATAACGTTCAGATATAGCTTACAGAATCTCTGCAAAAACTAACCATCCCTGACAATCTATTTTTGTATTTTAGAATTATAATTTTAAAGTTATCTGCATTTTTCAGACAGTTTCAAACAGTTGTATGCAAATTATTTTTACCTCAAAAGGTTACAGAATGATAGTTTCATTTTTTCAATGTGTTTACTTAAATGTTTCACTTGTAGAGCCTTTTAGAGTATAATGACTGAAGTTGAAGATATCAAGAATATGAGGTTAAATTAAACTACTGAGTTTTAATAAATTCCACTAAAAAAGAGTTAAATTGTATAGTCTTTAAAAGTACTGAAACATAGCAATCTCACCTCAGCACCACAGCAGAATCAGAGAAAAATGCACCAACTGCTACATCTGCACAAAAAGAATGTATCAATAATCATAATTTTTCAACAGGAATTACTTCCTAGGCACAAGCATTTTATAGCATATTCACCTTTTGGTGAATAATAAGACACCATTTGCCCTTTATTTAATAGAAGGGATATACTATATTCAAAGACAGTTCCTCAAATACTTGTGCACTGTCCATAAATGCTGCATGCTAATTTTCTGGACTTCAAGATACTGATAATGTGATGATTTTATTTCTATTTCACATTTAAGTGGTTGATACTGAAGGACAACTCAGCTAAATAGGAGATATTTGTCCTCTTCTCCATCCAGATATTCAATATTGCTATACATGCACATACTGTTTTTTATATATGTAACTGATTTGCTTATGTCTATTATATGTATGAAATTATAGATAGACAGAGAGAGAGAAAAGTATTTCCTTTATTCCAAACGAACCGTAATCGATTCATGCAAGAAGGAAAGAAATATAGACAGTAAATATACCTCTCAAATGAGGTAGCAAAAGTGAATTGTTAGGTGACTAAATGATATAAGGGCCTGAGGATGTGACTGCCAGATTAGTAACCAAGAGCTGACCTGTGAGCAGACTACTTGCAACCTGCCTTTTAGGCCAGCATTACAAATTAACCTGGATAACCTTTCTGTGGACACAGCCAGACACACAACACGGCAACTTTGTGCTTTTACATCCCCAAGAGCAGGACAGACATGCCAGACCTAAGACATATCTGCAAAATGTCAAAATGTTTTGATGATATGTATAAAACAATTAATATATGCTTGGCACCAAGTTAGCACTACTCTGTCATGGCCACAAGAACTCCACAATGGTGTTAGTTCAATGCCATGAGCCCTAAGTGAGGTTAAAGTATTGTTCACTCAGACTGAGAGCCAAGGAGCCCATGACTCCTGTCAAAATCCAGACTCCGGGAAGGCCAGCAATATATTTAGATTAGCACACTAACCTGGACAACAAACATGCTTCTAGTGCCCAGCTCACTGTGACATTTGTAGATGAGACGTCTGCTTTGAAAATATACATGCCATTTCTCTTGCCCTTGTGCACTACGATCTCACATTTACATTGTTCTCAGTCCTTAAATAATAGTTACATGACCGTGAAAACTGACTGCCTGGCCTCAGCTTCACCTCTTCTTTTTTCTTCCCAAAATATGAGATGTGACATGTCACCTCAATAACAGATTCTGCTTCTGTTAAAAGTATCAAGCAGCACAATAAGTCTGCTCCCTATGAATTTCTATTCTTTTAAAAATTAAAAATAAACAAAATTGCTTAATTTACCTTGATAACCATTGTTATCCACATCAATGCCACTTGATATGGATTGTCCAAACATGCTTAAAGAATTACTGACTTCTTGTCCTTCTATTCTCTGAGGAGAAAAATGTAAAAGAGAAAATTATTCTTGGAAAGCTAATCTCTGAGTTGAAATTTCCAAAGAAAAATGTTAGCAGAACAATCCTGATGCTGAATTTAAATCCCATAAACCTTTTTTAAAGCTCCCAAAACAATTTTTTTCTCTCTTACATGTTATATTATGACTGGAAATCACAGACCACATAAAAATTTTCTGAAGTCTTTTAATATACTTCAGATGGTCAGACTGTAAAATGAAGGGAAAACCCTCTCAGATTTAAACTTGGGGTTTCTGGATTGGGTATTTTGCACTGAAAAGCGTACCTGTGAAAATGATGGTGTTATTCCATCTTTCCTGCCATTGTATATATAAATGGCCCCTTTTAGATTATCTTCTTGTGGAGCCCCAATTGCCACATCTGTGGAAAAACAATTCAGCAATGATCATTGACTAGGAAATATGACCACCAAACAGTTTAAGAAATGCAAATCTTGATGCATGCAATGCCAGACCAGATTTACTTGCCTGAATTCAAAGGCAGTGTTGAACACAGATATAAAGCAAACAGAAACAATACAAACCAGCTCAGTAATCTGATTCTGCCTTAATTACTATGTGTGAAAAGCAACCATCACATACTGCCATTTTGTTAAAGACAAAGTCTATTTCCAACAATGCTAATTTTGACCCTTAAGAGGTTAAAAGGTTACCATGAAAAAAGGCAAAATTATCATGGTCTTTAAAAAAAAAAGAAAAAAACAAGCCTTGTATTTATGGAACAGTGATGATTTTCCTGTTCCTCCCGCATGAATTAAGTCACTGAAACACAAGTACTCTTATTACAGTGCCCAAAATAAACCACTTATTTTTCTATGAAATGTCCATAACAGTTAATAATAAGCTTGGAAAGGCATTTAACAAGGAAATGAAGGTAGCTGGTTGGTACAAAGGGATATGTTTTATGCCTAGATGACCTAATCCCAGAGGGGTGTGGCAACTCATAACAAATTGAATGAACATATCTACTCACCAATCCACTCTAAACAGCCCTTACCAAAAACTCCCATGGTTCAAATAGCCAGAGGCTGTTAACCAAGCCATGGAGGGAGTGATGGGGAGATTATTTATACCATCTTGAAAGTCACTATTAATACCTAAGAACTTGCATTTACAAATAAGCAAAAACTGAAGTATCTGCCAATCAGAAATACTTGATGCTGCACCAAACCAAAATCACAAGAAACGCAAAGCCTCTGACTGTTTGGCTTGACAGAGCAATTCTCTGATTGAATCCACACTGACTGAGTCCATGCTGTGGTGACTAAACCACATAAAGCACATTATACATCTCTCTACTGGTGAGATGAAAATGCGACAGTCAAGTTGTGCCTCTTACAATTACACACACATTCTTGAGGTCAGATTCTACACCAACAAACACCATTATCTTTACAGGGCCGATACTGATGGTTTAGATCATTGAAGAAGATGGCTCTGTTCTGCTTTTTAATTACTACAGAAAAATGCTTTTTATTACCCAATTTCTCTTTATATTTTGCTTCCAGCCTTTTTCTCACAATTTTTTTTCCTGCTGCCACTCTCCATCTTACATCCACTTTTTATTTCAATATTTCCAGTGTCACAACGTGCAGGTTGTTTTCAATATCCCCATGTATTTAGTACTTACTGGTGACAAAGAAGCAGATTTTGACTCCATTTTTGTTTATGATTGTTACAGAATTGCCAAATTGTTCCCCAACCTTCGTCTCAGATATTTAATACAGGATTAGTGATTCTATTTGAGTTACAAAAGTTTATGCTACAGATTATGCTATCACTTTATGCTTATGCTCTTTATTAGACAGAACCTAGTGCCTTGGTATTAAATGTCAATGCCTGTGAAGCAGCTGTATTTCAAGTCAAAAAAGAAAAGTCGAGTGCCAAACCAAAAGAATTCTCAGACTTCCATAATCCTCCTGGTTTATTATGACATTCCATTAATCAGAGAGAATAAAACCCAACAGGTTTTCTTTGTATTCTTACCTTCAAAGCCATCATTATCTATGTCTCCTAGATTGGCTATGGACTCTCCAAACCTTGCTGCATATGAGTCACTCCCGCTGAGCTCTATGTTCAGCTCTACCATCTTTGCTTCCTGACGAAAAAGAGTCAATGGCACATAAATGGAACATTACTCAAAATGTGAAAACTGCCTTGGATACCAATATATAACCCTACCAAACTTCTTGATGTAGAAGCAAGCATTTTCAAATACATTTTATGGTATTTAGTGAAAGAATAGTGAAGTAATTACACTTTCACTTCTGAACCTTAGAAAAAATAAAAAGAAGCATGATCTAATGCGTGATCTGTCCAGTCACGTCATTTGCAAAACTGAGGAGTACCAGTCTCTTTCCTGACTGGTACCAGTAACTGCAAGCAAATGCTTCAGTCCTTGTATGCTTCTGAAGGCTTGGTAAGTTGCTCTTCAGATGGCAGTTCAGTGGGAAGCACAGTAGTGGAGGAGAGCTTGGAAAGGGGCTGCAGTGGCAGGCTGTCACCACCTACGGCTCCTAGGAGATGAACCCAGTCTGTCTGCAGCTCCAGCACTGGTGGGAGAAACTGTGCCACAGCTGACACTGCAGCCTTTTGGGGGTGTGCTGTACACTCCCTGCTGGGGTACTCATCACAGCTCTACTGCTGCTTTTTCCATATCTAGAAATATGGGATAAGAGAGGAAAGCTCTTCCCCTTAGCCTGTTAAACCAGAACGGCTGTGTTGCCGTGTGTTTTCAAGAGAAAATACTTACAGAACCTGAATTAATATAGACATAAACTCTTCCCTCTTCTCTGATGGTACTTTGCATTGGAGCACCAACTAGTAAGTCTGAGAAGCCATCTGAATTCAGGTCCACAGCACAAACTGCAGCTCCAAAGTAAGAACCAAGCTGTGTGCAGACAAGAAATCATTATTATGTTTGAATTTTGATGAAGATGAGTTAGAAGTTGTAAGGTGCAAAAAAGTAATATGGTAGATTTACCTTTTTACCCCTTAGTTCAAATAGAATATTTAGTTGCTTCTCATTGCTAAAAATATATGCCTAAAAGGAAAAGAAAATAAAAGCAGAATTCAGCAAACTGCAATCTGAAATACTTCCCAGTGCTTTCTCTACAGCATGTGCTAGAGAATCAGCAAAACAGTGCACAATATCACAAAGTACAGTTATCTCCTGTTTTCTTCCTGCACCTTTCTTCAGTGTTATCCAGACTGCCTACCCTAATTCCTTATTCAACTTTTCCCCCCCTGAGAAGTCATATCTGGTACTTGTCTCTAATGTATTAATCTAAATTGGAAGATCATGGGTGTTTATGTGGGGTTACAGTCTTTAAGCCAATATTATAGACAATTCCTTACTTTACCAGTCTGCTCCTGTTGGGGAGCCCCTCCAATTACTTCTATACTGGATGGCGTCAGAAAATGTCCAGCTCCAACAGAGTATCCTGCAAATCAGAAATGCACTATTCAATACTGGAAATGCTATGTAACAAAGAAAGAATGAGAGCATGCCTTATAAAAGCTGTCAACACCATAAATTATCATAAATCTGACATTCAGACCTCATGCAAGTTAGCAATGAAAACAGAATAGAAAGTTTTTGAAGTAAAAGGTCACTACAGACAGTAAGTTCCATCAAGCAGGAAAAACACTCATTTCTTCTCAAGAACTCAATTATCTGCCATACTTCAAGAGACAATAAAATGAATTGTAAACACCTTCTGTTAATGTATATTCTGCAATTGTTCAGCAAGTCCATACTATTAATGCAAATAAAAATGATCCAAGTACAAGCACTGGAATGTGGAAATAATTGATTCAATTGTTACTCTTTGACTATTATAACTGGATTGAAGAAAAATTAGATGTAGTGCTACTTCTATGTGCACATACACACACAGAGCACCATGGACACAGACATAAAATGTCAGGAACAAATTGCAAAAGCCTCATTATGCAATAAGAAAACATTACATCAGCTTTTGTAAATAAATCTACCTCACAAAGCATTTCTGTATGTGCAGAGAGATCATAAACAGGACCATACTTTGGTGCAGACATCCAGACACTGAATTGCAAAACAAAGGCTAACACCTCAACCTGTAGCTGCACAAGTCATCCTCACTCCTTCCAGAGTACATTACAGCTCAGAATACAAGACAGATAACATTCCACTACTCTCGCATTTACTGAATGACGGCTGATGTTCACACCATGCAGACAAAATGGAAAAATCATTTTGGATAGATGAGAACAAGCTTTGAATCTTTTGTCTGTGAAGATAACTGCCTAGAATTCAAGTTCTCATTAAGCCACCTTTTTCTTTTCATATTTTAATCTAAAAGAGACGAACAGAGAAATTTATCACTTGAAGGTCAACACCTAGTTTTTATTTACTCAACAAAAAAATAAAGGATAAACCTTCATTTACCTCCTCTGACATTTACTTTCTAGTTATTTTTGTTTTGCTAATGTGTAAACATTACAAATTCTTAAGGACTTTAAAAAAAAAGTCAAATGTACACAAGAATTACAGTAATCACATAGTTCTCATTTTTCTTTAATGGTATTAAAATGTTTGGCAGGGAAAGAGGAAATCACAAAACTGACCCTTTAAATTTAAAGGCACAGAGAAATGAAATTTTATTTCCAACTCCATAGTTTTCTCCTTTTTACCATTACTACAGTTTGTCAGTTTTCTGAAATGTTACTTGCCTTTCTCAGATTTCTAAAATTGTCTTCTATTTTATGATTTCTTTAAGGCAGTTTAAGTGCCTAAGGTTACAGTTTCATCAGGGCCAGCTGATTTGAAAGCCTGAATAATTTTGAAAATTCCTTTTATAGAAGTCCATTATCTACTACTCTCCAAGAGACTCTGAAGTAGTCTAGAAAATATTACCTAGTATTATGTATTACAAATATCCAATTTCCTTCTTTCTTTCAGTTGTCTGGTACATGAACACCTTTGTTTCTTCCAACTTATGGAAAATGCCACAATACTACTGCACTTCCTGTAGTCTCCAGTTTCTTAATTATTATTCTTTAACAGGCTAATGAAAAACATAAATAAAGATGCCAACATCTTGGTCCCTACCAGTGGAAGAATAGAGTAAGTAGATAATGGTATCTACTCACATGATTGAATTACACTGTGGTTACAATATACTTCCAACACTTGGTAGGGATAATTTTATTCATTACTAAAGGGAGCAACAAACTCAGACTTCTAAGAAAAATAATTTGGTAATGGAATTAACAATGAACAGATTTTCATCTTCAATAATTACAAAGATGGGACAGGTGCTGAGGGAGGGAAGGAAGATACCTTTAAATCCTTTCAACCACACTATGAGGGAAAGGAGCAGAAGTTAAAGTAGCGTGAAACTGCAAAATTCCAAGTTTATCACAGCTGCTACTGTAAAGACATACAGATGAGTCAATGGTGCCCTTCTTCACTTTCCTGTAGAAGGTCAAGTTCAGAAGACATATGGCTGTGCTGAGCCAACATGCACCAGATCACTAGAGTGAAGCAAACTCCAGCTGGTATAAGGTCCTGGATGGCCAAGGCAACTAAGAGAGACCACATATGTGTGGAAAGGCCTTCCCTAATCTCTCCCCAACACAGTCCTTATGCAGGTTTTTACCCATTTGCCTGGATCTGGCTTCTGGCTATCAATGATTTGACTCATTCATTACAGAAAGTCTCATTCTTATACTTGTAGAAGCAGAAATCTGGAATGAACTTTTTTCCCTAGATAGGTGCAGTACTTTTTCTGCTGATTACTATTGGAAAACTGGAGCTTTCCATTCTCTGAAGCTCTTCTTTTGTCCTGGGAAAGGTTAGAAGTTCCACTGGTGTCTGCTAGGGTGTCTACTGGTGTCTCCCTAGCTCTACTAGGGATCTGCGTGTCTGATCCCCTTTACCAGCCAGTCTCTCTCCTGCTTGACTTTCCCACAGTCACTGTGGCCTTTGCAGGCCCAGAACTGAATTCTGAAGTCTTAGCTCACTGTGTTTCACAATAGCTATTTCATAACATATGCCAACTTCCTATTGTCACAGGAGTGGAATCAGAAACAGGAAATGTTTATCCACGCGCACCGGAACTTTGAATGGGAAAATGCAAAACCCAATGGTCACAAGCAAAAATATTCTTGCTTAGGAATTCAGGAAGGACAGACGAGCTTTTCTCAGTGTAGTGAGAAGACTGAAGCTGCTGTTGTTTTTTTGGCACAAACCTCTCCAAACTGTAGCATCAAATTCAGCTAGTTACTTGGATATAGGTACATGAGTAGAACTTCATGGCCTTGGTTACAGACATTCATAAATGAGGTTTGCCTTCTCACATATCCAGACTAAGATATATTTGCAATAAAAAACTAAAAAAAAACCATTGGAAGAAAGTTTGTTTCTAAAGTCTGTGAAAGCTCTTGGCAGCATTGCAGACTTGAGTGAAATGAAAACCATTGCTAATCAGAAGCATCCCTACCTTCTAAATCAATAAATGGTTAAAAGTCAGCAGTGAGATTATAAGAATAGAAATCCACTGTTTGAGAAGTTTCCTCATAAAAAGAACAGAGAGGAAGCCTTATCATATTTAACAAAATCAGAACACATCTTTAGAACTGCTCTGGGTTTAAGAGTGAAAACACTGAAAAACACTGTGCACTCCCGCCAAAACCAGCTATTTAGCTTATATTTTAGTAAAGTGTTAAATACTTTAAGTACCTAGATAACTGCCAAATTTCACTTCGTTATCTGAATCTGTGTAATAGTGGATTGTATTTGCAGTTGTGTTGTATACAAACACAGAACCAGTCCAATAGAATGATCCAGGGGCTCCCATTATAATTAAGTCCTGAAAGAAAAGTAAAACACAGCCATGTTATTCACATTGAAATGTTCACAAAAATAAGCAAAACAAGTAAAATGCTCTTCTTTAGATCTCCTGTGAATTCTATGAAATGCTACTGGAGATGCATCTGGCTCAGCACTGGGGTTTACTACTAAATTACAGATAATGTTTTCCAGATTTCATAAAAATACCATTATTAAAAGCTTTGAACTGTAACAACAAAACACAGCAAGAATCAGGATATCCTCTTCTCAAAAGAGTTTTTTAGAAATTACAATCTTAAGGTGGAATGGAGATTAAATAATATAGAATATTACTCTGTAAAGCAAGAAGGTAAGCATTATAAATGTTACATCAAACAGATTAAAAAGAATAATAAAATTTCATCTTCTGCTATATCCATGTTCTTTTTCTAGATGAAAAATAACTTTGGATTTAGTAAGGTGTAAAAGTATTCTTGGGAATAAAAATTAAAGTCTTGCTTGAGAATTATCATGCAAGTCATAGCAAGATTCAATTAAAAATACATTAAAAAGTGATTTTTGCCTCCCACAATAAAATACAGTGTTGATGTTTGCATTTACACATCC
The DNA here is from genome assembly GCF_017590135.1 of Pyrgilauda ruficollis. Classification (NCBI taxonomy): domain Eukaryota; kingdom Metazoa; phylum Chordata; class Aves; order Passeriformes; family Passeridae; genus Pyrgilauda; species Pyrgilauda ruficollis. Next base: position 21,744,613 of record NW_024524377.1, on the reverse strand, counting down.
ACTTTTAGACATTATACATAAAAGTGAGTATATAAACAGAGACACTTTTGGTATCTTTAATACACACCTCAATGTAAAAGCTAGACGTTCCAGCCTGACATGACCCATGGTTTTCTCCAAACTTTCGTGCATGATCTGGCAATGGGCAAGAAATATTAAAATGGATGAGAGGCACATAGTTACAGAGCTTTATCACCAGGCTTTCAACAGAAGCTGAGACAACTTAGCAAAAAAAAACCACTGCCTTCCCCACAAAGTTGGTTTTCATTTCTGTAATAAAGCTAAAAATATTGGTTTCCACTATAGCCTTTAGGTGCAATATACTATTGTAACACCTGCCTTTGAAATATTGTGACTTTAAAGGCTATACTTTCAAAATTGTTCCATGAACAAAACAGCCAAATAGTTTGAACACCACATCTGGATACTTTTCCACTCCATACTTCAGGCATACTCTGACAGGCTTATGTATCTTGATTGAACTTGCCCTGTGCTCCACTGGTGCCATGAAGGTTTGTGTTATGGCAGTCTTAGACATACTGCTTTCATCCTAGCAATCCAACACTGTGCCAGCTCTGCTTTCCTGCAATTCTTTGCTGACTGCCTGCCATCAGGGTTCCCTTCATTCCATACATAGATTTGTACACTTAAAGTCTCCAAAGACAAAAACCCATGATTTCACCACCCCGTGTAAGTCTCCAAAGCCAGCAGTGGGACATTTGATGGCATTACTCTGCACAGAAAAAATCAGACTGTCAGCTGATTCTTGCATTGGCAAGGCACAGGGGCACAAGATTGTTCTCCTGGGTGGATGGTAGATAGGAATGGGAAAGCACGGATGGAATCATTTGATAGCTTCAGGTCTTGACTCTTATTTTGCTCCTGAAGTTCTCTGAGGAAGAACCCCTGAAGGTCTCATGCCACAGCAGCACCTTGGAAGAAGGCAAGTAAGGGACAAGGACATGCACTGAGACAGGCACTGCAGCACCTTTGTATCAAAGGCTGAGGAGCAGACAGCAACAATCACTTGCAGGTATTTCTACTGCTCTGCTGTGAGACTCTCCAGAGCAATGCCAAGAGTAAAGAAAGGATGGATGTCCTCCACTGGCCTGGTTTTGAGAAGAACACATCCTTCAGCAATGCAGCCCAGGAAAAAACTACTCTGATGCCCTGTTCCAATTACTTCTTTTGCCTTTTGAAAGCATATTTTCTTTGAAGTGATAAACATCTTTACATCACAAACTGGGCTCATATCACCAGCACTCACCCTCCAAGCCTTTGGCTGCAGAACACAGAGCAACACAGGCTTTTCACCAACTCTGCACCATTCAATTGTGTATCTCACCCTTCCCTACAAAAGGACTCAAGCCTTTTGCTTACCTATATAGCATGGGCATACTCTTCTGCTCAGCTGAGTTCGAAAATCAGGAGGGATGGCAAAACAAATGCCATGTGGCAGTTTGTGCTCATTTTTGACGTAAAACACATTTTTCCATCTATGTCCACAAGCCTATGGATATAAAACAAACACAGCATTCAACATGGAAGCCTAAGAAAGCCGGCTGCAGTCTGACACACAGGCCCAGTGGTTAATACATACAACGATAGATCCGCCCTCCTTTGGTTGCCTCGACAAGCTGACACCCAGCCACTGATTATCCCGCTCTTCCACACACGTCTTCCCACAGCGCTCACCACCAGGTTGGCCTAGGAGACAAAGACCAGTGATCTGAACAGAGAGACAAGGTGAAGAACAATGTAGTGGGTAACAGGAGCACCCAAGAGCTCTGGGAGGACAATGCAGCAGTTTGGGTGTGGTGGACCTGACCTTTGTCTCACACAGGTCACATAGACTTTTTACTTTCTTCTTGAGCAAGGTATGATTGTCGGTAGCCAAAGGGAACATACTGGCTCTGAATGTGATAGAAGGAGTGAGGATGAGCTTCTCCATCATTACTCAGACAGAAAGTGACATTACACTCAATTCTGGTGAAGGGTTGTCCCTGTAAGTGCTTTTTAGCCTAAATGTTCATAAGAAACACAAGTAATACCTGTGAGTGCCAACTAAACTCCAGCCTAAAGCAAACATCTCTCCAACTATGTGTCTATTGGTAGCAGACCTTAAAACAATCTCTACTGCAAATGGCTATCAAATAAAGGTTGTGTAACTGCCACCTCTACTGGGGATGGCAGATCATTACCTAAGCACGTCCTGCGTTCTTCTTTCACTGTTGCAATTATTCACTAGCAGCACTTAGTGGTAGTTCTTAAGTAGAGTTCTTTTTTAAAACCTTGAGAAAACACATGGAAATGTCTTCTAACTCTGCCCCCACAGCCCAAAAGGCTACAGTATTGACAAGTTCGCAAACATTTGCTTTCTTCTGGAAAGGAGTAGCAATCCCCATGGTAAGGAGAAGCTACGCATTTATTCTAAGTTATATAAAGGAAGTTTTTAATTTTTAAGATATTTGTATGAATAAGCATTAATCAAATTGTTGAACTGGTATTTTCTATGCATCAGCATAATAGTTTATGAAAAAAACTTCTTATAAAATAAGGAAACACATTAGGTCATTTGAATAACCTCTTTTGCATAATTTTTAAAACTTTCTCAGATTGAATACAGCTACAGGTGAACCCAAAATGTTTGAGGTTTAAGAGTTAGTTTAGTTACCCAGAAGAGGATGTCAGTACAGACCACAGAATACTAATGCTGATGGGACATTGTTTGCATGGAAAAAAGCCCCATAAATCACACCCCACACCTTCTCAGCCCTTGCCCCAACAAAAATTGACCCACCAAACAAAACATCTTGTGCTGAGAGCAGAACTTTTATTACTGTCCAATGCACTAGAGAGTTTAAATGAATACATAGATTATCCTATTGGCTAATGTCAGAGATGTGAACTTCCTTGTACTGAATATGTACTGCTTTTCAGAAACAAGTGTGGAATTTAGTTTTGGAATTGAATTTTGGAGCTATGCAATGGAAAACTTCTCACTTCCTAATGGAGACATTTCCATGGTTTACGTGAATTATAGAACACATGAATCTGATTGAAATCTCCTCAGAAAAGAAAACTCCATTATACTCCCATGTGTAAGAATTAGTCCTCCTTTAAATTGCACAAGGCACTTCTGATAATTCTCTTCTAGCAATGAGCTCCATCATCTTCTAACAATGACTTACCTGGGACTTATTTTTATGTGGATTTACAGGACATGGAAGAAGTAGAGAAGACCAGGGCAATAAATTTAGACCCCAAGAGACAGACTTTTTATCAGTAAATCAAACAAAACCAGACAATGATGATGTGAGAGATGAGTAAGTTCAGCCTGTCTCAGTGCTTCCTTCCTGTGCCTCTTTCAGAGGTTTGTAACAAGAAAAAGCACCCTCATTCCTCAACACTCATTGGATTGCATTCCCCTTTTCCTTTGCTCCAGTATATGTTGATTCAGGATTATTTTGGCCCTCTGCTGACATGCTGCCTTATGTTTCCTCCCTTTCTCTGACTGGCAAGTATTCAACCACCTTGAAATTACAGACTTCTGTGGGAGAGAGAAGCAAGAACTTGACATCCCAGACACCCTGATGAGTCCCTGCTCAGGCTATGACATTACAAAAGCTTTATCAAATGAGAAAATGCAGTATTCTGCACAAGCAACAGAGTAGCACTGCATAAGCTCAAGAGGACATGGCAGCTTGGTTGCCTCAGGGAAAAGGAGCACGTGCTGTCATAAAGTCACTGAGAAATAAGTAATTGCCCATGCCTGTGTACATTACACAGCTGGAAGATACACTTCTGCTATAATCCCCTCTGAACACATCCACAGAAACAATGCAACTGCTGACAAATATGGTCATAACTTATAAAGCCACTTCTGGTTTTGGCCTCAAGGATCATAATACACATGTTTGCTATGTCATCTTGAGAAACCAGTTTATATAACTTGCTCCAGTGTTTTCCATGCCCAACAGCCTCTCATCACCCACTTTATCCTGCCATAACTCCTCTGGTCCTATTGCTAACTGATGAAAGCAATGAAGTCTGCTGCAAAGGCAATAAGCCTTCTGATATCCTGCTCCTAGGTGTCAGGGTCTCAGAGTCTATTTTTACTCACCCAGGAAGTACTTTCTATTTTCATAGATCTGATGGATTTTATCCCTCTTATGTCCTTCAAATGACTTCAACCAAAACATTTTAAATGACACCTGTTTCCATCCTTCTGTAACAGACCTAGGTCCAGAAGATCCCATGATCCTTGGAACAGCATGGCTATTTGAAAGATGCCACTTGCAAGGTATGAGGAGTGCAAGCAACATAAAAAAGCCACACTACCAAAACTCAAACATACTGAAATCAAAGTTGAACAGACACTGCCTTTGGGGAAAACCATTAACATTTCACTTTTCCATTGTAATGATTCAGCTGGGGGAGCTAGAGGGCAATTTGTTCACAGGTTAATTGAAGCAGAGACTTAAAGGAAGGGAGCAAGACTGAAACTGCAGGCAGAGCTTTCTGGCCTTATGTTAAACAGTATGCAGTGAATTTACTGCATTCATTTGTAGCTAAAACTGATTTTTTCTTTAGACTGGGTGGCAAATTGCACAAATTATTTCCTATATACTTTAACCAGCCAATCAGTGTTTCAAATCTGACAGCAGTGCTATTGAAGAATTTCTGTAACATTTCATATGTCCAAAATTCAGTAGGTCAAAACATATAAACAACTTTGTGTAAACTCCTCTGCAATAATCCCTGACTACCCCAAACTGATGTGGGCAAGGATTTGAAACTCAAGACTAGAAGATGGACCTTTAGTGCTTCAACCTGAAGTACTGTATTTTGTACTTGAAGTTTTGTAATCAAACAAACTTGAAGTTTGATTACAAGCCTCCGCATCTAATATAAGCCATTATTTAAAAATACTCCAAATACAAATAAATCTGCAGTCTAGAACACTTGACACCATAAACAGAAGTACTAGAACTCAAAAAGAGACTGAAAACTCTTATATTCATCAATCAAAGAGAGATTTAAAAGTGCCAGTGAGGGGCTAGGAAGACAAAGCCTTGCTAGTTTATCTCATTGCTCTTTTCAGATCTTAAATCAGCCCAGGGCCTGCAACATCTTGAAGAACATCAGAATTCTTTAAAGTATGTCTGGATGAGTTATCCTAGATACTGTGATGACTGCAGCATAAGACTGCTCCCAGCAGCTCTTTTGCTACTGAGGAAGCAGATAGGAACTTGTGACAGCAGCAGTTTCGTGTGATCAGAGGTTTCCTAATGGTTCACAAACCCTTCATTAATTAGTTATGGCAGTTTCAAGGCTACTTTACCGAAAAGGAGTGACAAAGTATTTTAACATACTTGTGTCTCTAGGTAATTCACATCCATTTATTTCAGAAGCCCAACATTTGGAAAGCCATTTCTATTGCCTGTTATCACCTCTACTTTTTTATGACTTATAATTAGAAACTTACCACCTCAAAGATGTTTTTACCAGAACAAAATAGGAATTCATCTATTTAAGGGCAAGATAGAAACACTTATTTCTCATTGTGCCTGCTCAGCAGTATACATAAATACAACACATTTTTCTAAGGAAATTCCCTATTCTATGAGATCAGAACCCAAACTTGAATGAATTAGACGAGAGATAATTAAGTTCAGCTTTGTAATTGCAAGTTCCCCTGCATATTTCTCTGACCTCAGATACTACGCCACTTCATTCACATGCCATGTACCACAGCTGCCTTCGGTTTCTTCACTGACCTCAATGACCTGTTTTACAATACAGCACTTCTTTTCAGCTTCCATGTAACTTCAGAAATACTACAGACAAACCTTAGTGATGCAAAGATGTCATCTTTGCAGTAATGGAAACCTAGTTTGCAAAAATGTGGTATAACTATTGTTTAAAAAAGTATGTTGTGTAACCTGCAGCCTTCAATCCTGGGAATAGAGGCCACATTAAGCTAAGCCTTTGGAACCACATAAACTTTTTCATATACCTGTTGCCTCATTTCATTTAGAATCCCTTAAGCTATTGAAGAAAAACACATCACATTATTTCTTTAGAGATTTTGTTTCTCCATTGGCTAAATGAGCAAACTGAAAGGCACTGCAGATGTTTGTAGATTTCAAAGAACCTGAAACTTTCAACCCTTCCTTTTCTTCCTTCACACAGTAAAGGACTATTTTTACCACCAATCCAGGAACAGGGATTTATTGACTCTTAGTGTATTTTACTTCACCACTTCAGTTGACCTCTTAGAATTTTTGCAAGCCTCCTCATAAGAAACATGCAATCAGGAAAAAAAAAAAAAGTCTTGTTATGTATAACTTTTTAATAGATATAGTATTGGAATGAAATTACTCAACAAAGCCCCAAAAAACTACTTGGGCTGGTATAAATTTAATTTCCATTCTTTCTAGCAGCGACTGCTTGCCTTTTTCTTATAGGACTACACCTTACAAAAAAAAAAAAAAAAAAAGATAGAACCTGTTAGTTCTAAGTTTTAGACACAGACATGTAGAGAAGTAATTGTTTTAGTATTTTTTTGGTCACAGAAAGCTGAGCTCCGCCCTGACAGCCACCAGTTCATGGTGTGCTATGTCTTTCAAATATTTTGATAGCCCTTTTCCCGCCCTTCGCCTTACTGGGCGGTGAGCTCATAACGGATGGGATACTCTTGGTCAGAGGGTGGCAGAGTACAAGTTGAGGAAGGTTCTCTCCATAGCATATGAATAGCACAAACAGCACTGTATGCAAGTGGGACAGGAAGAGAGCCCAAAGCAATTCACACATGTTCATGGCAACCCAGCCAAAGCCTTCCCCTTTTTAACAAGTATCAAACGCTTGAGAGTTGAGTAAGTTCAGCCAGTTACATCTCCTAAGTATGGAGACTGTGGAGATAGAGAGAAACAAAGTTAAACGCAGGACCCATAAAAACTGATTCAGTCAAAAATAACTTTGTTCGTCTGAAACGCCAATAAATCTGCAAGCAGGGAGAACCTATCAGCAAGAAAACTGTGGTTCAGAGTTACTTTAGGGTGGCTTCTATGAAGAGAAGGCTTTGCAGGAGAAAACATGATTTAGGCACATACTTCCACCCTCCCATCCCTGAGCTTAGTGCATTCACCCACTGCCCTGAAAGCTGTACCAGCTCTCCGCAGAGCAAGCTCAGACCGAAACTCTCACGGGGCTTTTGACTCGGAGGCTGAAAGGTGCGAAACGGCTGTGGGAACGACATCTGTCACACCTAACTTCCCCAAATCAAGTTTTGGTGCATGCTATCTCTCTTGATGCCGCCGCTACAGTCCTTGGACTGTAGCGCTGATCTCGCAGCACTCTGCAGAGCATTCTGCAGTTTAAGGCGGAAGGGCCCAGCGCGCCCCGCAAGGCAGCGGAGCCACGGTGCGCGCAGGGCGGCGGGCACCGACCGCTCCGCGCCGGGGTCTCCCCGCCCACGCCCCGCCGCCGACTCACCCAGCTGGAGCTGCTCGCACTCTCCGCTGGAGCTCCCCCCGATGCGGCACCGGAATATGGCCCCGGGGTTGACCACCGACTCGTTGGCGGGCCAGCTGGCCCGGGGCGCGCCCGCCACCAGCCTGCGGGGCAGAGACGGCAGCGTGAGGAGCCGCGGCCAGGACAAGGCGCGACGGGACCCGCGGGGGCGGCCGGGCCGGGGACTCACCATCGCTCCTCGCCGTGGCGGTGCAGGAGAACCGAGTAGCCGAAGAAGGTCCCGTTGCTGCCGCGGAAGAGCAGCGCGTCCTGCGTGTCCAGGTTGTAGGGCCGCGCCGTCGGCAGGCACTGCCACAGCAGGAGCAGCGGGGCGGCCCAGCCCGCGGCGCCCCGCGCCCTCCCGCAGCTCCGCATGGCTCCGGCCGACCGGCAGCGCACCGACGCCGGCTTCCCGCCTCTCCGCTCAGCGAGAGGGCAGGGCAGCGCCGCGCCGCGCCCCGCCCTGCCCTGCCCCGCCCTGGGTCACCCACACCGCGGCCCGGGTTGGGGGTGTCCCCGCGAATGGGGGAGTCACACGGGCACGCTGCCACCTCCTCCCGCGCGGCCGCAGCCCCTCGCCCTTCCCAGGCGGCGGGGGTCGGGTTTCTCCCCGCCCCGTCCGCGCCCACGGGGACGCTGCGGAAGGGACATGGCCCCCGTGTCCCCGGGCAGTGCACGGCCCCGTGGGACGCGGCCACCCCAACACCGGCGGAGCAGAGGGGGCCGCGTCCCCTTCGCTTCGCCTCGACACACTTGGCCGGCCGGGCCGGCAATGGGGGATGGAGATACTGGAAACTTATCCTAAAATCTCCTGCTGAGCAGCGGGCGGGCAGCTCCACTCAACTGCAGGACTGTGTTGTGAGAAAGGAAGTGTGGAGAAGATTTGAGTTTTCCTTTTAGATTTAGGAAGAAATCCCAGTACCCCTGTGTTGAAAGCCTTCCCCACCGTCGCTGTGCTGAGGGGGTCTTGCCTGCCCTCCCCCGGTGGGGGATATTTGATTCCTGAAACCAGTGCCGCAGAAACAGAGCACAGTGAGCCTGGCCCTACCCATGTTGTGCAAGACTGCTCACTGAGGATGGCTCCTTCCTTTCACGTGTGATGTAGTCAAAACAGTCCCCCATCGTTTTTTTTTTTTTTTACATTTTAGAGTAACTTTTTCACACTCCAGTTTTTCAGTTGCTGACAAAGTTAGCAGCCATGCCTCCAGACAGCAAAGGAACAAAGGAAAATGAGCATTGTGCAAGAGATCTGGTATTTGGCAGGCCTTGTAAGGACCCTCTTCATCTTAGTGAGGAGCTTTTCTCAGTGTGTTTCCAGCAATCAGTTGCTGATTCTTGATTTAGCTCATACTGAGTTGTGTTTATCCTGAAATCAAGGCTTTTACTTCTGTTGCAAATCTTGTCTCACTGAAGTCCTTTGAATACCAGGGCTTCCCTGTTGCTATAATAATCCCTGTATATGGATGACCTATGTATAATGGTATTTTGAATCTGAGAAACAAGAACAGACAAACTTGTTAATGAAAATTTTAGTTACAAAGATTACTTACTGCATCTGGAATAAAATCCAGTATGATTTGTGATATACACATTAGAAATAACAGTGAGATTTCCCTAATGGAAATTTAGAACATGACATTTCAAGCTTCTTGGGAAAATACCCCCCTTTCATTTCCATTAAGTTAGTGGAAATGTGGAAAGTTTCACACTTCTGCAAAATGCTGAGCAACTACCAAAGCAGGGAACTGAGGCAATGCAGAGTGAAACATCTTGTCATCCTGACCACATGCAGATGTATAGTTTCTGGAATGAGATCAGCACAGTGGAAGATCTGACAGCCAGTCAGCAGTGTATCTTTTTTTAAGTCCTCATCTCTTGAGCCATCAGAGGGCTGCTCCGGATGACGCTGACGTGGAGCAGTGGCTGTTTCGTGCAAAGGAGTCAAACAGCTTCTCAGCTGCTATTCATCTTCCTTCCAATTACTGACATCAAAGGAGTTAAAACAATCAACAGCAGCTGTGAATCTGCATTTCTACTACTCAAGAAGTTTTCACCCTCATTTTCAAAGCAGCAAAACAAGCATGATTCAAAACTGAAATGCTAAATTGTGGTTTAGTTGGTGAAAAATTGTAACATGGTTGTACCACCATGAGGCAGGAACCATGTTCAGATGGTGGCCGGGCTCCTAGCTGACAGGAAAAGGTAGATTGTAAAGTTGTGGGATGCAATTATTGGCACATAAATAGCTGCTTAACAGCTATGATATGAAATTGAGACCTATACCTCACCTGTCAGGAGGACATGCGTGTGTTGTCTCCTGGACTCTGCTAGAGTGGATGTGATCATGATCCACCAGGCATCAATGAAATCAGTGGAATCTAAATTACTGGAGAGTCAGAAATCCATATTTTGAGAAATATTCGCAGGTTTCAGTACCATTCAGGTACCAGACAGAGAGCAGAATAAATGCAACTGACAATATGGAGTAATGGAGAGAGAACTTGAGTTTTATTAGGGATTAAGAGAATTTGCAGAAAAGGTGGAACTAACACTGGAAGCCAAGTATCTGTATTTACAAATCAAATATTAGTTATGTATCAGTTTATATCTAAGTTACCCTGAAATAATAAAAAATGTTCTCCCCAAAACATCTTGCTGCTATTCATTTGCAACAGCACATCTCCCACAGTCCTCTGTGGGTTAATAACACTAGAGGCAAAATATCACAGTGACTTGTGCTTGAATTTGGTTCACCATCTAAGGCAATTTCAGAGGAGCCAGTGGGATGATTTGTTAATTATATTAGTCTGCAGTTTGGCAGCATTTTGTACAGCAGATGTGTACATTTCATCTGACTGTCCTCATCTCTTTTTGCATGTTCTTGAATCATACAGTGCCCCTGTTACACAGATACTGTTCAGTGTCTGAGCAGTGAAACAGATCAGAGAAGTGATCTGGGTTAAAAATAACTCAGCAAACCCCCCCCCCCCCCCCCCAAACCTAGATCAGGTTTATGGTTTGTATGTTGTATGGCTGGTCAGTTGTGTTGGTTGTATTTATAGGATGGTTTAAACTGATGCTGCAGCTTTAGGAGCTTTCTCAGGTAACAGCCTTAGCTTTCTAGAAGTAGCAAGTCTACAAAGTTAAAACCTACACATCTAACTTAAAATGAAGCAGTTTCTTTTCCTTCTTCTCACCAGTGCTGGTGAGCAAAAGGGAAAGAAAATTACTGAGGCAAGAACATAGTGATTCTGAATGTCTGTCAGCTTTCTTCTTTGTGGAACATATACTTTTTAATTCCCTAAGTTGGAAGGCATTTGTATTAAATTAAGTCCTGTGCATGGGCTGGTGTTGGGTAACTGATCACATGACTGCTTTTGCTGTGTTATAAATATATGAAAGCACATGTTGCTAAAAATCTTCATGGATATGGCTGCTTTCAGCTGTCCCTGGTGTTCTGTGTGTTGTGTAAGCCTACCGCTGCTTATGGAAGAGTGTCTCCAAATCTACTCTGAATTAGAAATAAAAACAATCAGCGGTTGAGTTCCTGTTCCTAATTAGAAAGACATGAAAGTTTAATTTTTAAATTGTCTATATACTTAAATAGTGCTATTTCAAATTTGAAGTTTCTAGACCTTTCTGATTTACTGAAACGTGGAAAATCTAGGGTTTTGTTCAGACTATAACTGTGTCTTATTTTTATGTAAGTTTCTCCTCCACCACCCCCCAACAATGGCAGTGGGCCACAAAGTCTATTTTTCATATGCTGTCGTCTGAGAAATTATAGAAGGCAAATACACTCTTACCTCGAAGGCTGTCTTCAAGAAATTTCATCTTCCCTCTGCTGTAAGATACATGCGAGCTCTCATGAAGAGGTTGTATTGTCCACTGACAAGTATAATTAAACACAGATGTCTGAGGCACCAAAAAAAAGCAAATGTTAGCAAGGGTCTTAATTTTGCTTATATTCTCTTTAGGGATCTGAATTTGATTTAGAATTAAAGAGAAGCAATCTTTTAATTTAATCAGCTTATAATATATTTACACTCATATGATGTCCTTTTAGGAAATATTTTAAAGAAGTTTTTTCTTCCCTTGAAAAATTGTGCTGCTGAAGTAAAGACTGATCTGCCAAAAGAGCTTTCCAGTATTTAAACATAGAATAATGTCATACAGACAATGACTATGGCAACCTGACTAGAAGAAGCAAACAAAAGATAATTATAGTTAACAACAGCTTAACTAATAACTGCATTTTGATTTACAGATAGGTAGGACTGGAAATTAATCATTATATGTACATGTGTGATTGATGCATATACTTTTTTATTTCTTCAAATTTTGTCAAAGATTCTTGTCAAAGAGTTGCAAGATCAGACACAACTAAATAACCAGTTCTGAGCAGAATTGGGCAGTAACTTCTTTTCCCATCCCAAAGGAATTGCTGAACTTTTGAAACTTTCCCATCTGAAATTCAAACAAAGAGTGTTTTCATGCACCATTTCTGTGTCTTTCTTTGTAAAAGTCTGGTTCAGCACAGTTGTAGCATTTTTTCATTATTATCACTTTTTAAAACAAATATTTTAGTTAGATCTAATATTTTTGAGATAAAAAGGAAATATGTATGTTCAGAGAATTTTAACATAAAAAATGTAAATTTTTTTCAAAATTAATAATTTATTCAAATCACCACTTTCCCATAATTTATTAATGTTTCAACACATTCATCTCTACACTGAAAAAAAATCTGACCATTTATTGATATTATGTTTCTATTTTTTTCATATTTCTATTTTTTCATAGGTCCTACATGTCTGCTGAAGAGATCAGATGCAATGGGAATGGAACAGAATCTGAAAAAAACTTTGCCTAGATTTATTTCTTAGCTGCAAAGCAGCTTGAAGTTAGACATTGGTCTGTTGCATCTGCTAAGCAAAATAAACTGGAGCAAAAGGTAAAAGCATATATCTCTTATTTAAACTAGTAGATATTAGTTTTGCTGAAAAGGTATGAATGAATTTGGCACTTACTATTAATGTCAGTTTCAGTTTGCATCAGTGTTTAAGTATGTGCATATGTCCATACAATGACACTGTTACGTTATACAGGACTGCCTTAATTGTTTCTATTTTCCAAAGGTTTTTATATAAGAACATTTAAATGACTGAATATTTTCAGAGGAGTGTAAGGTTCTTTGTTGTCTTTCTCATTTATGTTTAAGGGTTTTTTTAAATAATTTCTAACAAAAAAAATAGGCATGGTCAGTGATTGGTGCAAGTTGGGCAATTAATATTTTAGAAACTGAGTCAAATGATGCTGACGCTGAAAGCCTTTGGCTCCATAGAAAAAGTAAGCACTATGAAAACAGCCCCAAATTAGAAGGGGTGGATGTGTGTGGACCATATTCTTCCAGCAGTGACAACAGCTAATATTTCAGATAGAAAAAATACCTCACAAGACCTCCTTATTTCTTGAAAATAATCCACCAAAAACCAAAACTGAAACAGTTGTTGGAAGAGAACTGTTGAAAGGAAACATCTGGAGGAAATGCCATTCCAATTTCAGTCTTGTCTTCAGTATACCATAACATACATTTTTCAAGATGTGATACTGTGCTTCATCAGACAACATCACAATGAGATCATACCTCTGAATATGGACTCCAGGTCACCTTTTTGAGGGATGGTAGTCATTATGTCTGATTCTGCTTCCTGAGAGAGTATATTAAAAATATTTCTCATCAACTGGTCATTTCTTTGATGCTAGCATGAAATCCTAGATATGCACAAAATGATTGCTGCACAAACTCCTACTCTATGTGAAGATGGAAACAGGCGTCTCAAAAGAGGAGCCAGCCCTGAGAATTCAAGAGAGTTGCGGAGAAAATCTAAGACAAACCACAGCTAAATCCAGAACAACAGTATGATAAGAAGGAATTATGGTAGAAGGCAGAGAAAACTGCGTGATTTTGTATGGCTGTATGAGCAACATGACAGTTTTGGAATTCTTCAGAAGAGATGAAAATAAAAGATTTTCCTAGATTGTTATGTTTCCTATGTATATATAAAAATATTTTTCTGGTTCTTCTTTCATGGATACTCTTAGTATGATTCCAAAACCCATCCATTCCCCATACTGTATCTTCATGAATTTATTAACCTCTTTAAAAATTAGGGAAAACAAAAATTTTCTGGCAAGCTGTCAGAGCTCTAGTTGTTAAAATGTCAACTTAAAACATTCGTTAAGTAGTCATTTGCCAGCTGTGTATCTGTGATTTCACAGTTATCAGGTCCAATAAAAGTTTAGACCCTGACAATTTAAACATTAAGAATTTTTGCTGGCTTGCAGGAACAAGACCAAATCTGTATTATTGTCATATAATTTGAAAGAGAATTTTTTTGAAGTTACACTTGCATTAAAGGAAAATGTAGTAGTATTGAGATTAGGCAGACAACAAAGTAGGTAGAGGATATACTACTAAGACTTCTTCCTCTTACAGGTGACCTTAGTTGTTCCTGTTATTTTGCCAGAGTAGGCTGTGTCTATTTGTCTGTTTGTTTGGATTTTTTTTTTCCTCTGTATATATAATAGGCGCTACAAACCATGTTACATGTTGTTTCTAGAAAGCTTGTAATGAAATAAACCAATGAGATGCTGTTTTACTTGACGTGGTTTCTCTGAGTTGTTCTTACTCTGTTTTAGAGTACTGCATGTAGTAGCTTTAATATTTTCTTTTTTAGCTTTGCTTTTGTTGTGTCCTAATTCTCAGTTTATTTCTGAAATGTTTTAATTCTAGCTGGATGTATTTGAAATGTATGTGGCCTTTTGTGCACTTGTAAAATCTATAGACTTATTGCCCAGTAAACATGTATGAACCATGTACATTTGTATTTTAGTCTCATATTCTATGGGCTATGTCTTCTGTTGCAAAATGGACCTGAGAATTCATAGCATACTCATGCTTTTCCTTTCACTTTAAAAATTTACACATTCTAGATACATTGGGATCAGGTCTGAAAAACGTTATTCCCCCTTTTCAGTGAGTGCTTATTCTACCTGAGCAGGTGCACCACAGTGTGTCTGGTCTGAGAAGAGAATGCCCTGAGTGCATTTTTTCTTCAAAGAATATTGATATTCAGCTTTTGTGGCTAAAATACACCTCTCCCAAAGCAATTTTGTGTTACTGCAACACAATAAATAAGATACCTTAACAAACTTCAGCAAAGGAGTCTTCCCATAAAAACAACATATTACAATTCAGAGATGTCAGTGATTTCCTAGGAAATGAATAGGATCTATAATTTTCTTTCCTTTTAATGAAACAGTACTTCCAAAAGTCGGAAAGACCGTGTGTGTGTCTTGCACGTAAGTGGCAGTTTGCATCCAGCTATGCTTGCTGGTGTGTGTCTTTGTGGGGAGATCTGTACAGACACAGAGCAGTTACTCCCTGCACACACATTTATAAAGGAGCGGAAGGCACAGTGAAACTGGCTGTTTAATAACTCCAGTGAGACAATCACTCACAGTCATGGTCCTGAAGGCCCATGCAGGTGTGTGCTCAGCTGTAGCACAGCTCTGGATTTTAGTGAACTGAAAGTTCAGCTCATACATGAGCTCCTCGTTAGAGGCTCAGTGAGTGGAGCTGTACCAGTTTCCAGCTCTGGCTGGGCGCTGATCCCCAGCTGTATTTGTTTTCCCCCAGCTGCTGCACCGGGCACCTCAGGGCTTGGCCATGTCCGCCACATGTTCCCTGTGTTCTCCCCCTTCTTGTCCTGAGGCCGAGGAGGCTTGGCCAAATCCATGACGCCTGGCAAGGAAGGTGTTGTGCCTTGAGCCTTGAGGGGTTGCTGGCAGGTTGCTTAGGGCGTCCCTGGCAGGCCAAGGGCACCAGGGCAGCTGCAGGGAGAGGCTGGCGGCCGCCCTGCACCTCACGCAGCCGTTTCCGGCCTCTTCCAGCCGGTTCAGCCGGTTCCAGCTGGCTCCCTCAGCAGCTCCTGAGGGCTGCGCCAGGCAGCCATGCTGAGGACACCTCTGACAGTCCCTGGCAAAGGACAAAGCGCTGCTCAGGTGGTGAGGTGTGACAGGAAAAGAGTGAGGACAACCATGCAAGCACCAGGGGTAGGGCAGGAGCGGGAAAGGTGCCACAGGTGCCAGAGCAGAGACTTGCCCGCGGCCTGCAAAGATGAGACGCCATTAAAGGCACCCAGGCCACGGCTCCTCTGGGACCCCATACTGATCCAGTGGATATTGCCTGGAGGAGCTCCTGACTGTGGATAGCCCATTCTGTAGCAAGCTTTCCTGAAAGAAACTGTGGCCCTGGAGAGCTCATGCTGGTGCAGAGCTTTCCTGACAAGAACTGTGGCCATGGACTGCCCATGCTGGAGCTGGTTCCCCTCACAGAAGCTGTGGCTCTTTAGAGCACGTATGGTAGCAAGTGGCAGGAATTGCACCCATGCTGGAGCTGGTTCTCATGACAGCCACTGTTGCCCTGAGGAGGCTACACTGGAGCAGCTTCTCCTGATAAGAACTGAGACCCATGGACAGGAACTTGCAGCCTGTGGACGCGATCTACACTGGAGCTGGGGAAAAATGTGAGGAGGAGGGAGAGGCAGGAAGGGGCTGTCATGTACTCATAGTAACCTCACATTCCCCATCCCCTCTGCACCTCTTGGACATGGCTGGGGGATATAGGGGACCTCAGAATGAAAGAGTGAAATTGGGCAGGGGACAGAAGTGTTGGTATTGGGGAAGGTGGTGTTTTAATTTGGCTCCAAATCTATTAAAACGGGCATGAAATTATTTTCCCAGAACTTGATCAATCTTTTCGTGATGCCAGTGAGTTGTAAGTGATTTCCCTGGCTTTACCTTGACCCCAAAGCTTTTTCATCATACTTTCTGCTCTTATCCTCTTTGAGCAGGACAGTGAGAGAGAAGCTAAGTGGCTCTCTGGCAGCCACAAAAAGTCAACCCAACACAGAGTTCCAGGCCTTTTCCAATTCCACAATATTGCTTTCAGTGTAAATAGACTGGAGCTATAAATTTTGAGGTATAACCAATATTCAGGAAAAAAGTCAAGATATATTTTTTTTACATTAATTATATCATATCACAACTATATTCTCTATTTAACTCTCTTACATAAAACATGATCTGGTGCTTTTTTAAAAAAAAAAACGGGTTTTTTTTTGTGCAGCGTTCCATGAGAATCATGATAAACGAAGACTTTATCAAGATCTAGTACCTGCAGAAGAATCAAGCTCATAACTAAACAGTAAGAAACCACACATTTTTGATTTTTACACATTTTAAAGTGATGTTAAGTTTCTCATACGGTTTATAAGCAAAGGTTCCAGCTCTTGGTTATACAAATATCTCACTGGGGTTTACAGCTGGTACAATTTCTCTATTATATCTTGTGATATAATAGCTCACCTATTATATAGTAGGATATAGTAAGATATAGTAGGAAAGGCTCACCTCTGGTAGGCCTTTCCTACTATATCTTCCCCATGACAGTCCTTCCTGGGACTGCACAGAGGGTTGCAGAATTTCAAAACAATTGAGGATCTTGTCCTCTATGTGTGAATTTTATCAGTTTGAGATAAGTTGAGTGGAGAATCTACAGCACAGTATTTATGACATCATGCTTAGAGATATGAAAATGAACCATAATTTTAAGAACAAAAGGTTTTCTTCTTTTAGGCAGAGTACAGTTATCTTTTTATGGTCATGATTCTTGAGCAAGTGAAAAGATTGCTTATAAACCCTACACCTATATTTAAACATCCTTATAAATCCTCTGTGATAGCACTTTTAATTTTATATGAAAAATTATGTTGGTATTAACCTACCGCATAAGAAAACAGAAAAAATATCTTAGCCTTCTTCTTTCTTGTGACATATCTGAATCACAGTTCTCTCTTTATTTTCACAGTCAGGATTATTTAATGTACAAAACTGACCATAAATGAGCATACAGTTTGCACCACAGACATGCCTGTGGGGTAATAAGACATAATATCTGTTTTGAAAAATGAGTGTTACTGATCTAAGAAAAATTTCTGCTTACTGAGATCACAGAAGGCAATTTGGAGAAAAGTAAACCAGAATTTAAGTGTCATCACAGACAGATAAAAATAAGATGTTGAATATGTATTTTGTGTAGCTAAGACAAAATTGTGTGTTTCACAGAGAAGCAAACTCAGATCTAGAGCTACCAGAGGCTGAGCATCTTCAGCAATGGGCCCTGTCTCTGTGACCTTCAGTAGCTGTTACAGCTGTTTGGCATTTCACTTAAATGAAGCAGAGATTTTTCCCTACTATTCACTATACAAGCTTAGACTGGGTTTGAAATTCTATCTCTTTTAACTGCTAAGGGAGTTTTTCCATTGTTTTCAACCAGGCTACAATCTGTGTATTCATCTCGTACTGTGAGAAAACTAAAGTATGATCATTAGATGAAATCAGATCAATGTGCTTTGCAGTGTGATTTTTTTTTGGCTGTTTTTTAGGTTTTCTGGCTAATGAAAATTGATCTTCTAATTAAAACCCTCACAAAAATTCTGGCATATTTATTTAAAATATGATTGCGTAAATATTTGGTGCAATGTATAAAAAATGGGTTCTCTACTTAGATGAATTTTCCCAAGATATTGAAATGATTCAGTGTGTTATAATGTCTTTACTGCATAGTATCAGTGTTATAAACCTTCTGTTTTGTGAAAAGATCCTACAATTTTTTCTTCAGAAGCAGAAGGAAGTGCAATATTGTACATCTCTTTCTGAACAAATTTTGTTTCTGCTGTTGCAGTTACTATGAGCATAAGTCAATAAACAGTCTCCCTCATGTCCCAGTGATTGTAAATCTTTCAAAGTTGAGTTTAAAGGTCTTTACAAACATAAAACTTATGAAAATACAGAGTTAAAAAGGCAGCCATCAGTTTAAAAAGAAATCTGTTTCAGATAATTTTGACCATTCTACCAATTAGTCATTTTCAAATTTACTACTTGTCTGAGACAGTGAATAAGGCATACATGAGCAAACCTGATAATCAACCACACTTTTATATTTTGGAAAGTTTGAGTTGGGTATATCTCTTCATGATTACAGTAATAAACTTCTGAACCCAACTGAGTCATGTGCATTACTTTTCTATCTTTCTTCTTGTCTAGATCCTTTCTTTTGTTTATCTCTGGTTTTCAAGGCCATAAATGTCTTCTTTTTTGAAATTAAACTTAGATTTGTGTCATCTCAGTTTTCAGAAGTTTTTTGAGTATTCATCTTGTGTTGGTTGCTTCTCCTTTCATGGTTTAGCTCTTGAAAACGCTATTAGACACAGTTTGTGCAGACTGTGAAATCAAATAGCTCTGTTTAGTCACGTGTGTCAGTCCAGTAGTACAATTCTGCCCCAAAACAGATAATGAGGTCCAGTGTTCACAGTCACTCAGTGTGATGTAGCCATAAAATGTTAAATATTTTTTAAAAGTTTCTATAAAAAGTGCTTTTTAAACCATTAGCAGCTGCAATGACTGCTGGATTTCAGGTTTGTTCTTCAGAGAAGGGTAGAACAATCCCAAAAGTTAATGGTAGTAGGGGCCTGCTTTCCACAAGAGAAGAGAACTGTAGCTTTTCTAATGTCTTCATGTTTAAATGGAACAAGTTGACTGATGGAAATCTCAGTGCAAACGTTAGTGTTCCCTGAAGTTTGTTTTATTGTAATTTCCTTCTATTAATCATGGTTCGTGTCTGCTAGCTGTTAAGTATAAGCAATAGGTAATTTTTCACAAGGGGTTTTGCTTTTCCTTCCTCTGCATATTAATTTCTACAAAGAATAAAGCAAAAAGAAATATTGACATTAAAATTTAAGAGAAAAAATAGGGTAATCTGGAAACAAAAATGTTTCACTTACAGTCATGAATTGTTTGGAGTGTATAAGTGTGATGAGTCAAAGAATCATAAAACCGTAGAGTACCAGATTTGAAGGGAGTTCAAGGATCATCTAGATCTTCTTGGCAAAAGCACAGTCTAGACAAGATGGCTCAGCACCCTGTGCAGCTGAATCTTAAAACTGTGCAGTGATGGGGAATCCATCACTTCACTGGCAAGACTATTCCAATGGCTGGTTGTTCTCATTGTGAAAAATTTTCCTTGTGTCCAATTGGAATCTCTCCAGGATCAACTTGTAACCATTACCACTTTTCTTTTCCATTTGAGTCCTTGTGAAAAGGGAATTTTCATCTTTGTATCCATCCATCCATCCATCCTTTAAATATGGGAATAAGGTGATAAGGTCTCCCCTAAACCTTTCTCCAAGGCTGAACAAGCCCAGTTCTTGGGGCACTTCCTCATATGGCAGGCTTCCCAGTCCTTGGATGATCTCTGTGAGCCTTCTCTGGATTCTGTTCAGCCTGTTTTCGGGTTTTGTTTTGTTTTGTGTGGGGTTTTTTTTTTTTTTTTTTTTTTTTTTTATGTATCAGGGACCAAAACTGAACACAGTTTTCCAAGTGTGACCAGGAAGTAGCACCTTCAGGTGGAAGATGCTGGGATAGGAGTAGGATAATGATTTCTTTCTCTGTGCTGGTGATGTCCTTGTTGATGCAGCCCAGTGTCCTTCCTGGTGGCTTTCTTTGCCACAGCAGCAGCAGCAGCAGCACTGTTCACTCCCACTGGGCTGCTTGCCCACCAGGATCCTCAGGTCCCTTTCACAGAGCTGCTCCCCAGGGAGATCGCAGCCTGTGCCGTGCTCCTGCATTATGTTTTCCCAGGTTCAAGGCCTTTACAGTTATTTTTAGCCCACTCTTCCAGCCTCCCTTCTGAAATGTCAAATTCCCTCATCAATTTGTTATCATCAGAAAATTTCATCAGGGTACACTTGATCCCATCATCCAAGTCATTTATGAAAATATTAAAGAGTAATGTGCTCAATATTCATCCTTGGCAGCCTGCACTTTAAATACAGGAGGATGTAGATGTAGATACAAATGTAGCTATAGATACAGTTGTATACACACACATACACTTATGAAAGGGGAAATAGCTATCTTTTAAAAGGGTTAAAACTGGTGCCTATGCATCTTTTAAAATTACATTTTAAACATGGCAAACTGTATTTCAGCAAGGGTTGTAGCTGTAAAGAGAGAATGCAGCAAGCACTGTGCTACTTACAAGTAGGGAAAGTTTTGTGTAAGTCTGGGGTGATATCTGAAGCAGATTCATAAACACAAAGGAAGTGTCATGTATAGTTCTGGTATTTAGATCAGAATTGCAGCTCTGGATCCAATCAGTTGAGCACAGGGTCTGACTTCAATAGATGCATGTGTAGGAGTAAATGTTTGCCATCTAAGGCTGTAACAGCCAGCTGAGCTTACAGTGAGCCGTGACTTGTAGAGAAATACACTGTAGTAAATCATGCAGATCATATATTAAAAACCATAACATGCAGCAATACAGTTTGTTAGGCAGACTGCAGACTTTTATTCCGTGTCTCAAAGCTAAATGGTGTGTGCCTGAGAGAGGGTTGGGGATGAGAGGTCACTGGAGTTAAACTGATTTACACCTGCTGAGAATTGGTATGGTGAATTATTTTCAATCACTCCTTGAGCAGTAGGTGCTTATTTTTATCTTTCTAAAATGTTTTCCTCCACTTGCCTCTGTTAGCAATCCTTTCTGACATTAAATATTTGAGAGCAATTTTGCCACAAGTAGGACCAGTTTCAGTGACACCTGAAGTTTTCCCATAAACTTGTGTGGATTATGCAATTTAAATGGACAGAATTCAGTCTTAGCTGCCTGTCATGTTGATCATAATCACAGTTACTTTTTAGAGTATTTTTGTAGTCTTTGCACACATGATCTCTGCAACTCAGAGTGTTTGCATACCACGCAGCATCTGGCTCGGTTTTTACAGGATCTTAACAGATGCAGGAACTATGTACAACTCCCTGATGTCTAAAAATACTTGTATTTCAGTAATCTCTTGTGCTATAATCACTGTCACATACAAATGTAATAATCATAAAGCATTGGAAATTACTTCAAAAAATCAGAGGAAATGCCCACAGCATGTAGCCACTGAATCTTTTCTTTAACAAAGAAGAACTATTAGAGAACACTAAAGAAAATACTTACTTAAAGTTCTTACTTAAGGAAATATATTGAAATCTTTGTGTCAGGACAGTTTTAACTCAAATCTTATTAGAAGTACTTTGAATATCATATTGACCCCCCCATATAAAAGATATAAATCACATATTTTCTTGAACTATTACTAGTATTTGGCCTGCATGATTTCATGTTAAGGAACCTACAAAATTTATTATATTTTCTTTATATCAGAAAGAAAGAAAACTGTGTTTATTTTCTGTCTAAAATATAGATACACCATTGTAACATAGTGGAAGGAAATCTTGGGCTCACACTTTTAGTTCTTCCATAAAAGTATCATTGTCTGAAGTGAATGTTTTTCCTGAATAGAAAGTTAGAGACCAGGGTGAAATGCCAGATGAAACAGACTGCTTATAGTAACTTTAACATAAATATAATGTCCGAGTACAAATCACATGTAACTCTTTCAGATCCATGCAGTAGATCTGAAGCTAAAACTCATCCTTGAGTTTTTTGAAAAGAAGAAATAATTAGGTTCTGAAAAGAAAACATAAATAGTTATTGAAAAGTTTGCAACCTCTCATCAGTAAAATTGCATTTGGGGATCTTTGTTGCAGAGAGAATCATAAAGCTAACATTTGTCTAAGTTTTCTGTCTTCTGTCCAAGTTTTCATTGGCAGGAGGAGAGGATTATTTGGGATTCCCAGGGTTCCAGCAGGACTCTGTGCTACAGCCTTTGGAACTGGTAACCACCAGTAAAGTAATCACTACAGGGCTACACCCACTGAACTGATAATCACGACATGTAGGTTTTTTGATTCAGGGCAGGTGTAATGAGTTCTAAAGTGAGCAAAGTAAGAGCAATATTAGGTATGACTCTTCAAGGTAATACAAGGGGCAAAAGTTTCAAGCCAAGCATGAAACAGGTGTCTGAAATGGTGCGCCATTGAGGAGGGATAGAGTGAGACCAGTGTGCACATATAGGTAATCAATGTGAGAGCAAGGTCTGTGAACAGTGTATATGAATGACATCAAGCACATCTCTCCTATTACTTGACACTTGTATGTGAAGGAAAAAGGAAATGAAAAATTTGTTAGGCAGCTTACGCAGACCAGAATGAGCTTTGAAATCTGACATCTTCGTATATTACCAGGAAAGATGTCTCTATTTAGTTAGATTATACCTTCAGCACAAAATAAAAACAAAAAAAAAAAGCCAAACAAAAAACCCCAAACAAACAAATAAAAACCAAACCAAACCAAAACAAACCTCCAGTTGTAAACCAGGAACTGGATCTTTGTCTAATGACTTAGGGATTTTAAAGGGAAATGATTTTCAGGTATGCTCACTTTTATGGAACAGAGATCAACTAATTAACAGCTAAATAACATGTGACTTTAGTGATCTATCACATATAATTGTGTGCAAATAATAGCCTTGCATTTCAGATAATCGGTAGGCAGTAATTTGTTTGGACAAGTGTCAATGAGCAGTGATGAATAGCAAGCAAATTTTGTAAAATCATTGTTGGTTTGTGGTTCAGTTCTAATAGGAAAACTGACATGTAGTAAACAGTGTTAATTTTGAATGTTCAGCTAATTCTGCTAGAAGGAAAAAGATGACAAGGTTTCAATTCTCATTTTCAGCCATTCATTTCTGTGTTGCAAACAAGTCAAGAATGTGCTCCCTACAACATGAGCAACTCTAGCTGTGCGTACAATAAAACATTCTTTGGTGATGGTGTGATTCCAAAAATGCCAGATGTATAATATTTTCATATGTGCTTTTTTTGTGAGTTTCATGTTCCAATTTTCATCTCCTACTGGTTTTTGTTTTCAGGAGTCAAGGTACACTGGAGAGCACTCCAAATTATCTGACATATTTTAAGTAGGAAATTTCAGAAATTTAGAATGAAAATCATAGGATCTGAGAGATGTAGGCTAGCATGAATTATTTTTTAACATTCTTTAATTATTATGGGTACTGAATCCAACCTTCAGCCAACAGCTAGTGATGCTGTTTGTCGTTTTTTCCATATTACACAAGTTTGCTCTTTCCCCTTTTGAATCACGCTCAGATCTTCTACAGCCATCATTGGCTTTAAGCATGCTTGCATGACAAACCTTTGCTTAATTATTTTTATCATCTTGTGTTAGAGAAATGGTGGCTGGTAGGGTTACTTAGATGCTTCTTTTGTGGACCCTGTTCCCGGGTGACCATCCAAGGTAAAGCGTGCTCTGATATCCATGTAGAATCAGTTTTCTTCCTAGAGGCACAGCTTTCAACATTAAAAGTGTCAACTGCAACCCCACAGAAATGGTATTTCTCCTATCTTGTGAATGAGAGCTGCCATACACTGCTGCATCTCAGTTTTCAGGATAGCATGTGGTGGGGGTTTACTGGTTTTTATGCCCTAGTGTAAATTTCATGCACTTTTAAAGCAGAATGAATCTGGGGAAATTCCTTTGAAAGAAAAAGCACCACTACTTCTAGTAAATGGTATTTTTGTTAAGGCATTCGTTTGTACTGAAACATTCCTCAGTTTTGTGATCTTCTTTCAATGCAGATTAAGATGCTTTTGAGCTGAAAGTAAAGCATAAAATAGAAAACAAAGCGGATTTCCTCTTTATTATGTCCTATGATGCATATTTTTCTTTTCACTGTAAATTTATGGTTTTCCTTACTAACTGAAATATGTTGTAATTCACTCATTCTCATAGCATGTAGCATAAAACAGCAACACCAGGAAGGCAAGGCATTTTTGGATTTTTTAATCAACTACAATAAATAGCATGCATATAAGAAACATGAAAAGACTCAGTATCTTTACTCTGTATCTAAGCTTAGTTTCTTATCTTCTGTCTTCTGTTTGCTCCATACAACACTTTTCTTATCTGTTATTATGCAGAGTATATTTGAAGCAACCAAAGCTAGGCACTTACTGAATTGATTTCTAAACTTCAGCAAAACCAGGTCCATCAGGAGGATGTAATGTCAAAATATTCATGCTTCTTTTGGTCTTTCTGAAAGTGATTGAAGCAAGAGGAATTTTCCTGTGGGGCTTATGGAAAAATAAAACCTGTTCACTGCTAGGATTTTAGATTCTTGAGCTAATTTCTTCTTAACTAGAATTTTTGTAACATGAGTTTGCCAAGTACTTTAACCATCTCAGAGGGCAATGAGGTGACACAGCAGCTAAAGTGAACTATTTCTATTTGGATAGGTCTTTCTGGTCTCCTTCAAACATGTAGTTTGACTTCATCTATCTCCATATGCTCAAATAAGCACAGTACTAGCTAGCTTATGTTTCCAGGGATGGGCAAGAAAAAAGGCTTCTGAGCTGCAAAGATCTTATATTAAATGGTATAAAATGCATTAAGGAAGGTACAAGCAAACCAGCATCTCAGCCTGTAAAAAGCAGGGAAAATTGTGAAGCAGTCAAACTAACTCCCATTTCAATACAGCAATATTCTGGCAACAGGATTCACTGTTTTCCAACAATGAAACATAATTTCCCTCTTCTTTACAAACTTTTAATTAAAACAAATTAAGATAATTCTATTTCCAGCTTTGGTGATATTTTTTAAGGGAAGGGAGTAGAAGGGATATAATGTCTTTTTTTCAGATTAGTTTTTACCAATTCTTCCTATTTCCTGTTATTGGTTTTTTGTTCCCACTGTGTTCTAACTTGCCCTAAACTATACCCTGAGAGAATCTAAACTCTGCTGCCTTACAGAGTGCATAGCTGAGTTCTTTTTTAAAAGGTCCAGGGAAAAGCCATTCCAGGCTGCTTTTCCGTAAGGCCTGGGAATTTGGAAGACTGAGCATTTTCATCCCCATATACCTTGGCAGTGGATAAAATTTTGTGAAGGGGCTTGATGTAACTGAGAGATTTTAGTTACGAATAACAATAAAGAAGACTTAAAATTCTTTAAATACTACTGAGCAGAAGCAGTGCTTATCAATGAAAACTATATCTGATTTCAAGTGAAGACCACAGAAATTATTTTATATAGGTGCAAAAGTGGGCTGATTTCTGGAGGACACAATAAAATGGGTGGGAGAATGGGGCAAAGGAAGAAGTTCAGGATTGCTGGCACATAGTATTTTTTGGTGTATTCAGATGAAGGTTTTGTCAGCATTGTTGTTAGATATGATTATGTTTGCTAGAAATTAAAATGAAGTTACATGGGCTGAAAACACAGGAACAAGTTTCTAACTCAAAGGTTTGATCAAGTCATGTACCTGTGGGTTGGAAATGAAGCCAGATGGAAGTAGTTCAAGATAAAAGCTTCAGTACGAGCAGCTCCCTCTAAAATGTAGGGAGTAAACAGCTTTCATGAATGTATGGAATAAATCTGAAACTGTGCAAGTCACTTTGGTTTTGAACAAGAAGAAAAGAACACAGCTTATTTATTCCTTGTTACCTACACAGGTCTAGTTTCTCTCTGAAGATAAGACATGTTCTAATCAAAAATTTGAGGCATTATTGCACTAATTGGAGTTATCTACATGATAACCTTCTGCCCTCCATGAGAAAAGTCCAGATGATATTTGCTCTAAGCATGACTCCCATACTGAAGAGGAAGCAGGTAGAGAAAAAGAAGAGAAAACATTGAGGCTGATACAATATTTTCTCCATTATCTCTAGAATTTTTTTCTTAATGAAGGTATAATACAGTGGTTGAGTAGCAGTAGGTGGAAAAAGGAATGAAGGACACAAAGGAAGGTATTTCATCTGCAGATGAATTTTTACCTAGGAGGTCATACCTGGCTAACTCACCAAGTAAAACCTCTCATAAAATGTTTAATGTCTTGCTTGCTATAAAAATAATTTTATTATGTTACTGAACAATGTTGCAACAATGAAACATTAATGAGAAGAAACAAGCATGAACATTTTTGTAAAGTTACTTGTTAAGTATTTATAAAAATGTGCGAACTGCAGAGTTAATGTATTAAATTAAATTGCCATTTGTGACAAATGGAACATATATTATGTAATAATGTGATTTTACACTGTTTAAAAAATCCAGATAAATGGTGGAGACAAGACTCTAGAGTTTTTCCCATTGAATTTAAAAAAGACTAGGCTACTGTTGAAAAAACCTTAATTTAGCAAATCAGTATCTGTTACATATATGTTGAAAAAAGCTTGATACATGGAAAAGCTAGAAAGAAAATCTCTCTCAGCCATGAGCAGAAGTTACTGTATCGGGGCAGAAATTTCCCATGAGAATCCTTTTTGGTTGAGACATGCAGTTTTAGTTTGGTCAAATGGACTGAAATTTTTAGTATTCATTATAATTTTCACAGGGGAAATAAAAAAGAAAGATGTGGTTCCCTGGATTTGGGAATCCTTGCCTGGTCATGCAGCAAAGCCGCAGTGGAGCCAGGGCTGCTTCAAGATGGGATTCTGACCCTGAGAGAGGCTCATCCATCCCCCTTTGCCCTGGGGACTTTGGCCGCTGCAGGGCTGCTGCCTTTCAGAGTGGGAAGGCTGGAAGCCCACAGAGCTGGGTGGCTTACTGAGGCTCACTTAACGTGCTCACCTCATCCTTAGGCTCTGGCTCCAGAGATTCCTGCCTGTCCCCTTCAATGACCGTGCTAGGGGGTTTAATAAGTGATTTCATAAGGCCATTGGTGGCTTTTCCTGACCATCCAGCTTAGAAATCAGTAAATCATGGAAAAGTAGTTTGCCTGGGCATACCTCCTCCAACTCCAAGCCTGTGCAGAGCAAGAGGCTGCAGTACTATACCTTGAAGTCTGGGTGGATGTGGATGTGTTGGTTGTTGGAGCATTGTACTCCCCTGGATGTTACTTGGAGTTGTGGGGCAAGCCCTTGGCAGGTGTGTGTCTGCAAAGAGTGTGATGTGGTGTGGAACAGAAGTCTTGGAACAGAAATCACCATGTACCTGCTATAGCCATTTTCCTCAGTAGACAGATTGGAGATTTTGTGCCACTGAGTGATGTGGCTCTGTTCCTGCCGCTGCTGTTTTCTTAATGCCCCATGACAGAATGAAATAGGCTGACATTCCTAAATTGAACAGAATGGACGGGCCTTCAAATATCTTATTTTCCTGTTCAAGTTTCAAACAGTTCAACTGCAAAATATATTTATTCAGTATTAACAAGAGTATCTGTTGCTACTTAATTTAAAGTGAGAATTAACTAATAAATCAGTGATGAAATACTAAAAAAATATTAAGCCCAGGCAACCCAGGAAAGAAGGGATTGCTAACACTATGATTGCTTAAGTTCTGAGAGAAAATTTCTCAACTCTGCTACTAATTTTCAGTCTTTGGGGTTTTTTTCCTGTAATATATAAGCAGAAACAGATGTTCTCCAATACTAACATTTGATCTGTGTGTAAAGAATTAAGGGTATTATGTACTCTCAAGGCAATGAGTGATATTTAACCATGCAGAGTCCTGTTAACCTCAGACAGAACTACAGTGGTAAGCATCTGTATATTGTCCACAAGCCTTAGAGTAACCTATTATGACAGTCAAGTCTCTATAAATGATATGAAAGTATTTAAAGAAACAACAAGGTTAATTTAGATAATTCCCAACAGAGGAAAGTTTTACTTTCCAGTAGAGTTTGGGCCATGAAATAGTTTGCTTTGCATAATTCAGCAACAATTTCAGGTATCAATCACACATTTTAAAATTGAGTCCTTTTCTTAAGTATTCCAGCATGTTTAGCTGCTTTTGGTTCTGCAGGCCAGCCCCAGGGTGGGCTTAAATGACTGTTTCTCTTTAAGAGGATCACTGTCTCATATACTCTTTCTGTTGTTCCTACTCTGATTCCCTTCTTGACCCGGATCAAAGAAATTGGAAAGTTATGAAGTCAACTTTTCACTTCAAGTTTCCTCAGCTACTCAGGCTGGAATGCCCAAGGGAAAAAGCATTTAGCAATGATAGCTATGTTATTGCTCTCTCAGTATTGATCTTCTTGGCCATCAAGTTAGAATAAATTGTGGCAGGGACAGAGGCTGTGTAAATCAACCTCAGGGTTATGACAGAGCAGAGCCATGCTACAGCTCTTACCCTTCTGCAAGGATGTTTTAAGTAAAGTTCTCCTGGATCTAGCATATTTAATAAATAGCAGATCTGATGCTATTACTTATAAAGTGACAGGGGCTTATTTTATATGGCCTTTTTGAAAGCTCATTTTTGCACATCCAAGAATTTGCTCCAAGTTCCCTGTAGTTTATACAGTCAATATTGGTACCAATAAGAGGAAATTCCCCAGAGCAGCCAAGTTGCTTGAATTGAAAAGAATGCTTGAAATTACTTCTCTAACCCAGCATTTTCCAAAGTCATCACCATAAATCTGCCAAATACATTCCCAAACTAATATCTTATGACAGACTATTCCCCTTGTTATACCCAATGGAAGAGACTGTAATCCGTGCCTTCTTTGCATTAACCAAAGAGGCATACTGAAGGATGTTAATTTAGAAAAGATGATAAAACATTTCATATTAATTTTCAGTTTGAAGAGAACTTATGTAACAAAACAGTCCTAAAGAGCTGGATGCATCAATGAGACCACTCTTAGCAGATGCACCATTGTAAACAAGGGATTTGTTTTCAAATGTTGTATGTTAGTCAATGGACTAAGTTAATTTGTAATATGTGTTAATTAAAAAAGAAAGTTCTTCTCTAAATATTATAGAAGAAACTAAACTATTTTATTTGTTGGAATAGTAGAAATCATAAAATCTGAAACCTCTATAAACGTTCAGGAAAATGTGTGCCCAGGAAAAAAGAAAGATTCTGTGAAAATTTCTCCAAATCTGGATTTTGACACCCTGAGCAATCAAGTCATAGTCATGGATGTCTCACTGCTAGCTCCAGTCATGTAAATTGGAGTTGTGCCTAGATAGAAATGTTGGATTCACATTTAAAAAGTTGTACAGGCTTTGCTCATGTTTCCAATAGTCTTGTGAGGCTCCTTTAACTTAAAGAGAACAGGCTACATTCTGCTGTTTGGAGTAATATCAGAGGAATGGGATGAGCAGAACAACTATAAATAGAAACAGACAAGGATTAGAATATACCTTACTATAACCTTTGCTGTTCTTAAAGTGAAATTAGACAATACAGATGTGCTGAAAATTGAAGTAGGACTTAGTTGTGTGCCCTATGAAGAAGTTCAGAGTCCACTGAAAAATATGTCTCTCAAAAATGTGAAACATTTATTATCACTAAGGATTCCCTACCCTCATCACTCATCAGATAGGGCTAGGTACATCATCTCTGAAGAAGAGTAGCTGTGGACCAGATAGTGTACATGTATTTGTATCTAGGTTTCTATAAAGAAAACAGTTCTACTTGCTTTGTCAGGGCTTGTGGCAAAGCCATCTACTAGGCACTGCTGTATGAAGAGATTTGGAAAAATTCCTGTCACTGGAGCACATTATTTAAGAAAAACAATATGGAGAACAGTGAGTGAGGTGATTTTATTTCATAAAGCTCTGTGTAATATCACCTAGATGTCAACACTTATGACAAGAAGCAGATTTAACCACTCTTAGCTGATCCATAAGGTCGTGTGGCTGTCTCTTCTTGTCTCCCTAGGGCTGGCCCCCCACGCCCTCTGGGGTTAGTGCCATGCTTCTTCAATATGTCACACAAGGGGAATTAAATTAATGGCTTACATTGTTTTTCCTGGAAGAGAGGCAAGTTTTTTTATGAGGATAAACTATCCCTTGTCAAGGGAAACTGGTGTGAAATCTCCTTCAGGGTGAAGCTTTGATCATTTTTCTTACTCTTTTGGAGTTATTTTGATGCTTTTTGTGTAGCAAAGGACAGGCAAGACTGTGACAGTCAGTCATAAATTCCTTATCATTGAGTAAATGTAGTTTTTCCTATGTGCTAAAAATTAGTGACATCCCCTCTTAATCGTAGTTAATCACTCACCCTAGTATAGTTCAGCTGTGTTTGGACATTAAAGAAAAATCTGTCAGACATACTTACCATTCTTTTTGGGGCCAAAATTCTTTTCCACATTTTATTTCCCTGTGATGTTAGTTCCAGTAATTTTAAATTCATTTAGAAAGAATGGATTCTCTCAGTCCTCTACCCAGCCACAGATGAATGCAAAAAACCAGAAAAGCTTAGTATATGATGTACTAGGAGATTGTGAATGTCAGGCTACATTCCTCCTTGAGATGCAAGGGAACAATAGTTGGGAGTTTGTACTGACTAGGTTATCAGTAAATATCTTCTCAAGATTCCAATTTGTGTGTGTAAGTATGGTTTGCAGACTAACAGCAACTGTTTCTCACTCTTTTCCGAGTTATTTTTAGTGATAACCCCAGATTATTAATTAGCTCAATTACAAACCTGCATAAATGAGGTTGTCACGGTCAACTCAGTTTCCATGAGACAGTTTCAAATACAGCACAATATCATGGCACTGCACCATCTCTATCCCCAGCTCTGGCTCTCTGACACTTCACACATGATATAACCTTAGTATGAGTACTTAAATGTACCATAAGCTTCACTCTAAATTCAAGACAAACTGAGCCTGAGACCATGAATTGGCCTGTAGCTAAGTAGAGCTGCACATAAATCTCTAAAAAACATGTTAAGTTAGAGATCTCTTGTTTATCCATTTCATGGTTTCTTTAACATTTAATGCTCCAATTAATTTTTCTCCATATTAATCCACATGTCCTTTCTGATTCCCTTGGATTATGTTTTCTGGATTTATGCTTTCTTGAATTTTTTTTTTGATTCATGAAGAATAAGGTCTCCTCAGTTCCACAGAATTATAACTATCATAGTTATTTCATTGCCACAAGAAAAAGGGAAAAATAATTTTTTGCCATTAGACACCTACAACGCTTGCAGCATTATTTTTCTATGGCATATTTCTTTGTTTACTTTGTAGTGGCTTATAAAAGCAAATTTCAGCTTGCATTAAAATTTATTGAATACCTTTAGCAGTGCACAGAACATTACACCTAACATATGCCATCCCATGATATTTCTTTTTGTACTCTGCCTGTGGAAAAAATTGCATTCCGTAAGCATTAATTTGTTAAATATTAGTGAATTTTAGATGTGCGATGACATATTTCTTGCTAGCTCAGGGCCAAAAGCTAGTGCCCTATTTGCAAGATATTGTTTAGCTTACCTAGTTAGCTCCTAAGCCATGATCCATTTAAACCATATTTAGAAATGTTTTGCCATTTTTATTAAATTTTCTTGTAAATCAAAGGATACAAAGAAAACTTGCAATTTTTGGAAGCACACAAGTATAAATGCAACAGACTTCGTTCCCTTGGAATATTTTTTTTTCTGTAGGTCATATATGTACATGTTAAGCAATTAAAGGAAAAATGTTTACCATGAATTCAGAAGTCCTTAACTTTTTCATTCTATATTAATGATGTGAGGATCTGTCTTTTCATAAGCTTTGTATTGCATATAAAATGCACAGCAAAGTCTTAAAGATTAGCATGAAAGGATTTACCTCTAATGTAATGTAGTAGCAACTGCTAATGTAGCAGCAACTTTCATAACTTAATGGCCTTTTGTTAGTATATTTGTACTAACAGAAGCAACTTCTATTGCACCATCAGTATTGTTTAATTCTATGTGTGCAGAAATATGAGTAATCGAAAGATACTAGTAACCCTGCTGTTTTTCTGCTTTAGCAAACTGATTTGTCAAAGTAATTTTTTTTTTTTAAATGAGATGAAAAATTCATGTTACAAGTTTTCAGTCAGCAATTAGATCTTGCAAAGCATTTTTTGATAAAATGAAAGAGGCAAAAATCAAGTGGCAAGAGTTTACATGGGCAGCAGTTACTGAGGCAAGGATTTGTGGGAAAATAAGAAGTACTGCACAGGAAACATCCTTGCTGATCAGATAGAAAGCCTGTCCATATTACTTTAATGTGTAATAAATGGAAACCCTACATGTTTGACAAAACAAAGGTAAGCAGAAGGAAAATGTGTCCTAGGAGAGCCTGAGAGAGCCCAGACCCAGAGGCTATTCCAGATCTGTTAGCACAACTGCCTTTCGACCTCACCACAGAGCCAGATGTTGCTGCTAGAGTCTTCCCAAGCTTGGCATCTGGGTCCTGGCATGCCCCAGGAGCAGCCTGGGGTGCTAGCCCCTCATTAGGGTAGGTGCACAAACATAAAGGCTGGGTGAATTGCTTCTTGTCTCAGCTGAAAGATCTGATTTGCTTCAGAGTGTAGATCCTCTAGACCACAAATGTGAAATATTTGAGTAAAAATGTCACAGATTAAATATTTCTCACTCTATATAAAAACATGTACATCTATTAAATTTGATTTCCCTTTTTCTATTGGTAGGAAGCTTTTCACACACACACACCCCTCCCCCAGACTTCAGGCTCCGTGTAGTAGTACTTTCTCTCAATTTATAGGCATTTGTAATGGCATTCATGAGGCTTAAAAATTGTGTAAATTTTCAGGCTGAATCTTATGAGGTTCTTGTAGCCTTTGCACAGGAAATGTCCATCACTGGTTGCTATATTCTGTCTTAAACAGATAGGATTTCACCCACACAATAGGGATACTGAGCAGTAACTGTAAGCCAGATCTTCAGCTGGCACAAGCTGCACTATGCTTAATCAACTTCTGTGTGAAGCTATGCCAGTTTGTACCAGCTGGGCATTTAGCCCTTTGTCTGCCCCCACATAAAAACTGTGTTTATCTGCTTTTATTGAAGCTTTACATTTTCCATGTGAGCATAAGTAACATTTTCACTTTAGAGCCAAAACTGACTTTTTATTTCATTTCCCATTTCTGCTCCATCTCCATCCATCTTGAGAATTAAATGTACACAGGGGAGGGTAAGTAAACTGCTTAGGAACATCTGGGATGCACAGTGTCTCTGTTCCAGTCTCCAGGGAGAGCAACCCATTTGCACAGTACGTCTGATGAACATAGAGCTATTACAGGAATCAGTGGTTACTTCAAAGATTTAATGGGATATCCAAATCTTGCTGTGCTCCTTTCCCTTCACCCACCTTCTGTGGCTCCTATCTGAGACCAAATAGGTCAGTAAAGGACAGATGCCATATGAGGGACAATGGACTTGGTCTCTGTGCCAAAATTCTGAAATAGCCATGTATTTGCAATTTTCTGGGTCTCCCTGCTTCAAACTGGATGAGATTGCTACAAAGTCAAGTCGGCTTGTGCAAACCTGAATACATGAGCAGTCATGTATCCACCAGTGCTATTGATTTCAACTTCAGTGTCTAAGTGCTCACCACATGAGTAAGGCTTGAACATAATAGCCTTCTGATAGTGTTCCAAGTTTGGGGGGATATATGAAGGTTAATTGAAGCTACAGACTTGGCAACTTGCCTCAAATGGCTGTGTGCCATGGTGTTTGGGGATTTTAGCTGTTATATGTATAAGTAATTGCTCTTTACCAAATGCTTTAGGGAGAGGAAAAATCGCCAAATCTAACAATTTAACATATAAAATTCTCCATGCAAAAAGCTAAAGCAAACCCAAACCTTCAATATATGTAAGGTAAGCCTTGGCACTGGGACTGCTATCAAGCACCAAACACCATGTTCCTGCTTCTGAAGGCATTTATCAGCAAATTATTGGCTCAGTAGATTTAAACTCGCTGTACAACAATGATATTTATGAGAGGAGCCAGGCTCATGTTGTATACCTGGAGACCTGGCATACAAAAAGGCAGCAGACAGACTGAGTCTTTTTAAGCCCATACTTTTCCCATCTGTCTGTCCTTCTGCAGCACTGAGGTTTACTGGCCCCACACCACATTAGCAGAA
The DNA here is from genome assembly GCF_017590135.1 of Pyrgilauda ruficollis. Taxonomy (NCBI): domain Eukaryota; kingdom Metazoa; phylum Chordata; class Aves; order Passeriformes; family Passeridae; genus Pyrgilauda; species Pyrgilauda ruficollis. The sequence goes on along the minus strand of NW_024524377.1, from coordinate 21,710,189 downwards.
CAAAATGTGTGCCACTCTAGGAGAGGGTTTGATATCCAAAGATTCAGCAGATAAGATACACTGGGTGAAGCATTCACAAGTCAAGCTAATATGGTGAATTTTTAATTCTGAACTGAAGGAAAATGTTCATTTTCCCCATCCTTGCTATACAGGTCTTAACCTCCAGCAAAGGAGTCATGTGAACAGTCAGAAAAACAGTGACTGATACTAAATCAAACAGAGTACATCTGGCAGTACTCTTAATGAGTACTGCCAAAGAGGGTAAGTTTGTCTTCACATCATAGGCTTTAGACCTTTCCTAAAGAAGTAGATCTTCTCCCAGCCACTGCCTTGACACTGTGGGGCACAATGGATTTCTCAGCTAGGTTATTGTTGCTCACATTTTAACAGTTTAAATACTTTCAGTCAAAGCCTGATCATCTGATAATGTATAACAAGAATATATTAAATATTCACGTTACTGTGGTCAGAGATAAAAAAGGGAGTACTTTGAGTCAAAACCTCAGAATAAATACTAATCAACTTATTTCCAGGATATTAGGAATATCCTTTGGACTCTGGCATCAGGAGAATGCTATAAAATCAACGTCTGTCTCTTTCTGAGGATGGCAGCATTAGCTCAGCTGTGCCAGTCTGACTGCAGCAGTCAGCAGAAGTTGTGTATGCAGCCACAGAACTGCAACAGAGTCTGATCATCATCCTGATGAAATTACACTGATCTAATTTGCACGCTGTGAAGACATTTGGCACTGGCTGGATCTGAGCCGTGACATCTTCATTGGAACTAAAAGTACACTAAGAAGTGACATTACATTTCATACTCTTTTGTGCCAGACTGTGGCATTTCTTCCTCTTTAAAGGCATTATTTCAAGAACATTTAATTTGGCTTTGATATGTCTGCCATTTTGCTATGCAGGAATGTACTGAGCCAGAAAAGCTCAGCTGTAATAAAGTTTGGCACCATCAGCCCACTATATACCTGCACCATCCTGTGCAATTTAATTGGCATTCAGTGGGTTGATAAATGGATTGGCTTAATGAGACAATATACGTGACATATGCAGGACTCTCCTGAGGAATAAGATTCATTTTTGCACTTCACACATCAACATGCTACAGATACCAACACAGTCACCTCCAGCAGCTGTGCTATAACCAATGACATGCCTTCCAGTGTGCTGACCGATATCTCTGCTATCTCTCAAACTAGCTTTACATCATTTCCCATTTAAGCATTTTCCTTACTGAATTTTTTCATTGTCTTTCTGACTGCAAAAAAGAAGCAAGATACTCTAACTGCCTTTGAAAGCTCCTGTATAGTATATATATAGTATATATAGTATATCCATATATTTTTCTGGTATAAATCAATAGCCTATCTTCACAGGTTTCTGAGGATCTCTGTCTCCATGTTTAGAAAAAGCTTCTAGTTGTAGTTTCAATGTATTATAGGTAAAAAATAAAAATATTCAGTAAAAAACCCATAAAAGTAAATATCAATGTTATGCAGTTTTAAATTACTGTGAGTAAGCATGACCTATTCTCAAAGGCTCATTTGTATGGAAGAATTAGATTTATATTAGAGCCATCTCTGAGTCAAGTCTGAAGATGGAATCTCTGGGAAGTTGCAGAGCAGCTGACAAAGGGGAGCATTTCAGTGCTATTACAGTACAAAAAATTTCTGATTGCTGAAAAACTTAATTCAGACATTTTTTTCAAAACAAACATAATTTTTCCTAGTCAGGAATGAACAAAAGATCATCAATAACATCAGGGATCTGGTTCAGTGCTTAAAAAAAAGTAGTTTCATGGTAGATCTTTGAATTTTGCCTTCCAGATGTAACCATGAATGTAATCAACATCCTTTGATGCTTTTCACAGTCCTGCATCTTTGAGTTATATATCCTTTAAGAATTAGGATTTAGCAACAATCCAGAGGGCTAATCTGTCTTGCATGGACAAGAGAGATACATATCCAGCTTTCTGGAATTTTACAAATTCTTGGAAAACAGAGACAGAAAACATTAACCTGCTTACACAACACATACAGACTTAGTTTCTTAGCTGACCTAAAAATGTACATATATTTGTCCCTTATTTTAGGGAAAAAAACCCCATTCAGTATGACCAAGTTCTCTGTCATCATTGCCACCAGGATAATGAAGATAAACTGTAAGCAGTTTTGTTGGTCTTTCTCCTCTGGTGTAATTCTGAGGGCCAGATTCAGATGCTTTAAGTGAACCAGTTGTTTATCGAGATATAGAAAGGAATCATTACCAAAGAGCTGGAAAAATTTGTCAAAATCATGTAGGCATGAGGAAAACTGAGAGCCAGAGTGCTGTTTTCCTGTTTTGCCCTTGAGAAACTGTTAGGATTTTCAAGGGAACCTTAGGGAATAAGGAGCCAAACTCCTGCTGAATGTACATGCATATTAATATATGAAATTCCTTGTTTCTGTTGGAAACAAGAGCTAGTCCACATGCCCAAGAATGTACACTACAGGAGCGGCCAACACTTCAACCTGGAAAAGAAAATTTGGCAGAGGCAAAGAGGTGAGTGAAGCTGCAGCTGGCTGTTGCTGAGCTGTGCTCTGGGCTGTCTCAGTACCTACCACTGGCTTCTTGTCCATAAGGTGGAAGAAGCCCACGTATCACTGCCTCTGATTTCAACTGGGTGCCAGTTTGATGTTTGCAATTCTGCTCTAAGGAAAGCCTCATACATGCAAATAAGCCCAAGGAAACTAAAAAATGAAACGGTGTGTGACAGTTTCTAATTACTGCGTAAAAACAACATATGGAAACTTCATTGTCCATTTCATCCCTCAACATGTACTATCAAGTTAGATTTCTTTTGCTCAGTCATTCTCTCTAGAGCATTTGGAGCTGTTTCACTTGTATTATATGAAGAAAAACAGCACTTCATATGAGCAATGTGATGGTTCTACTTTCTCTGTCTGAGCTTGTTAATCTCATGGAGGGTTTTAAAAAAACCAACAACCCTTCTGGGCTGGCAAAAACTGTAGTGTTACAAAAAAGCAATAATTTCTAAATTCTTGTTAATAAATATTCCATCCATGGTAATGAATCATATTTGAAAAAGTATAGACGTTGAGAAACAGGGGAATAATATAGTATTTAAACACAGCCATGGTAAATGCTAACAAGTAGAGAACAGCATTTACTGATGTGTGTTGATGAGGTGCATTGCTATAGATCAATGAAGGAATAGGGAGTAGAGTATGACTTCTTTTTTCTGTACAATTAAATGGGAGGAAGTATTCCTCTAAGCTTTTAAGTGTTTTCTCCTAGATTTCAAATTGAAATATTTGTGGAGGCATAGGAGGCATGGAGGCATAGGAGAAAATTTGGAGGGTATGGTGGGTCAAAGAACAAAGCATACATCGAAGTCCCATTTTCTATGAGCAAAAGTCTTGCAGCCTTCCCTATCAAGCCCTGTGGCCACAGAAGCAGTCAGTTAATGAATCAGAAAAAAGCTGGTTACCAGATGTCCTTACTTATTAACACACACATTGCATTCTGTAATGGCATTCACTAAACAATCTGTGTGGAGCAGAGATCTGCTCTGTTTAAAGTCCCTTTTTCAAAAAAACACTTCTAACTTTTCTTCCTCTGTGATTGATTTCAGGTTAGCTGTTGTTTAAGATGCTGCCAGGCATTTTGTCTAATTGAAATTTCTTCCCTGTTCTGAAGGTTCCTAAGGTACCTAGCAAAACAAAACAGTTTTCAGCATTTATCCTTTTACTCTTCCTTCCAAAATGATAATGAAATAAGATAAAATAAATAAAAAAATATTAACTTAAAAGCAAAGCAGGAGAGAAACCAATTCTCTTTGATGGGTTTCCACTGCTGCTAATTTTAATGCCACCCATTGTTCAGCTCTGCAGTCTAATTTTATGTTAATATCCTGAAAGTTGTCAAATCTTGGCAAAACCTATGCATAAATTACACAGAAAGTAGCTCACAGGAGGGGGAAAGTAATGACTGTCATGGTTAGCCAAACCCATTAATAGTCTGACAAGCAATAACCCAAGAGCTCTGGTCAACTGCTGCAGACATCTGTGAAACTTTTGCAATTAATTTTTTTTGGAGGAGGTATCAGCTGTGAAATAGCACATAAGTGACTGATTATTATCAGCTCTGCTGGTGAGGGCAGAACTGATCAACTCCAAGCATTCATCCTTTTACCACATTATTGGTTTATGAACAAAACAAAAGTTTTTTTTTTTCCATATTTTCAAGGCACTCTAATCTCCAGAAAGGGAAAAGGAGGAGTAGTTACACATGAGCAGCACTAATACATGATCTTCCATCAGCAGTTTCCAAAGAGCTTTACAGAGGTCATTAGCATTATCTCTGTCCATAAAATGAAGAAACTGAGGCAAAGTTAATGTCTGTGTGCTGATGCACGTGACAGAACATGAGTGAGGCAGACAAATGGATAGAGGGGCTTTCCTGAAGTCAGATATTAAGCCAGAGATATGTGTGCTCTATCAAGCACTGCTCTAGAAAACTGTGAGGTCATCTCTTTAAAAGCTGGAAAGAGCATGCTGTGCTGAGAACAATGTAGCTCTTTGGTAAATGATTTATTAAGTTTTTGATCAAAGGAGTTTCCCTGAATTCTAGTTTATAGGCCGAAGGGTCAGCTGAGATCTGTTCCATGATTCCTCCTGAATACAAAATTCATGGGGGAAACTGCTTTATAATTGGGTTTACCTAGTAAAGGTCTGCTGCACCGAAGTACAGGCGTGTTAAAATTGAAAATGCATACCTTTTAGTTTCTGAATTAATACCCAACATGGCTGACATGCTCACAAGTACCTGCTGGATCTGGAAAGAAGTGTGATGTGCCCTGTTGCATTATTTTGCATGTTTTTTCCCTCTGCTGTTGTATAAAATCTAAAATCCTGATAAGCATTTGTCACTGGTACACAGTATTTTTATCTTTAACAAGATGCCATTACTGGAAGTTTTGACTGAATTAAATGCTACATACTTCCTTAAAGGGTTTTTCTTAGGCAAGGAAATTCTATTTTTTTTTCTAAGTAAGCTGTCTGAAATGCTATCACTACAGTACAAAATAATCCAGTAGATGCTAAAACCAAAAGCAAAACCTCTAAAAATCCTCAGGCACCATGATTTATATGGAATTCTATACCCCTAAAGAAAATAATTGCTCTCACTAGTATTAATGAACGGATAATTAACATGATAAAATACATGGGGCATATAAAAGTGCAGCCATATCTTATTTTTTGACTACATATAGATCTTTATGTAGTGTTACAACACAGCCATTACATTTCAGATCTCTAATTTTTATACTTCAGTTTTTCTGCATCTTGAACTGTGCTAAAGCTTAGAGGACAACACAGAATAAGCAGGCACTTTAGCATGTGTTCTGAAAAAAAAAGAAATGTTACTCAAAGAATGAGATTTTTAAAACCAAACTTATATTGGAAAACACAAGAAAAAGAGACATGCTAAGTGTAGCACATAAACTGATGCCCACAGTCTGGAAAACAAGTTTGCTACTGCCTTGGGACACATAATTTTTAGAAATAATGGACCATTTGGCAGTTCTGCACATGTCACCAAGCATGATTGGAAACACCATGGGCTTTGCTTTATTAATATACATGATTTGAAATAAATTCCCTCTGAAATGCTGGAGAAATCCTCAAAACAACTAATTCACGTGACCTTTCATTATTTAAGGCAGCCTTTATACTCAGGCTGTCCTCAGAAAAGATAAATATTATCTACTCTACTGTTTTCATCCCCAAACTCTGGCAGAAAGCAGAGTGGGATAGAATGCAGTGCACAGATGGGAAACTATCAGTGGCCATTTACTTGGGGTGCTGCCTCATTCCAATTAGGACAGATAAAGGAAAAACAGAATCTTGATCTTGATTCTGTGAGCCACTTCAAACTGAATTTAGCAGCCATTCCCACTGTAAGGAGTCTGTTTCTAACAGGATAGCACACACTGCCTTTTCTAGAAGGGTCCTTGAAAGGACCCTGGGCAACAGCAGTGACAGTGGAGAGTTCAGGCACTTCCCACCGTGCCACATTTATTGCAGTACTAGGAATCCCAAAGGTGAATGTGAGCAGCACAGACAGAAGTACTTAGGGGCCAGAAAACTCCTTCAAGTTCAGTGGCACTCATGGTGCAGTGAAGTGGGTGAGAGGGCGACCACTTCTTCCAGTTTATTTCTAGGAGCTTCAGCCCTGCCGGGTCCTGTCACTCCAGCAGTACAATCTCTGCCATTGTGCTCGACGCTGCGCCGAGGCCGAATGCCTGAAGGTGCCCTTCTGCCCTTGTGTATCTCTGCAAAGACTTGGACACAATTTAGCTTTTAGTTCCCCAACTGAGCCAATCTTCGTTATTCAAAAGCCTCTTTTCTCTTGACCATAGATTATTTTGAGGAGAAGGATTTGAAGCACCGCCTTTTTTGCCCTTTGACACAGAAACTTCAATAGAATGTTTAGGTTGGACAAAGGCCTGCTCAGCATTAATATAGCTGCACTTTTTGTTGAGAAGCTTATTAATAAATTAGACCTATGCATTTTTAAATTGTCTTTTTTCTTGATATCTAACTACAAAGTAGGCAAATAAAGAAATGAGATAAAAATAAACAATAATATTTTATCTCTCTCTCTCTCTCTCTATATATATATATATATAAAATAAAAATAAAACATGGACAAGGGCAGAAGAAACATCAGGTTTTTCTAGCATCAAGCAGATGAGTGAAGGGAATATTCCATTTTAAAAATTATGGTTGTTTAAATAATTGGTATTTTCCCCTTCCCACCCTTTGCCCCTTCTCTTTCCTTTCATGAAGAGAAGGTTCAAGATTTTGATTTTCTTTTTTGATCTGCACTGATTGTTTCTACACCAGTAATTTAAACTTACTTGTGACTGCTCTCTGGCATATGGTGTTAACTGGCCCACATCCATGCTATAAAACTCTCTCACTTGTCCAAAGGGTGTTTGTGTTCATGCTACCTATGGGGAAAGGTCCCTGAGAATTGTTTGGAACTGCTGTAGCTGGGAAAAGCCAGGAGTGTGTCAGGGACTCTTTTAGCATTTAACAGTGTAGACAATCCAGTGCTTGGAAGCATTTCCCTGCCACTTTTAAATCTACTAGTCTAGACAGCTACTGTGGTCAAAATCTGCTTCCCCTATTCACCTAAATAACTCCAGTGAAGTCAGCTGTGAGATTGGCTGTAAAACAAGAATTCTGTTTTGCAAATTATTTCAAGCATTTGGCCTTCATTCTACATTGGGGAAAAAGCAAACAAGGTACAACCTTGAGCTTTCAAATTTTTAAGATTAAACAACATAATTGAGAACTATCCAAACAACAAATAACCAAGTGGCCAATATGTTCATCTAGAATGTAGGGTGTCATGTTGAAATCTCTATCTTCTCTATGTGAGAAAGGCTTTTTCCTGATGAGTCATACTCCTGATGAGTTTGGGAATCCAGTATATTGGGAACTCAAAATATCAGGAATTCTGGTGCTCCAAATTGTTTTGTTTTTTACATTAGCATGGAACCTTAGCCTGAAGCTGAGGAAATTCCAATAATGAAATGCCTTTACTATGGAAAAAGTGTTTTTTTAAAGATATCTTGGTAATTTACAGGATGTGATCCCAGAAATTCAAAAACCCCCCAAAAACCAGACTCACAAAACAACCCCGACCCCAAATCAACTCAGCCTAAACTGCAGTAGTGGCCAAGACATTTGTCTAAGTAATGTGTCATCCCAGAGCTCACAGGAGTTCAGACAGGTCAGGAATTTTCCCAGAGAAATGTTTTTATATTGGAATTAAATTAATTTGTGCATAAATTTAGTGAAGTAAAAATATGCAAAAATATACCAGCTTTGAGAGTAATGTTTTAGAAAAAAATACTGTGAAGCATTTGATAATCCTTCAAATCCAAAATACTGAGCTTTTGTATTGAAAAGATTTTCATTTGACTTTCATCTCATAGAAGAAAATCAGAAAATAATTTTTTATGTTACTATATATATTCACATGAAAAATACAAACTGATCAAACATTTGGGGGTTTGAGACTGAATATTTTATTTTGATTCTTGCTTGAAAATTGGTAATTTTAGTTTGCACCTTTTACTCCCAAACGAAAAATAAAATCAATCCCAGGTTTAATAAAATCCTTTTTAATGGTAGTATAGGGTTTACATATAAAGCTAATTTTCTGGAAAAACAATGACTAAAAAAATATTTGTTATAATTCTCTGAAAAATATTTTTACTTTTAATCATGCTAGACATGCTTTTTCATTATGATTTTCCATATGTCAGGTCAGATTCACATTTATTTACTTCAGTTGTTTTCTATAGTGTCTCCATATGGAAAGAAGAGACAAATAGACCATAACTGTAAAATTCTGCAAAAAAAAAAAAAAAAAAAAAAGCTCGATATTTAATTGAAAAAAATACCTTTAAATAGAATATTATTTGTGTAAAATCCATTTAAACAGCACATACTGGACAGAACAGACCATACATGAACTTTCATCAGAGACACTTTCACACACAAGTGGTCAGCCTCACATTAAAGCATCAAAGACACAAACCCCATACAATCCATCCACAGTCGCATATTAAACTCACATTCTGTGTGATACAACACATTAGACTTATATTTTTGGAATTTTGGGGGTTTTACAGCATTAATTGTAAGCACATCCCTGTGCAGCTTACATCAAGCTGCTGCAGCAGTCAGAATGTGACCGGCATGCTCTCACAGGTATGGATGCACCTGCTGTGCCTGCCTTCAGCAAAGGCTTGCTGAGAGACTTGAGTCAGTCTCTGCAGGCATGGAAACCCCCACCCCGGGATAAAAGTAGGCAGTAGGTCTACTGAATTTACTAATTAGTCAAAGGATGGAGGAAAAAATAAGGTGCATCTCTTGAGCAGAGAGCACAGAAAAGGGACTTCTGTGTTTGAAGCTATTCACTTGTGTGATTCTGAGAGCAGAGGGGAAAGGGGATCTTGCTCATTGTGTGATATTCATGCCCTGGGCAGAGAGCTGGCTGATGGCCACTCACAAATACCCCATTAATGCGCAGGTCAGCTGATTTCCTACAGCCCTCCTAGACTCAGGCATTTTATTGACACCTGCCTCCAAAGAGAGCCTGATGGTTGGATATGAAAGACTTGGAGAGCAACAGCTGCCCGGGGGGCTACCTACAGCAGCACCCAGCCCTGAAGAGAGGATCATGGTGTTGCTGTACGCACATGGAGGTGGGGCTGCCTCTTTGGAGTCAGCCAGGGGCAGAGCCAAAACCAAATCTAAAATGAAAAATGTAAAGGGTTTTTTCTGCTTGAAGTTCTTTTTTTTTTTTTTTAATGTACGTGATATTAAACTCACGTCCTTTGTCTGTAATACAACCCTGCTGCATGTGACATCATTCTGTGCGAAGATATTAATGATTCAGAGAAAAATATCTACTGAAGCCTACAATGTTTGTCACTGGCAACAGTGTAGACTAAGTTCATGAGTTCTGATTTTTTGTAATTGTAATTATCTCAGTTGGTGAAATACATTAAGCAAACTGGTAATCCATTTACATTCTAGTACAGGACTTTCAGACTAGAAAATGCAGGTTGGATTGAAAGAATGTCAGTCATTGCAGAAGGCTTAACGGCTTATGTTTTCTTTATTATTTTGTATGAAAGTACTTAGAAATCCAAATTCCACTGTGAAATGGAAATACTTTGGAAGGAAGTATGCATGATTAAAAGCAATATAAAATATCCATGATTAAATACAATATAGAAAAGCTGAAATATCAAGGTTACACGCAAAACAGCTAGAATGAATACGCAGTGTCTTAAAATAACAGCATTCTAACCTTTTGATTTTATTTTTTTCACAAATTAAGATGTAGTATAACATCTGGAACCAATATATTGTTTGATTTGTTATTACCATCCATAGGAACAATTGTATAAGTATCAGAACTCTTTTTACATTTTCAAAATACAGCTAACTGCATCTTCTTTTCAGGTATAGTTTAATATGTAAAGTATATGAGATAAGGGGCTCTCAAGTATTCAGTTTCAGTCTACTAAATTTCAGTAAGGTTTGACTTAATTTGCAACATAGTAATTGTAAACAGAGCTAGGTTGTCTTACTACATCGTTACATACTTTTTCCTTCAACTTATGAAAGATAAGAAAATCATGGTCTCTTCCAGATTTTATTACTTAATAGGAGCTGTCTTGCTTGCTGTTGATATCTCATTCTAATTCTCATTTATTTCTTATATATGTGTGTCTTCATTAATTATCATTTAATTCATTAGATCAGAATGAATAATTTTTATCCTTAAGGTCACTAAATGCATATTAAACTTTGGTGTTTGTTTTTTGGGTTCAACAGTAGGTTTTGGAGTGTCTGAGAAGAATACTGTCCTTACAAACTTGTTTATCAATAATTTTCAGATTGATATGTTCTTAATTATTAAAATTTAAAGGAGCCATTATTCAGGACATATTCTATGAGTTATGTGTTTCCAAGTCAAATATTCTGATTTAGGGATATGGATCTAAAGAACTTCAATCTGAAGTTAATCTTTGTAAATCAGGCTAGAGTGGATTAAAATGCAAGAAAGGGAAAAACCTTACTACAGGTTAATGAAATGGACTGAATCTAATCCAAAAGAAACTAAGTGATTATAAATTGAAGATTACTTCAGAATAAGTCCCCTGTAATCCTTCTATAGTTGACATTGGATGTGTCACTTTCTAAAGACAGGTCTATTAGAGTGTAATTCCTTCAGTGATTTTTTTTATTATTTTCCAGAACACTGAATTGTCTTATATAACTAGTTCACTGCAGTTTGGATAGGATTGAAAAAAATCCTTCTCCACTTTGTTTATAACTCATAGAGAATTCTGCACCTTAATTATTTTTAAGAAGAGGGTTGAGTATTTTTTTGCTTATTTTTAAAAGAAAAAAAAAAGCTTTTCGACATCTTTCCCTCAATTTCTTTCCCTAAGCAAATTTAAAGTATAAGTTATTAGAATAAAATCTTTTGCATGTCTGGCTTTGATCAAAACAACCTAGTGCTGAGTGGGTGGGTTGCATGGGATGCAGTTGGCCGTGTGTGCACTTAGGACACATCACTGGTGCATGCTCAGCTTGCTTCCTCTCAGGTGCCACAGCCTCTTCCACAGGCTTGCTCTCACTGCTGCTGAATGGCAGTAATTCTGGTCCTTCACTCATACAAGTTTCAGGGGAAAGAAATAATAGATTTATTAATGTATTCTGATTGAATTTTATCAGATGAGAAGATTTAAAAGAGCAAGAAAAACTGGCATTCATAGAAGAAGAAGAAGTAATAAAAGTATTTGCACAACAGCAGTGCATCAGTGCCCTATCTTACCAGATCAGTGCAATTTCACTGATTGTATTGAAGCTGAAGTCAGAGTGGTTAACAGCCAAAACTCTCTTTCAACTGTAATTGTGTGTCTTAAAACTTCATATAAATTGATGTAAATTTTTGCACTAACTGAAAAGTTAGCTACATAATTGTTAGACAAAAACTTTTATTTTTTATAATGATACACACAGAAATATTGGTGAATTTAGAAAATTCTACCTGACAAGAAACTACCATGTTAGAATTCTCATTGCCGTGAAGATGTAGAATCAAGAAAAAGCACACATGATTAAGATAGGGATCTTGTTCTTATTTCTTTAACTGCCTTTAATATTCCAGGCAAGATCCTTAACTATTTTATTCTCCAGTCTCTCCAAGTATTAGTTAATATTGGGGTGCTTCATCATTTTGCAAACTGTTTTTTTATTAATCAGTACATATGTGTACATATAAAGTGTGTCATATTAATCTTTGTTACTTTTCATTTCTGTTGCAAGAATGGTATTTTTGGTAGAGCGGTGATTTTCTCATGAAGGTTAGATTTCAACGCACCCAGGGCACTGCCTATGATCCAGACAGCATCTCTGTCAACACAGCATCGCTGGCAGGACGCATTAGTAGAAATGTGATGTGACCTCCACCAGCATATGACAGTCTAAATGTTTTTTTATCAACCATTTGGAGAATTTTCAGAATATATTCTCCTTCTGGATGTCCAGAAACATTATGTCCCATGTTCCAGAAATTCTATGGCTGTTTTGCAGATGAAAGGAGGAAGAAAGAAGACACTGTTGCTAAATTAAGTTAAACTGCTCCTTTCTTTATCTAAGTGTAGATTTTATAAATTAGAAATGTGGAAAGAATTTATAAACAAGGAATGCACATAATAATAAAAAGTAATCCAGGGTCTTTTAATATCTGTGAGACCCCTAGGAGGAAATATTTCCTTGCTTAATCCAGTAAAATTTCTAAAACTGATGACTGTTTCCAGACTGCTTAGTGCAGACCAGTTCTTTGTGGCAATCAAACAGGCTTTATATTATCAGAGCAAATATTTCTGCCTCATGTTAAGGGTCTGGGATTAGTCTGAAGGGCGAGCAGGGAGTTTAATCTCACTAGTATTTTCTACATGTACTTTCAATGCAAAGACATAATGAACTTCCTGTACGTCAGGAAACTCACTGACACAATAAAGCAACAACACATTAAACATTTTAAATCTCTAGGGCAACAGACATGGTGATGGATGACTCATACCCAACTAGTCAGCTCTTGAGTAACCAAGTGAATGAAATTTAAAGTGATAGTGGCTATATTCTTCATTTGAAGCTCTCACACCTGCGATTGACTTGATGACATCTAAGATCAAGAGCTTAAGGATTTCTTGAAGTATTTCAGTGTCACCTCTGATAACTGTCCCCAGTATATTTCATTGGTTGTTTATGGCCAGAAACCACACCATGCAAAATGTCTGCAGGAGCCTGTTCTGCAGCAGCTTTGCAGCTTCACAGCTTTGTGTTTACAGCTCCTTCTCCCGTAGCAGCAGTACTGCTGCGGCATCCATGGTCATCTGAAGGCACAGAACAACATTCTGTCATCTGCATGACCAGGTGTGTATGTCTATTACTGCACCCCTCATTTGGTCATCATCTGACCCCCATTACTTCTTCCAATATTTGAAAAGTGCTCCTTCATTTGATATAAATAATTTACTGCAATCTCCTGTATGCTTTGCGTGCTTTTAGTCTGTTTTACAGAGTATGAAAAAAATTCTCATTGCCTCAAGTTTAAACCAACCAAACCCAAGAGAGGTCTTGTCCATTTTTATTGATAATCCCTAATAGTTCTTTAAAAGTATGAATCTCAAGGCTGCTGCATTGGAAGGTCAGAAAAAGTGATTCCCTTTGATCACATTACATACCTGATGTCTATTTAACCTACTACCATATGCCAAGAACTGTCAGTCTGAAGAATTCTTTAAAATAGCTCAATCTATTTTCTACACCTATGTTTTCACTTGTCACACCACAGTCACCAGTAACCCAGAGTAAATTCCAGAAACCGTATATTTTTAAAAGAATATGAAATTTACCCTTAATTTCTTGTCTTAAATTAAAATAATGCTTCCTTACACACATACAGACACACACACACACACACACACACACACACATGTTCATGTGTTACCAACACACTGCTTAGTAAAATCATAAACAAGACAGCATCCAAAGAATGAAACTGTTCTTAAGAATTATGGACAAGGTAAATGTGGAAAAAGGAATGGTTCATCTTCCAGTATCCTTTAAAAAAAGGCTGTGGACCTTATTAATTGTTTGGGATTAATATTAGCATAACTCAGAGGGTTGTAAAATGGTTGAAAGCTCTCTCTTTTTCTAGCAAGGATAATCTTAAAGAATAATAGAGGAAAAAAAATCATAAAAGGCCTCCATAGCCTTTTTTTGCTTTACCTAACAGTATACTCAAATCCTTTATCACTTACAGAGATATTCAGGTACTCGGGGCACCAAGAGTTTTAATTGCTGTAGAATCAGTGAACAATAATTTACAGAAAGCAGAGAATCTGCTAAAATTTTGTGTCTCAGAATAGATCATCCATAATTCAGGTTTTAAAATATAAGACAAGTTAAGGGATATCAAGATGTAGCGTTGAAGTTCTGGGATGGATCTGGCTTAATTTAGACAGTATGGTTATGAATGCAGGGAAATTTTTAGCTTCCTGAACTTTTAGTTATATTTCTCTATGAAAAAAACTTCAAATGGAAATAGAAGTTAAAATTACAAGAAATAAGAGTTCTGGTCCAAGGCACTGTTTAAAAAATATTCAGATACCAAATGACTGTTGAAGATACATAACCCTTTATAAAAACGTGTAAATCTTCTGTTCTTGGAAGTCCAGGCATTTTTGTTACTAACATATCATGACCTTGCCCACACAAAATTTTTACATGCACTATCATTAATCATTAGTACTATTAGAGATTCAACACAACATAACTAAATTGATCTCAATTTACTAAAACATTAACATATGAACAGTTACCAACTTTGTTAAATCATAACACTATGACAAAATGACTAAATCTCAGGACCAGTATAACAAACAATGTAACTGAAGTTTAAATGTATTTCTACACATTTCCTTTTTTGGAAAAATAGAACAAGTTATTGGCTTTACTATGGTGGCATTTTATTTTGTGATTAATTTTAAAAAAATCTTGTAAAAACTATAAACTCATTTTAATTTGACAAGCATTTGGTAATTAATTTTCAAACAATGCTATGGGAATCTAAGAAGCACTCTTCATTTGACATGTATTTTATAATTTATTTTAAAACAATGCTGCACAAATCTGCAAAGGCATTATTCATTTGAGAGTTCATTAATTATGCAAATGAGTTGCAATTAACAAATCTGTTCTGAGGATGGCATTTGCATAATAATGAACTTCATGTTTGTGACATTATTTAATAAGATACCTTTGTGCATTTTTAAACAAAACACCCTTGTGAATAATTCGGATAAAAATGGACAACCACTCAGTAACATTAAAAACCAAAATACTACCAAGAGAAACCTCACTAAAATAAATCATATCGCCTAAGCTCTCTGTAATAAAAAGGTATGTAAAAGCTGATTCTTTTATTAGCCTCTCCCTTCCAAAAAAGAGACTTTTTCATTCATGGTGTTTTCAAAATGGTGCTAAGGAATAGCATTGGGAAAGAACTGGTATTTATCAAGACAGCTGGAAATAAACAAATGAATGCAAACACCTATTTAGCATTGCTGCTCTGTGACATAGATTGAGTCTCAGCGATCATGGATTTCATTACAATCTTATATGCAGCATGTGAGCCAAAAACCTAGAGATGATCTTTCACTGGTTGTATGGTTAGCAAACGGCAGCATCAAAAACATAATTTGAGTTAAATGTTCTTACAAAAGCAGAATGGCTGAGTAAAGGCCTTTTGTTTACACCACTGCAGCAGTGAGTTACAGTTCATTGCAGCCAGGGATCTGAATTCCCACACATCCCATGCAGAGCCTCGAGCGGCAAAGTTTTTAGGGCAATGTGGACCTGCATGATAACTGAAGGCAAGATTCTCAGTGTGAAGAAAACGGACTTCAGTCAATCCTGAAGCCTTTGTGATACCTATATTTGTGTTTAGCCCAAGAAGATGTTGCTTGGCAACGCTCTGGCAGAGTCTTGGTTCTCTGATGGAAGCAGTGAATCAGTGATGCGACTGATAAATTCACAGTGGCACCTTCTAGGTGCATTGCCTGAAAGCTCAGAAGGCTGGAAATCCTTAGACAGGGCTTGGATCATTCCCTAGTGCCAGTGACTTTCCTCTGGCATCTCTTATATTTATTATTCTACCGTCTGTCACTGATGAGGAAGTATTGTTTAGCATAGCTGTGTATGAATTCTCCAGGACTCGGTCAAGTGCTTTGAAATGCACATGACAGCAGCTTCCATCTGAGAAAGCATATGCAATAAAGGCAGGCACAACCAGCATAAAGATATATAGAAAAAAATGAAAGAAATGCCTGCAAAAGTTCTCCAAAATCTAAAGTACCTGGAAAACAAAACCTTAATTGGCTATTTTTGGTAGAATATTTTAAACTAAAGAGTAGGAGGGAAAAAAGGAGAGAATATGAGAAAATTTTTTATTAAAAGATTTGACTGGTGTTATGTTCTTGTCCATATTTATACTCAGGAAAGTCCAAGATAAGGATTTATTAACAGTAGCATTTACAATGGTGGCAAGGAATTTCAGTAGAGAATGATATTCCTTGTGTCAGACAAGATATGGGAACTTCCCATCTGAGAGAAATCACAGTTGAGTGGACAAGACAGAGAGAGGATTTGGGTAGGAGGGGATAAAACAGATGAAATAGTGACATTTTGAGATGTTATATTAATACCACAACACTTTTTTGTACCTTCATAAAGATCAAAGAGATAGGGTTTTGTTTGGAGACAAAAAAGGCATGGAGATGGGAACCAAGAGAAAGGGGGCCTGAACAGAAAGGCAAGGCAGAATAAAGTGATGGTATCAAAAGGTTTGGAAAACTATCAAAGGTTAGAGAACAGGACATTAAAAAAACAGGAGGGCTCCAAAAATACTACCAACCACTGATCCATGCTTAATCATTGCCAATCTAGCCCTTAAACCCCATTCCAAGTGGGATTTTACTCAAAAGAGCTGATCATAGAAAGGCTAAACACATCTCACCTAAACACTTGAGCACTACTCCTAACACTTCCAGTCACATCATTTACTGCATCCTACAGCCTACGAATATCCTTTCACATGTACTTGATAAGTGTGCAAAAGTCATTCTTGGCAACATCTGGAGAAGGCCCTGCTGAAGCTGTTCCCCCTCTGTTCCTTCCACATGCTAATTAGCTGATGTCAACAGCAACTTCTGGATATTTTTGGGGTTTTGTTGGATTTTTTTTCTTCTTTTTTTTTTAATTTATTTTTTTAATAAGATGCCCCATTCCTAAGCTCTGGCATGTACAAAGAACTTATGTATTAACATTTTCCTTTCAGGAGGGATGAGAGGAAAAATTTGCATTTCAGCCCATTCCATTAGGGTGTTGCAGCGATGCCAGTCTTCAAGTCATCCCCAGTTGGTATGGAAGAGAGATCATGCTGCCTCTTTTGTGTGAACAATTGAACAGGAGTTATGCATCAGTACAAAATGAGTAGGGGAGGAAGTTTCAACACAGATCAAATGTCTATTATTTTACATTATGCATGAATATGTGATGGTGTGAAAAGAAAAAAACAGAGATATGGTTATTAGATCATAAAAATGATCACTGCTGAGGAGTGACCATGCTTGTTGCTGCTTTTTCCTCTTCTTTTTACAATATTTGTACCTTTAATTGCCAGCTCCATTGCTCATATTTCTTCTGAACATCCTTCTATGTGCCCAGCCATGCAATGGTGTCCCACAAGTGATTGGGACACCATTGCATGGCTGGTGCTGGTGCTGCTGTCTTCCTTCAGAGCACAAAGAGACTGCTCTTTCCTTCAAGCCTGTCCCACTGCTTCAGCTTCAGTCTAGTTCCATTCACAGACTTTAAATGATTTTGATAATCTTCTCCTTTGCGATCCCACTGCCAGGAACTAGCCCTTCACTGGAATTAATCAATGATGCTTTACATGGGCAATTTACAAATGCTACCTGATATCTTCTTGGTCTTTGTGTCTTTCCCTGCTTCTTACTTCCTGACAGCTTTAACACAGATTTTTTTTTTTTTTTGATTTGTCAGCCAGTTATGTGCCATCTCCCTTATTCAGTATAAAAAGACCAAGCAGTGACTTTCAGAAACTTTCTGACAATATTGTTAATTTTCAGAAAATGGTTGTGTTAATCAAATCATTTACTTAATTGTCAAATCGGCATTTAGCACAGTTTTCTCTCTGTTTTGAGATGACTCCTCAGGTGGGATTTCTGCTTGTTATTGAGACCATAAGCAGAGCATTGCTATATTAACAGCATAAGTGAACCATCTTTGGACAGTTTAACACATTCACAGATGTCTTGGTTAGTAAAGCAGCTGGGAAGTCTTTGCTGTGCTATATAAATTTGAGATATTATTTCTAATATTAAATAATAACCAAGGATCCTCTCTCTTCTTTGTGTTTTGAACTCATTAGCTTTTGTTCTAATAATTTTTCAATGCACAGAATTTAAACACTCTTACACGTAGACTCATCTACTTGCATTGATCATCGACAAAATACTGCCTTCACAAAATACTTGTATTGTTTTTATCTTAGTTGCATTTATTAATGTAAATTTTGCAGATAACTCAGTCTACAACTTTATAATTAACTAGAACTCAGTAGCCATGATATGATTCTTAATATGTGACACTTTTATTTTTGTTTTACCAAAGTAAAATTTTAGTTCTTTGGAAAAGAAATAGAATCTCTTCCAAGATCAATGTAAAAGGTAGATTTATCATTAAAATTCTATAGCACCATTGGATCAAGTAGCAAGGTTTTGATATTTTCTCAAGATGAGAGTAAAACTGCACATGAATTTCAGATTTCTGAAATTTTTAATAAACGTGATTCTTCTTCACACACAGATAAAATATTTCTTAAAATTAATTTGTTGACAAAAGAAGCTAACATGAAATTAAATCATGTAAACATTTATTAATTTGTTTGAAATAAATAATTTTAAGATCAGCAATTGTTGTAGGAAAATAATGTATTAGCACTAGTCACTCCATGTTCAATTTTTCTTCATATGAATCAAACACTGGAGAAGTCCAGAAGCTTTTGGGAACAATCTGTATTTCCTAAAGTCTCTTCAGATGAAAACATGACAAGAGTCACCAATTGATACAATATTGAAAACAGCTGGGAATATTAAAAGAATGATCTCAAGATCCAAGGACAGTGATGTTAATCATTTGCTCTTATTTCATGGCATTTATTATTTGCATCTTATACATCTCTAAAGAAACTTTGTTGCTAGTTCTCAATGTCTTGGAAGCTTGATTAACTAAAAATGGGTGTTTTTGCAATGGCCACGGATATGAAAGTCTGCATTAAAAGACTGATGGTCTGCATACACCTTGCTCTGGAGCTGCTTAGCTATGCAGATTCTCAGGAACACTTCCCTTGGAAAAGGTTTGCAGAACTGGTCTAATGGAGGTTTCAGTTATACATTCTGGGTAGATGTTTAAAATATATAAAACTATATAGGACTGCCCAAAGGGAGTAGAGGGCTGCAGTGTTAGCGAACAAATGAAAACAATTTTATGAAGACAGCCTATATACAGTATAAAACATGCACTGGTGTTCTTTAATGGGTACTTGGCTGCAGATGTGCGCAGCAGTTTTGGTGTTTCCTCATTGCCCATAAAAGAGATTACTGAGAACTGTATTAGCACTGAATTAATACAGCTGGGCATAGTCTATGCTACAACAAAAATGCCACAATTTTATAAGTTCCATAACATTGCTATTAGTAGCTATCCTGTCTACTGTAATAATATCATGGGGGAGAGTGGGAATACTGAGGTTTCAAGGAAAGTGTTGTGGAAACAAAGGCCATGCTTGCTGTAAGCTGCTAGGGAGAGGGAACTGAAAGGTTAAAGCTGCAACTCTATAATGAGTTGACCATTTTACTGTAGCCTCTGGCATATTTCTACTGTGTTTCACTCCCCGCTATTGACCTTTATGCTGTTAGATCGTGGGATTTCCTAGTTGTCCTATCTTTAACAGTCCTGCAAAGACCAGTCAGGAGTTTAGTACCAGAAAGTACTGTGAACTGATTTTTTAAATAGCTGCTTACTAGCTAGCAGTGCCCTCAATTTGAGGAAGTGATGCTTATGAAGTATAAGATAAAAATAACTAATTTTTACCTTCTATAGATAGAGAGATCCTTTCCACTGTTTTGTGCTAGCCTCTTATTTGTACTGAAAGACTAGTTCCCCTAGAATAATTGAATTCTATTCTGTATTGATTTCCCCTTATGAACTGGCAATGCAATTTCAAAGTTATAAAAACAATAGATTAACTAAAATAATTGAAAAGCCTTTTTTTTTTTTTTCTCTTATGTACTCCCTAACTCTTAGCTATTTCAAACACTTGTTGCTATAAAGTGAATGTGTAAGAGAGTACAATGAATCTTAGTGGTGTTTATGTATGTCTGTATAAGGCCCTGTTCAATCTCACTAGCTCTTTCAGTGAGATCTGGAAATCTCTTCTGCATAGTCATTTATTTCCCATGGTGATCCCTTCGAAAGTTAAACATGGGAGAAAGAAAACAACCTTGACCACATCCCGTTTTTGACCTCTTTAAGATTCCTACATGCTCAATTGCTGTAGCACCAGGAGGTGCTATTTTTGACCAGACTGCATATAACCATGAGCTGAATAATTGACAAGGAAAGAAACAAACACTGTGCTGTGTGTTTGTGAAAGGACATACAGACCCTGAATGCAGGAGGAGTGAGGCCAGCAGCTGCAGTGGTCCTGCTGTGCGGCCAGATCATTTTCCTGTTGTATTCTGTAAATTTCTGTAGCACCCATTCACATGTAGCCTTCAAATCAACACAAAATCCTTACAAACATGAATGTTCAGAGAGAGCTATTATCTGATTTAAAGTACATCCTTACTTTGATTTAATGTCCAGCTATAATGTTCTCCAGTATTTCCAGAAGTTTCTCTTGAGTTATAATTCTCTCATTTAGTTCAGTATCAGATTTTTTTCTACTTACTTGACCACCACACTCTATTTTGTTCAACACAGTGAGTAAAAGAGAGATTCCTCTGGCACAGATTGAGTTTGACTCTTCAGCATTGCATAAATGATCTGCTGTGGTGTACAGTGACTGTTTTCACTAGATCCAGCCAGAACTTCTTTGTGGCACAGAGGAGGTAGCAGAAGGAAATACCCCCTTCCTTTGTACTCACAATCTGTTCTTGCCAGCACAAATCTGCAGTTATATAGTCTTGACTGTGGGCAATAGCTACATGTGAAAAATAAATTCTTTGACCTTCATAGTACATGTTGGGTAATTTCAAGTATAAAAACTTGTCATCAGACCTGCTCACTTGCAGAGCATGTCTTTTTGTATTTCAGTCACCATCTTCACGTCTCTTGTTGTATCAGTGTCATTGTTTTTATGGCTCACATAATATTTGATTGCAGTAAGTTAAGCTGACCTGTAAAATATCTATTGCTGTTCTTCTCCCCAGTTTTGTTCTTGTTTATCTCTTTAGGTATGCAAAGCACTTGAAGACAGATAGGGCAAGGAATTTTCTAGGTCAGAATAGGTGCTTTGAGCACACCATGTGCTAAGACCCTCTTTTTTTTTTTCTCAAAACATGAGGAAACAGTAAGGAAAACCCTGTGTAATAGATGCGTATAAGGTGATTATATTTTGCCTTTAACTTGAATACAGTTGTATTTGGTTAGTCAGAAAAAACAGATAAAAGCTTTTTTAAGAGGCTTAACTATAACTGAAATTAAGCATCCTTCTGCATTTTATAAATTCTACACATTGAGACACCAGAAGGAGGAGGGCTTTTAATCTTGTTTCCATTCTTTATTAAGATGCTTTGTGTAATTAGTTGCATTTCTATTGGAATAAATGGTAATTTGGAATTCATCCAAATTGAAAACCTAAATGAAAAAGGAGCATTAGTGCTGGGTTGCATGCTAAAAGAGGCAAACTTCTCTAGGGCAGATCTGTTCATGCAACTTGGCCCTGCTTAAATAAAATCTATAGAATCCATGTGGAATTTAAGAGGGAATGTAACACATAGGATGGATGGGAATGCAGAAGAAAACAGATTTTCAGCCAGAAGGGCAATTCACTTACAGTTAAATGAAAACCCCCTAAAACCAGAAAGAATTGTCTATACTGTGTAGAAAGTTGGTTTCAAAATAAATAAAAAATAAATAAAAGGAAGCCTATAAATAAATGCAAAAATATGACTGTGTGTTTTACATTTTTGAATTGAGTATGTTTCAGCAGTGACTGATACAAGTTGCCAAATGAAACTATGCTGTATTCAGGTGACAGAATTATAAAAGTACTCTGGATGCTGCTGTAGGGTATACTGTGTCACTGCTTCCAATTATAAACTCCACCTTGCAGCTGGCTGTTTGTCTTTTCTAAAATATTTGAAAAGCATAAAATTTTCACATATTTATTCAGGCAGTTATTAATATTTTTCCCCCTGTCCTTTTAAAAAATTTTTTTACAGTTAATGATTTAAAGACAATAATCTGCGATGCACTCTTACTGCTTTGGGGGAAAATGGCAAATTTTTGTTTAGGGAAGTTGTTACTGATGATGCACATTACCTTTCTAGGGATAAATATTTCATAAGGAGTTTTAGTGCACAGACTTGTGTACATGAACAACAAGCACACAGGACATGATGGACTGGAATGCCTCTGAAAGAGCTGTCAAGTCCATTGTGTCAATCTAAGAGCTGGGGTGTGCTTGAATAAACTTAAAAATTCTTGGTGTTAGTTCTGATGACATTTTGTTTGTGGTGTGAAGAATCCAGATAAGAAAGGCAGAGATTATGGAGCCTTGATACTTGATCAGAAATAGCTTTCTGGTTGGTCCTGGTTTTCATAATATGCCACATAAATCATGAAGTGTTCATTTGGCTGTCAATGCTTAATACTCTCCTTAAAGCCGGGGCAACTGGCTTTGAGAACACAGCCCATGATAGTTTGTATGACAGACCCAAGAGGTCTCTAGCTGCATATGGATTTAATAGTTCAAATGTTTGTATTACAGCTAAAGAGACAACAAGGCGAAATATTGAAAGTGACATAAATTTCTCTTTGGAGGAAACATCTTTCTCTGCTGTTAGAAACCTGAATTTCACCCATGGAAGCCTTATTTTCCTTTCTTTAGGAAATGTTTTTAGGAAGCACTTTTCCTTTGTTTGGTAGTAGCAGTAAATAGATGTCGTGTTACAGCTGCACGGGTTTTTTCAAGCTGATTGATTTAATAGGAGTTTTCTGTGATTTAAGAGAAATTTTATACCATCAAATTCTATAGGCAGACTACAGGTCTTTCTTCTACACATGCACCAGATTTGAAAAGTTTCCTTCCTTCCATGCATACAGCTTCAATTTATGTAGAAACGAGTCCAGTTGCAAATTTAGGATCTTCTAGATGATGTGTAAGTTGGATGCTCACCATTCAAGTATCCCACTTAATTTCAGTTCTTTGCAGACATAAGGCCTACAGTGCTCAGTGGTCTATACTAATAAGTGATTTTATTTCCAGAATTAAAATGGATACTAATGCATTTTTGAGTGGCTGCAAAATGTCACTTACAAAAAATAAGACAGCGAGGCAACTTTATGCTCTGCTCCTTGAGCTTTTGAGATGAGCTGTTGGGTATATTGCTATGTAGAGGCTCATTGCAACAATCCAATCTGCTTGTGACAAAGGAGTAACACAATTTGAGACAGAGACAGATCTAAAATAAAATCTACATTTTCTTGTAACAGAAGTTCTAGCTAGCATTTGATTCAGGACCTAACTGCATTGTTTATCTTGTAATCAGCATTTCCTTGATGGAGACAATAAAACCAATGAATCTTGAAGATCTTTTGAGTATGAATCTTTGTAACAAAAAGATCTTATTCCTATTCTCCCCCGGTGCTACCAATATGTTACTTTTCTTAGGATAAATGCCTCACCTTCATTTCCAAGTGTGATGTAGTCAAGGTGTTCTCCTATAACTTTAGATTAGGCTAAACGCAAGGGAAACACAAGGCTACGGCATTATCTATGTCTGTAACATATCAGACTAAGTGTCACAGCTAGCTGTTATCAATGCAAATTAAAATACCTGCTTCAAGGGAAGAAAGGTCAGAAACAAAAGCTGGGAAGACCACAGAGGGCCCAAAAGCAGATGAACACTTACCCAACGTTTGCTGTCTAGATAAAAATCAATTCTTACACTTTTCTCTGTGTGCAACGTGACTAAGATATCACAGAATAAGTCACAGCAAAAAAACTAAAATATTCTTGAAGAATGGTTTGTCCTGCCCAATCACAAAAGAATAGGCATAGCTAATTGGATCAGTATTCTGATCACTGAACCCAAATCTCTAATTAGGGGAGCCATGAGATGCTTGGTAAGATCTTTTCTTAGCCCGAGATGATTCAGATGTTACCCAAAATGCTAGCCCAAGATGATTAAACAGAAGAGACCATGGCAAAATAAGCAATGCAGCCTCTGATTGCAAAATATTGTGCTCATTTCAACATGAAGTATCCTATGGGAAAATGTGGATGACTTGGCCTCTACAGGGATTGGAGGAGGTAGGCAAAATTCAGTTTTGAAGGATATGTGAGTGGAGAGTGCATCAGATCTTTGCAGAAAAATATGAATGCATAGATACATGAGCATTACATTTTTGGTACTTCTGACTGTTTGCAGCTGCCAAAATTATGCTACTGAAAATAAGTTTGTTTTGTTACATTTCAGAAGTGATCTTTCCAGGACTATCACAATGTACAGCTGTTTTTTTCCTGGTTGTCATTACACTTTTTCACATTTCACATCTGTTCTGAGCATATGTCTAGATTAAGTTTGAGCGCTTTTTCATATACACAACATCCTCATATTCTGAAGACACGTAAAAGTTACATGTTGCTTCTGTCTTTTGACCAATCTTTCCAGCTTGTGACATGCAGCAACTGGAGAACAAATACAAGGCAATTGTCTACTCCTCGGGCAACTAAAATCTTAAACTATTTTTAAATTATCTAATTTTTAAATTATCCTCTGCCCTAGATGTAAGCAATTACTTTGATCCAGAATTTCTGTATGAACCTATTGTAGCTTAACTTAAAGCAAGAATATTTTCATGTGAATAATCACATGAAAATGATCACAATCATTTTTTTCACAAATATTGCAATAATAAACCTTTCCATTTCTTCTTTTGCCAGTTTCACACTGATCTTTTCTGTATGGCTTAAAAACTTCTGTATGGATTACTTATGATTTTGAGCGCAAACATTTTCTACAAACATGAACTGAAATTGGAGTGCTTTCTATTCTTTTAAAATGTAGCGCTGCACTGGCTTTTCTAGATCTGCTTGTCTTTAGAGTCTGGAAATGTTGAATTTTCATTTTGTCAAAGGCATCTGTAGAACAAAATTGGCTAAAAATATGTTTTATGTTACAGCAGAGTGAAGCCATGAATCACATGGTAACACATTAGAGTGACTAGTATCAAAGGAGCCCATGGGGAATTTAGGGAAAAGGTAGTTAAGCAATTAATGAAGGTATTTAAAATCCTAATATGGCAAAGACAGCTTTGAAGGCAGCAAGGGATTAATATTTATTTAATAGATCATCAGATTCTGTGCCAAAAAAAGAAATATAACAGGAGCTACCCTGCTCTGAATGCAAACATGCACAATTTGAAGAATATTTTGTGGCAGTAGCGACATCAGCACATCACACTTTGTCATGATAGCTGAGAAAAATATCTTGCCTTAAAGAAAAATTACCTTTGCTGCTTTTGACTATTTTGGCTGAAAATTACTTTAGTGATCCAAGCTCTGTCACAACACATTGACTGCAATCTTCAACGAGAAAGGAACATATTGCTACTTAACAGAGGTGACATGGGTTAGTTACATGATTGACAGCAGATAACTCCAACTGCTCTGCAGTATTTTATGGGGATTGATGTGACCGTCACCTGCAGGCAGGAATGGAACTTTCTAGTTTCCAGAAATGCTGGTCATGTTGAGTGGATAAACTCCACTTAGGGCAAACCTTACTTCTCAGAAAAGGTCAAACTTCTGTGTTTATTATAATGGTTTTCAGAAGTTGTTTAAAACTGGCCTTTCCTGGCATATTCTCTGAGATGCAGTGAGTTAGGAGTATAAAAGATTTCTGTAAAGTTCCATGATTTCTTTTTGCAGAAAACCTGGAATTCATAAAGAACTCATCTTCCTTAGTTGTACTTTAGGTTTCCAGAGCACTGATGTGTTGTCCTCCCAGTTAAAATATTAATGAGGCTGCTAAGGAGAGTCATGAACAAAACTACTGTAATGCATTTGTTTCTTCAGACACAGGAGGTGGGGTTGCTTTATGTCCCCTGCTCCAGGGAAAAATAAAATTGTGTCTAAAAGCTGGCTTGTCTTAAATCAGTTAAAACAGAAGAGAACAAATAGGTGACAAGTTTTCAGTAATTAAAGTTCAGGGAGTTTTATATGCAGAGGTACAAAGATGGAGAAAATACAGGCACTGTTGTCAGACACTCACACAATATGAGAGGCTTCCTTGAGTGCAGCAGTGCAGAGACACTGAAACTATCCCACAGCTGACATTATTTCTTTTATTATTTTTCAATAAAAATTATACAAGTGTAATACAGAATTCATCTAAAAACATCAGGAGAGCTATTCTTTATGGTTGCTTTTGGCATCACAGAGGACTAAACTGAAATCAGTAGCAAAGACTGGAAAGCTGGGAGACATCGGTTCTCACTGGACCATCAATCCATGCAGTAGTGATGAAGCAGATGTGGGTTTTTCAAACTTCTGCTTGGTATTTAATAGTTTTTTTACTACAGCTCATTTCTCTTATGCCTTGACTCTATTAGATAGACCCATTGTTTAATCCTAAGCAACCTTTGTTTTTGATGTTGATTTAAGAAGAATTTCTCAAGAAACACTAAATGATGACATTTTATAAGCAGAGTTCTACTGCGCATTGCTGACAAAGTAGCTTTGCATGTATCATTCTATTTTAACTGACAGTCTAAAATTTATTGATAAAGATAATGCATTTATAACAAGGTGAATTTAGTAACTACTACCATATATCCTTTTTAGAATCATATGCTAATGAAAAAAGATGTTCTAATAATTAGGGCTTGAGCCCACTGAATACAACACCTTCCAATTAGCACTCCCCAGCTTGAATAATACCATTAACATTAAACAACAAAAACAAAAATGGGTATCAATTCACATAATAGAAACTAATTGATGAAGTTAGAGGGTGTGATTATTTGTGATTACTTTACAGTCATGCACTGAATGTAGGAGAAGCCCAGTTAGTAGTTAATCTCTAGCTACCTCTTTGAAGATAATGAAATTGGCTTCCTACTGATGATTATTCATTAACAATTAATTCTTTCTTGGTGATCTGCTTCATTTTCAGCTTCTCACCATAAACATGCAATGGAATAATTACAAGTGGAAATGAAAAAGCAATTAGTGGCAGATAATGCCAACATCTGATTAAAACACAGTAGAACAGATTAGCCATTCAGTAACTGCAACTTTGCTGCCTTCAGCAGGGAGATGGAAGTTACCCAGCAATATTACAGTTCAAGCTGCGTTTCCCTTTTATTGCTTCCTTTACATCGTGCTCTGCCACATTAAATGCCTTCTTTTATTCTTGGGGGCATCAACTTGTTATAAGTAATTTTTAAAGAATAAGTATTATTTAAGATGATTTGTCATCCTTCATGTTGACACTCTGTCAAGAAGGAAGGAAAAAAGTACTTAAGCCAAGCCATTTAGTGCACTTACAAGCAAACATTCTTTTTTTTTTTTTTTAAATTTGAAGGAGATTTGATTGAAGATTTGCTTGAGTGAAGTGTGTGGAGACAAAGATCCTGGAATTAGTCTCCCCTCCTCTAGATAGTATTTTCTCTTAAAATAGAGAACACAACAAATATATTCTGTTGTATCATATGGTAGTTTACTGTCACAAGCTTGGCTTATTTTTGAAACATGTACTGTTGGTCTATAGATCACCACCTCTGAAATGAATAAATATGTGCTATGACCTTTTAAAATTGTGGATGTACATTTTGTGGTGCCTACAATACCATAATTACCAAACATTTGCTAAGCAAATAAATTGTTTCCAAGAAATCTACAAAGTTGATGGGTGATCTGAGAACCAAACCTAGAGCTCCTGTTTTGTACACCAACCACTGGAACTGAAAGGCAAAATCTCAGCTCAGTCTAGAATACCAGGCTGCATTCTTCCATTGCAAAACCTTCAGCATGGCAAATTCTCATTCCTGAACAGAAATCATGGAACTACTCTCTGGACTATATTTACAAAAAAGTTCACTTTTCAAATGCTGCTTAAAAAAGTGACTTGCTATAACCTAATAATTTTACAGTTCTGCTTTAGGTAAGAGAGTTCACAAACAGGTGGATAAACAGAGCTGACACAACAAGAACAAAGATGTGTCACTGTTAGGAATTTCATTAACCTCTTGGTCAGAAAATGATCAATAACATGGAACTACAGGCTAGTTTTATTTTCAGTCTAGACCTAGCACAGTAGTCAGTGTTGTCATGGGCATATGGTCCATTGGATATTTTTCAGAAAAAAAGAATTAACAGCATTCTAGGAGTTAATGTTGCTTGGTTAGTTTGAAAGGCTGAATGTCATGTTTTCAAAAAGAATGGCATCAGTGTGCAGGGATTTCTGTGAGAACAGAAAAATTCCTCCAAATACATGAAAAACAGTGTATTCATGGTGGGTTTAGGTTTCATTTATGTTTCATTTATTTTTAGATTTATTTGCATTTGCTCCCAAAGATACATGATGCAGATGTGCTGAAATATTTGTCACAAACTCATGATTTTCAGGCTGAAAGCCCCTTCTCTGGCCTAAGGACTGGTGGAATGGTAAGGGGAAAGCCTTTCAGCTGCTGTTAGTATAGCAGGTTCTGTACTCACTCTCATTTTGTAATTTCCTCCAGTTTTTTGACAAGTCCTGGCAAAACCTTTGAAAAGGCATGCCTTCTGTCTTGACTTCCCTCTCTCTCCTTTAATTATTTAATCTGTTTTCTCCCTGTAGAAGCTTTATTTTTACCGTATCATTGGTTCTTGCAAGTTCTTCTCTTTCTGCCTAATTTTTTCTATTTTCTCTTCCAGATGTTTCCTTCATTATTTCCTCTAGCAGGTGAAAGAATATTTTTGGGTTTTTTGACTTTCAGTAAACCAATTATTAAAAAAATGTTTGTCCTATCCCCATTTTCTGTATTTCTAAATTATCTGTGTGAACTTTTCACATACATTGTCTCATATTCTCCTGGGGACAGTGATTCTATTAAAAATTTACTCAGACTTTTTAAGGTACCGCTCTCATTCAGATCAGAGCTATTAGCGTATTATACTACTAATTTCTTATCCTACACCTTTGCTGTGGAGAGTGGTCGTCAGCAGAAAAAACTTTCACATCACTGAGCTTTTCTTTTTATCCGTTAGCAGCCACAGCAAAACCATCCTATCAGTTACACAGACTTTCTGTATCACCCATATAAAATCAGAATGTTAAATATGTGAGATGAACTAGAAAGAAGCAGCAACATTATTCCCTGAAAAACAGCAGTATTTCAGTCAAGAGAAAGCTTTCATTTTGTCTCCTACTGATACTAATAGCAAACACTGATCTGAAAAACCCACAGTAAAGCTCTCTAACCAAATGTTCTAACCACATATTTGGTGGAGTATGAACTAATCAGACTAATCAGCCAAACGTCTTGGGAGAATAACTAAGGGTGTTGCCATAGCACCATGTTTCTTTCACTTGGTAAACTTCTCCTTTTTGAGAAGACTTTCCCTTACAGCTTATGGGAGACAAACACATTCCATATAAAATGTCAGGGGAATTGTGGTGGCATTGCACTGATGTGGGAAGCCCCTTTTTAGCACCACCTCCATTCAATTATACAGTAATGTCTTGCACTAAGTTTTTAAATGTCGGGGGTTTTGGTAAGAAAAAAATAATTTATTTGGATTTTTTTTTTTTTAATGACCTTTTTTCTCAGTTGACTTGTGTCTTTACACAGAGTTCTGCAGCCAGGGCTTGGAGATATATTAATCACATTCAAATGCAAAAAAGAAAAATAAATTAATAATTATTTTTTATTTTGTGACAGCTAGTTTTAACTGGCTCTGTGTACTCTGAATTTTTTGCTCTGTGTACTAAAATTTTATTACTAATACTGGAAAAGAACTTTCAGGCCAAAATTTGCCTCCTAAGGAAGCTCTTGAATGCTTCATATTTTCACTTAAGATATCCAATAAAATATATGTACCACAGAAGTGAAGTATTAAAAAAGTGAAGTATTAGTTTACTACCATAATTCTATTTTTTCTTTATAGAGCCAACACATGTAGAGGTAACAGTACATGTTTTCCCCATACCAGTTTGTCCCTTATGTGACTGGACATGTGATTGGCCTGGTCAACCTCATTTGAGTTTCAGGGGTTGGGCTGCTGGCCACTTGCAAGACTTATAACCTGTTTTAGACCTGAAAGTCTTCACTGAAACTATTTATCAGCCACCTTACAGGAAGTATGTTTAAACAGATGACTGTCTCCTTTCTGAATTAGCAGAAACACTATCTGACCTTTCTACTGCCTCGGGCAAGTCAAAATCTCTACCTTCCTACTGAATTGCTCTTTCCTAAAAGATTTTAGAGAGCATAGATTTATAGTTTTCTCTTTTTTTTAAAATTAAAATCTACTGCATGGAACAGGGGGTAGAAAGTACATGACGCTGACAAGTCTGTGGTCATTGTGGAGTACAAGTTTGAGTTCACACAGATGAAAGTGGGACTGCTGCTTACTTGTAGTAAGCAGTAAAAACACCATCAGCCATAAACATTAAAAAATTCAGAAAAAAAGAGGCTTAATTTTTATTTAATTGGCAAAGGATTATCCAAAATAATTTTCTCACTATCTTCAGCCATTCTGCAACAAGTAATATTGATACTTTGCTTGTGTTCTCTCTTGCATCATGATCAGCAGATTTCGTCAGGTGTTACAGATTACATGTTTTGGGTCTAGTTCAAAGTCTGTCTCATCTGTAGTTTGTATTATTAGCTTAAACTGTTCTTATTTTGGGACACTCACAGCGCTCCATGTTACACTCATTCTTTCTCTCCTACTGAGCATGAGGTGGTGGATGCAGAAAAGCAGGGGCCGACTGTCTGTTCCAGTAAGTGTTGGTTGCTTTCTTCAGACTTCCGCTTTCTTCAGAGATGCTTCTCAGTCCATTGCTGTCACTAAAACATAAGAAGGCATCACCTCCCAGCCAGCCACTCATTTATTGTAAAAAGTCATATTTGACTCTCATCTCCTACTAATTCTTCTCTTTAAATTGTGACTGTAATGGTTTTCCTCTCCCTACGCCTACTTGAATTGTGGGACCATATCCATCATCCTTTTGACTTCTCTGCTGACCTTTCCTTCACCTTCATGTTAGAAGCAATCCTTTCTATTTTGACTATTAATGCTTAAAACTTGAATTACATCTTAAATCTTCTTCAGCACACATAAGCAGAACAGGGAGAAATATATATTATTTAGAGACAAATGTTGTGGTGGAGACTGGAAACAGCGGAAGAACAAAGCTAAAGATTAACATGCCACCTTAAAACCACCATGACTACTGGTAACTGCCCTATTAAGAATGTTAATATGAGATGTAAAATATCATTAGACATTCAGGTTAAAGTAATTTGCCATTACTTTCTCACAGCCTACTGCAACTCCATGGACCTTTTGTCTTTTCTCACAAGACTTCATTTAAATGATGAATACCTTTTCTTCTATTAAAGACTCTCTATAGTTTCAAGTCTGGAGATCTATTAATCAGCACCTGTAATCCTCAAATCCTTAGATTAGGTTAAGACTGACATTTATGGTTAGTTTAACAAACTTAGATACAAGAAAACAGACATTGCTTTCAGCCTCTGCCTGTTTCTCATCTGTGAAAATTTGAAGCAATAATGTAATATTTTTTATAGTTCAAGAATTTGAACTAAATTTTCCTGAGAAAAGAACTACTTATCTGTATCTACCAAGTTGCTAAACGCAAACAGTCAAAAACAAACACAAAACCAAAATACAAAACAACCCCACCCTAAAACAAAGACCGCAACTCTGCAGCTCTGCAGAAGAGTAGGATGTATGTACGTGCGCAAAAGGGAACGTACTGGAATGTACTGTGTGCTCTACAGAGCCTCTTTGCTGTCCTTCTTCTCTTCCACTTCTCCCAGTGAAGGAGGAAGTTCTTCTTTCTGCTGTGTAGACACCACGTCTTCTTTTTTTATCATTGAGATGGAGGTTATGAACAGAAAAACATGTTTTCCTATTTTCCTTTTTTTACTGAATCCCAAGCTGGGCTTTTAGGGGGAAGTTTTCACAGATGCTGAGTGGCAATGACAATCACAATAGATATCTCTAGTCAGCAAGGAAGGCAGAGATCTATGAAAGTTCTGTGAGTGGATATTCCTGCAAGAGGGAAGAGAGAGGGTGCTGTGTTGGGGACCTGGAGAAACAGAGCAAGTATTTCAAAGTAGGAACAAATTGGCGGGGGGGGGGGGGGGGGGAAGAAGTCTTTCAATCATTTTTTCCAGTGTTTTCAGGCACTGCTGGCTACATAAACGGATCTGCTGCATTTAGTTCACCAGCTAACAGCACATGGAACAACACAGCGCTCAGCAGGGACAAATTTTCTAAGTCCATACTTAGTAACATGAAAACATTCAGTCTTGAAAAGGCTTTCGCAGCCTATGCTGATCCCCACATGACTCTTAAGTCAGTGATAGAGCAAGCTTGTTTGAGTAATGAGATAACAAGTTTCTTTGCAAATTGGTGTCACACAATCGGTGCCTTGCTCCTCTAAGAGCTGCGCGATCCATAGGCTGTAACAAACCAGACTGAACTCCACCCCAAACCCCATCTATCACTCTAATATGCATGCCTGTGCAGAAGGTAACAAGCGGGATGTCTTTGATTTGTAAACTTGTTTTGGTTAGCACCTACTTACCAAACATTGTTACAAGTAGTTGCTACTTACAGATAAGATGAAAACAGGTACTGAACTGCCTTGAAGTGAAATTGAAGGGGAAAAAGATAACACTGAGGTGTCTTCTAGATTTGCTGGTAGAAACAGTGAATGACAAACATGTAACTCCTTTCAGAAAATCTGTATTCTCCCAAAAGGAAAAATGTACCTTATTTTATTGAAAAGAAGTAGGACCACATAGCTTTCTTTTATTTATATGATCTGTGGTGGTTGGAATTAGGTAAAATCAGTGCACTATATTCCCACTGTTACGGCCTATTCAATTTATACTGTGCAGATTCGAACTTTAAAAAAGTAAACACAAAATTCCCTTTCTTATGAGAATGCCATCTAGGGTTTTCTAATAAATGATGTGGAACAATTCACATGTTAGCATGTGGATATTTTTCCCTTGCCTCTGCACAGAATCTTCGAGTTATGATACAGTAATATGATAATGTTTTAATTTATTTATTGACTCAGAAGGTTAGGGTAAGGAGTGAAGGAGGGAAGCAACAATTCTTACCACACAGCATGTGAGATCCAGATCCTCATTAGAGTATATACGATAGTGTTGTTCATACATTTACTGTTTACCCTCTAAAGAAGGTGGTCAATTTTCCCTGAGATTACAGAACAGTCTTAGCTTCCTGACTTCCAGCCTATCTGTTTCCTTGGTGTTCAGCTCCTAGATTTGTTTCCAGCAGATGCTGCTGGACTGTGAGATACTCTTCATCAAAACCTGAAGTCTCACACAAAGGAAACGTCTCAGCAGTTGACTAAGTCTATAAAAGGATTGAAAATAAGCCAAGAGAATAACAGGAAGCTGTTCTAAACTCTAAATATTGGTCTACTCAAAGCTTACCTTAATTTGTCCTACATTTACAGTAGACTATGGTCCTATTCCCCTCTTAGTTTTTATTTAAAAGATTTTTTGTGGCCTACAAAGGAATCTTTGGGCATAGTAAGACAGATTTTTTTTCCTATTTCTACAAGGAAATGTGAGATTTCACAGCTCTTTTATCACACTACAAAAGTCCCCACATGCTGTGCATCATGATCATGCAGACACAAGGAAATGAAGCTTACCAGGTTACCCAAGCACAGCTGAAGGAAAAGAGTGCACTAAAAATACATGTACAATGCATGTAAAAATACTCTACAGTTACATGTGTGCACACAGATATTATGTTGTTTTGTAAGATGGAAAAGAAAAATCTTTCCACCAAATGAAAACACTGAAAATGAAATTACAGCAGCAGCAGATGTTAAAGCAAATCATCTAATTAAGATGATTTCATCAAACATTTTAAAAGACATTTAAAAAGGCAATATAATATTAAGTCACCAGAAGAAACGTTGATTATGCTTGAACATACAGGCACAATAACACTCTAACTGAAGCTGCTCTTTGAAGCGAGAAAACAAATGATACTTTCAAAACTGTTTATTTTTTTTTTTATCCAGCTGAGCTTCACATCCTGCCAAGGAAAAGTATACACATTAAAAAATTCTTAAGAACTACAACCCACAACCAGGAGACTACAATTACAACTAACAGAAGTTGTGCCTAGATCAATACTGTAGAGTGAATTCCGTGAAGCACGGAGAATATCTTCATTCAGACAGTGGGAATAACTGTCAAATGAATTTGCAAACATTGAGAACCTCTTTCTCACCTTCTATTCTTTGCTTGGGTGGGCCAAATTCTGTCTCAAAAAAAACTGAATCAAAAGCCACAATGAAGACACAACCATATGAGTCTGCATTTTAAGTCTTATAGTGATGGAAAATCAAAATCAAAAGTCAGAACTTTGTCCTGCTCACTTAGAATAATGTTAGTATAAACTACCTTCCCCTCTTCTTGTGTTTGCTCTTCCTTTCAGTTATACTGTAGGGTGCAGCATTGGGTTTTTACTGTTCAGTGTCATTCTTACTGTAAAATATTTAGTGTGGGGAAGTGCGTGGGCCGCCTCCTTATCACAACATCATGTACATTCAGCTTCTCCTTTCACTGGGTTGTATAGCAAGAAGCACTCTTGTCTTCATGTCACTTGTTGAATTTTTATTCCCAGCTCTTACCTTCTTTATTTTAAAATGGTAGCTGGATATTATAGTACATATTAATTAAAAAATAAATCAAGCATATACCTCCACTCTCTTCTTTCTATTCTCTGTGAGATCCAGACCATGCTGGACTTCATATTGGGCAGTTTCATTTCTGAAATGTCTCTGGTTCCTCTTTTCTTTTTTGCTTATTGTAATTGCTTCTGTAGGAATGTATCATATCATGCTTTAGAAGAAAAGAAAGAAAATTTTTATTGCGAATTTTACATTAAAGGGTAACATTTCTCAGTGCTGTTTTTTTTTTTTTTTTTTTTTTAACCATCCTATTTCTCAGTGCTGGTTTTTTTTTTTTTTTAACCATCCTTGTGACTATTTCTTTTTGTTAGTTTTCCTTTTATTTAAATCCTCCTTCCTCAAAGCAGGGCATTACAACCTCATCATTTTTGCAGAAATCTTTCTAGCACCACTGTCATTCCTAGATATTGCCAAAGGAGGTTTTCCTCTCTCCTCTTGGCTCCAGTGGTAGACTACCAGTACAGAAGGTGGGCATTTTTCCTTGCAGAGTAGATAGTCACAGCATGAGCAAGTGAGCAGGCTCTTCCTAACACCCTCCACAGGCAGTTGTTTACGAGCAGTGCTGCAGAAGAAGAGCAGGGACAGGATAACTTAACTAGCTGGGACAATGAAAGAAGGGCAATGCCTAGTGCAATAAAATAAAGTGGCACTTTGGGAACTGAATTTCTTTTTCAAAGATGATATTCTTGACTATAAAATTATTGACTGTAAGCTCAGTTGAACTTCACAACAGGTTTGCCACATGGTCAGGGCTCATTTGCATATTTTGGTATGGATGTTTTCAAGACTGAAATAAAACCATCTTGAGAAAGTTTATATTTATCCCTCTTCCTTCCTGAATGAGCCTGGCAGCAAATCCATTAAACAGTAGTAAACCTTGACTGGAAAGACACTAAAATGGTGTTGCAACAGTGGATTTACTTAAAACTATTACAAATACCAACTGTTTTCAGAGGTTACCTCAGCAACAGTATGGAGCAAACAAGCAGATTCTGACCACAACAGAGTCAAGTGAAATATTTCCCCTTTACAGACAAATAGTTAATTCTCATATTCACTGACACTACAGAAACCTTTTTTTGAAGTGAATGTAGGTAATCACTAGACACACAAAGACTGGAAAATCTGAAAACGTTCTGTAAACTAGAAAATTTTACAGAAGAAAGTTCTCAAAGCAACACCACGATTCTTTTGTGAGGTGATCAGATTTTTCCAGAGAAATCAAACCCTAAAACAATTCTCATTTTCATTAACAGGGAAGCTGAGCAACCAGTAAACCCTCACGGTGCTGAGAATGACAATGATATTATATGTGTTCTTGAATACTTGAATTGGTGTTTAAGGCTGATGTTGTTCCAGTCACCATAAAAAAAAATCAATAAATTATTGTTTTGTCATTAAAAACCAACGTATTGGTGAAGAGTCAAAATATATTATTTCATTTCATTATACATCAGAGGCAAGGAATACCTGCATATTTAAATAGTCTAAATCAATTCATTTGAAACAGTGACATCAAAAGTACTATATATTTGTACCATATGGAGGGAAATAAATTGTAACTGGGGGCTTGAACAGGATAGATGTGTCGTGGCAGACTGTCACAGCTGCAAGGCAGAGCTTCTTTTCTGACTAACTGCTGCCTTGCATTTTTCAGCTGATTAATGAAAGCGAGTCTACAGTAGAAAAATGTAAGAGCTAGCCACTGTGCCAACCATCTATTGTGAGTGGATATTTTGGTATGTTGGTACACAGCAGTGGTGGATGGCTTCTCACAGAAGGAGAAAACTTGTCTAAAACTGATTCTTGGTGGAAGATGATATGGGAGTTTCCTAGCTTGGCAGTAAAGTTAAACTCTCTCTCTACTACCATAAGGAAGTGTCTTTGCAAATTCCTAGCCGGAGTCAATCTGTTTCAGCAAAGAAAAATTCAGCTGCAACTACTGGGATTGAAATTTTGACAAAACATTAGTTTTCAGATAGGCAGGGTTTTTCTTTTTTTCTTTTTCACAAGGGCATTTCAACCAGGCCCTGTCATTTATATTAAAACTCAAATTTTCATACGAAAAGCCAATGTTTTCATCCAAAAATTATGTATGCATTTCTTAAACAAACCCACACACCTGCTGTAGAATTATTAACTAGTCCTATATCTTCATTAGATAAATCTTGTTCTGCTGGTTTTCATCTAGAGTCATTAAGCTGGAGTTTCTGCATGACACTACTCATCCTTGCTTAAATGGGTTATGAGGTGACATCACAAAAAATTAACTCAGTAAAATTACTAAAATCTTTGATTTATTAGTATATTTCTCACACAAAGTGGCCTATAAACCTTTAGATTGTCTCATTGCCGCTTGATATAAACGACTTTTGCACTGGTTTGAATAAGCTAGCAAAGGAGAAAAGTTGCAGCATAACTTTTAGTGCCATTCTGAAAGCCAAGAGAATGAAATTTTTCTACTGTGCTCAGTGTTTCACAAGTGTCTTCAAACCTGCAGCTAAGCACAAAATAAGGCCAAGATGTTAGAAGAACAAAATAATAATCTCAAAAGTGGAGAAGTAATGTGTTAAACCTCCTTTTTCATTTAGTGTTGAAGGCGGTCTCTGTGGTCTGCAGTGAAAATTGTTTTGGGGTTCTGTGCACATTTCACAATGTTTTCACTCTATATGAACATGTGTCAGTCAAAGCCCTATATATTGTTGCTGAAGAGGTAGAAAGACATAAGCCCTACAATTTCCTCTCTTAAAGAGCTGGCATTTGTGTGGTTTTGTTTGATGGAGGCACTTGAATGGGATCAGTCTGCTGCTAAGGCACTCGAGGCAGTACTGCAAAGGTCAAAAGGAGTCTGTTTTCCTTTTTGCTCACATATGTGTGAAGCTGGCTCCCATATACTGTGCTCTAAAAGTGTTTTTAACATCTTTCATGCAGAAATATGAAGCTGTGTTGCCAGTTTACACTCTTTGTGTAGGACTGCAAGAAGGTAAGCTTTGCTTTCACTGTTAGCCAGCCACTGATGCGCTGTGGTTAACATCATGCCACACCTCAGCCAAAAGGTGTTGTTAGCAGGCAGACTGTTTTGGTATGGGCTCATGATTTGCTTCCAGTTGCTTGCAATTCCGGCAGCATACACATCGTCTGAAAAACTGCAGCAAATATGTGATGAAGAAAATGTTGCAAGGGTCATTCACAACACCAGGGTAAATAAGCTGTAAGATATCTATACCACACCCCAAGCTGCTGGCAGACTCAGGCCTTCTCACAGCCCTCAAGAGCTGCATCTCTTGCCCAACTCACCGGCAAAATCAACTACATAGCCTGGTTCCTGTGGAGCTTTACTTAAAAGAGACAATTCTGGGACTGGAGTTGCAGAATAAGAAAACCAAGCCATTCTGTATTACCTATGTAGGACAATGTATCTGAATTTAATTTGCATATTTTTCTCACTCATTCCTCTTCCCATCACTTCTGGCTCAAATAAACCCATCAGCTGTAGAGTTTGCAAAAAACTGCATGTCAATAGCCAAGCTGGCCATCCTGAGCACTCTAGGACCTGGTGTGGGGTGACTGAGATATGAGAGGTAAGGAAGAGATGTTGACCCTTTCTGCAGTGTCTTTGGCTTTCACAGAAGTAGTGGATACTTCAGCAGCAGAGCTTTAGAAGACTCAGAATTAGAAGTGGCTGAATAAAGAGTAAAGGTTTGAAATCTTGCCTGACATCACAAGAATTAACCACATCCTTCACCTTTAAACTCTAAGAATTTTCATAAAATTTACATAAATATCATAGAAAGTCTACTTCAGGTTGGATTTCACAGCATAGGATCAAGTTATCATCTATGTAGATAAAAGAAATTACTATTTCTTAAACTACACTTTTGTCAAACTGAATAAAACACCTTCATTCACCATTTTTTGGACAAGAGCAACTGGACATTAGTCTTTAGGACTTAAACTTAAATTTCCCATAAACTTTCAATGTGATTGAGATTCAGTCTCTGTCTTTGTAGTTTGACACATTAGAACTCAAAACATTCTCACTAGAATTCTCAGATAAAAGTGATGCCTAGCAAATTCGTATATTGTGGAGGAGGTGAAGTTTAAAATAAAAATTTCTGTAGAATTCACCTGGAAATGAAATTTTCTTCCCCAGGTATAAAACTCTAATTTCCTACTTAAGTGAACTTCATTTATTTTATTGTCTGTATCACAAGAAACACATAGCAACAAACCAACCCTGTGCTTCTGCAATGCTCAAAGAAAAACAATTTCATCAAATTAAAACTATTTCGAAACAGGCAACTCTACAAAATATACACCTCCCCCTAGTGAGAATATGGGAGAAGAGAGTGAACTGAGGAATGTTTTACACATAATCAAATATTTTCCTGCAAGTGACTTCCAAGGTGATCACTAAAGGATCTATACAAAATTTGGGTTTGGTATCCACACTGTACTGTTGGAAAGCATCTGTTTAATATGTTTAAGTAGTGAACAAATTTGCATAAACAATATGATGAAAAGTGGCTAAAATAATCTAAAAATTGAAAAATTGCTGGTTACACTTAAGATTCTGGCCAAATCCTCCTAGTCTATATGGCTGCATAGCAGTCAAAGGATACCTACTGTAAGTTAATATCATCTTCGTAGTGTTAAGCACAACTTACAATTGGTTCAGAGAATTCAAACACATGAGAAAAATATTAATCAAAACCAGTTTAAATCCTGCTCAGACTCAAAAGTCCAAGCCTCTTTCTTAAAATTGAAAAACTTCTCCAAATGCACATGGAACCTGGTATAATCTTCCTTGAGTTTCAGTGGTTGAGTAATTTCACTTTACCACAAGTGCCCTGAAAATGGAAGATTACAGTCTTGTTCTTTCCAGTGTCATGGTAAACAAGGCAGAATCAGATAAATTTATAGCACAGGGCAGCAAATACTGAGACAGTGACAGCACAGTGTTAGACACAGAAATAAAACCGTGTGTGGTCCTAAACCACTGTGAGTATCTCACACTGTCTCTTTCTTTCCCAGTAAGACATCTCACCTTTGTGTGGCTGAGAAATCCAGCTAGCTCAGCTTCACACAGCTGCTTACCAGCAAGTTTTTTTTTTTTTTTTTTGCATTAACATCAAATTCTGGACACTTTTAACACTTGTGTTTCACATGTGCACAAACACATTAGGTCTGCAGAAGCTGTCCACAATCTCTTGACTCTCTAAACCCTTTTTCTGTCATTTCAACTGCCTAGCAGCTCTGATGTGATCCTCCTTGCCAGGATTTCAGGGAAGAAATGGGCAAACCCTAACCTTGATGGCCAGGGAATTTATCCCACTACACCAGGCCAGCCCAGTAGCTACAGTAAATTGTGAGCTAAGGAACTGCTTCTCATTCCTCCTGTAACACGTAGTGTATGGGTGGATATCACACTCCCTCTTATTGAGATCCTTGCTGCATGATTGCTCAGCATGTTTGGAGAAGTTGCTAGGAAGCTTATAAGTAATTTCCTTTACTGGTATTTTAAGGACATTTGTCAGTGTGAATTCACTCTCTGCTGAACAGGGTGTGCACAAATCTGCCCTAAGCTAGAAGAGCACCTATGTACAATGTACACACATTTGGTTTGAATCACCTAGGTCAGCAAATTCCCACCTTGACTGAGTCACTGCTTGTATGGGACTGCCTCTAGTTCTGATGATCTGCACACTTAAAGATGTCTAGTCCTTGTTAGCATTATGCTGGACTGTCAGGAATATCTTGATTCCTTGTGGGGGGTTTGTATACCTCTTACTTTCCCATCCAAACCAGAAACAGTTTTTCAAACTGACACTGTGAAAAGGTAGATTTAAATCTTTGCATTAATTAAGAAGCCAAAGAGCAGTAAGCTTTGCATGGTATAAACAAAACTAATTACTGAGACTGTGGTGATGAGGCAAAAGGGTTTTGCCACATGCTTTGAAAGGCAAAAAGGAAAGAACATTGATCTTAACCACTCAACAGTTGTATGGTAATTCATGTATTATCAGCACATGGAAAAAGGTTTTAAGATTTGTGTATGTACAAAAGCACTGGTTTTTATTGCATGCTATATTTTGAAAAAGACTCTTCTTAAAATGTACTTGCAGTACATTTTGTTTTCAGTGCAGTGCTAAGACAAAACAAAGCAACTTTTGTATCAAGACATCAAAAATTGCTTAGGATTTCATGCTCTCTATTATTTAATATTAATCTCTATCTCTCGGTTGCCTATTTGAAGCAGTTTTTTAGGACAATTTAGTGTTTCAATAATTAGATTGGAAAAAAAAAGGAGCAGCATTTCCTAGAAGTAGGTGGCACAGAAATCAGTACAGTGGGGTTGCCCTCTTATGCAGTTGAAACATGGCAATGTGTATTTTTCTTCACTGCACCACCCAGAGTGTCTTGCATTATATCTTCATTACCAGGTACATAAACTGCCACAAAATATAAAGGTCTATACTGCTTCAAGGATGGATTTTGTTTGCTCACCTTGATGAGAATTTATTCTCATAGGAATTTATCTGGAATTTAATTATTTATGGGAGGGAATATGCTAATGTGTTTTCCAAGGAGATATATTACAGACCTCAACTGGCTGCCTAGAAGTATTTTATAATCATTTCATCATTTTTCTTTTTTTGGAGACAAAATTTCCTTTATTCTTCAGCCCATAGTAGTTGCTTCATAATTTATTTTTGTAGTAGGGAAGGTGTTTAAGACCTTCCTCCTTTGATGGTAGAGATAAAATTTTTAAGTTGTGTGACTCGGTGACTTTTTGGCCCTGAAGATCAATTATAGCCACAAAAGAAGGATCAAAGTGATACAGTCCCCTAGGATAAGAGGCAGATTTCAACTGGGGGGTTCTTAGGTTTACCTGGCAGATGTGGCAGACACAAGGAAAATCTAGTGATGTGCTGCAAAGTTGCACAGGGAGAATGAGCCTAGCAGCACCTCGGTAAAACATCATTCACCACTGAGGGGGGGTTCATTTTCCTGCATCTCAACTTTCACAGACATTGATAGGACTGACTGTTAGTGACCAACAGTGATATCATTTCTGCTTTGGGGAAACTGAGAGCTGTATCAGAGGACTGCCAACCAGATGTGACTTAGGGAAAAGCAATGAAGACTTTAACTGCATTACATCCATGTGTGAGTGTTGAGTTCTCCCCATGCCACTGTCTTTGTCTGCCAGGCTCCCACAGGGAGAGTTCACACCTAAAGGTGATGTGTGTGTTTTCCACTCTTCAAATACGCAAACAGGAAGAAGCAAATGATTGCTGAAGGCTTTGGTGCAGCACACGGGGTCTGGGGTCTCGCTCTTTGCACAGTCCATGTGAGGGTTCTCCCCAGCATCTTCCCTTGCTTGTGAAAACCTCGAGGCTATGGGCGAGTTTTCAATTTGCAACAGTGGCATGAAAGAGAGGAGCATAGAGGAAGTGAAAATACAGCATTTGGGCAAGGAGGTAAATTCTTATCAGGCTTTTCAGCTGTTGATTTTACCCATCCCAACTAGACAAATCAAGTAACCTCTGGAGTTAAAAATCTCTGAGTTATCCCATGAACTGTCAACCCCATTTGAATATGCTATGCTATTTAAATTTAACTGTGAACTATAGTATATCTCATTAAGTTAAAAGTACTTGTTTAATATTAGCATATGGGATGAAGAGGAAGTTTTAGGATTTTTGGCAGATGATGTTGTTCAGAGGTTTTTATTTTCAAAATTTCTTTTGGAAAAAAGTTGTCCCAGAAATTCAAGTTGTCAAATTTGGAAATATCTAAGTAAACCATGTAAATGTCATCA
The DNA here is from genome assembly GCF_017590135.1 of Pyrgilauda ruficollis. Taxonomy (NCBI): domain Eukaryota; kingdom Metazoa; phylum Chordata; class Aves; order Passeriformes; family Passeridae; genus Pyrgilauda; species Pyrgilauda ruficollis. The sequence goes on along the minus strand of NW_024524377.1, from coordinate 21,667,380 downwards.
CAGGAGAAGTCTTGTGGACTTAAAACTGTGTGCAATTGACTATGCTACTGCATTTAATCATTATGTTAAAATTATTTAACTAGCAAGATTTAACGGGGGAAATCTTCTGTGACAACCCCAAGAAGATTCCCACTCCAATGCCAGTTTATTTCCCCACAGCTGTAGCAAATGTTTTGTGCTATTTATTCTTGGGAGGCTTGTTCTTCCATCCTCTCCACAGCAGGAGCCTTAAGTAAAAATTTTTAGGTGCTATTCTTGGAATCACCTGTCCCATGATTCAGAAATAGATCTCAACACAAGTCTGTAGGATCTTTCTCTTTTTTTCTGTTGTGATTCCTGGAAACAATTTTTCCTAGGTAAGAGTTGCTATAAACCCCTATCCCATTTAAGAATTTCTCAACAGAGATTCAAATTGCTCAACTACCATCTCAACATTTCTGAAATACCTCAAGTTTTCGTTTTAAAATTAAATCTTTAAGGCAATTTATTCCTTCCCTGCCCCCATTCCCACTCTACTCATTCAGATTTGGTTGTTAATTCAAATGCTGGAAATATTTTGCTATGTAAAATGCAGTCTAATCTGGCCAGGGCTACTTACAAACTAAAATTCAGACATGGAAACTTATTTTATTTCAAAAAAAGACCAGCTTTTAAAAAGATGGAGATAGTTTGCATAGATAATATACATACTATTATATGTAATAAAATAAAGATAATTCAATATGAGGGTGATTCTTTTTCTTGTATGTTAAATGTCTAAGATTTATCTTTTTTGACTGTGATGAATATTTTCAGGCTGAAGTACCTGTAGGAAAAAATACACACAAAAATCTCTGTGTAAAATTTGAAATCTTAAAATGGGCAGAAAGTTGATAGCAAACAATATATATATGACTTGGTTTCATAATGATTTTAGGAGCTGTAAAATCAAATATAAACCCCAATATCCATGACACATTATGGGTTCAGAATTTATAGCTGTGGCCCCAGCAGCACTTTTTGTTAATTCCACTCCAACTTTATCAATAATTCTGTCTGAACTACATGTACAAGTGCAAGATTCTTTGAAGTCTGGAGAAAAAATTCAGCCAAATTATCTCTGGGCAAATTTCTGTCAGTACAAAGCCCTGTGGAGTTGATTTAAAGTCAATAGGAGCTTTTAATGAACAAGAGAATTAGAGTGGCAGGGGGCACACAGGAGCAGTCTGTGCCACCCTTGTTCCTCACTACACAATACTGGGTTTATGCAGTGGGTAGGAAGGAAAAGAAACTGATTACAAAGAACAGCCACCAAAAGGAAGGTTGGAAAAAAATGAAGAGTGAGAAAGATGAGTGCATGTCATAGTCTGGATATGGCAAAAAGACAGACTCATCTATCACACAATTACCTCTAGGGTAGAAGAGGGAGCCATTTAAAGGGACATAACACTACCCAATGACTAGGGACAAAAAGCAAAGATTAACTACAAAACTGAAATTATGCAGGAACTGTTAGGTGTATAATGGTTTATAATTTCATTCTGCTTCCACTAAAGTCAGTCTGACTATTTCCACCTGGGCAGAATTAGGCCTGCTGTTATTTCTCAGGGGAAGTTTGATTAAAGTATGACAGCTAATATCATATTGATAACAAAGAACACTGCAGTAACAGTAGAGACTCCAAGATGTCAAGCTCTTGAAATGGAAGGTTCTACCTTCCAGTCCAGTATGCTGAATCACCACATCCTGCTGTGTGTCAGGTTTTTGGGAATTTGCCTATCCAAACACTTATTAGGCCTGACCTTTCCTGGTGCCTGAAATCAATAAAGAAGGAAATCAAATGGTACTAGATTATCTATAGGACAACTGTTGAAGCATGTAAATTTGTAGAGATCTGATGTGTCTCAGGAAAAAAAAAAGAATTACTACTTGACAGCTGGCCAGTAGAAATTTCAAGTTTTAAACCTATTATTTGTTAGATTTACTTACAGAATTACCAATAAGCTCAGAGTTGCAGCTGAAAATTCGGCAATGAAGCCTTGATCAAAAAGATACACTTTTCTCCAAAGGTGTTGATTAATTGAAGCTAAAGCTTCTGCTAGACAGGGTCATTTTCCATGGATTAGAGAGATCTTGGGTTTGTCCAGAACAATCCAAACACAAGTCTCAAACTGAATTAAAAAAGAATTTCAACTTGGTATTTTCCCACAGATATTTATGCAATCACTATTTACTTGCTACTTATAGAATGTTGAGCCAAGTAAGTCTTAAGTTCTTGCATTCAAGAAATTATTTAGCATCCAGAATTGAAAACTGTTTGAGATATCTGTCAACCAATACCCCTTTTCAAATTTTTTAATTAAAATCTTTCTGTCTTTCAAAGGCTGTAAAATATTTGAGAGTGGGATATCAGCTCATTTCCTGTGCCCCTGCATCAGCACATTGACCAAGGCCGTCACTTTGAAAGCAGCCCTTTTCCTATTTTCACAGCAGGTTAGGTTTTGAGTTGGGTTTTTGGATTTATTTTGGGAGCTCTTCAGGGTTTTTTTTTTTTTTTTTGGTTTTTTTTTTTTTTTTTAATTTATTTTTTTTATTTCAGTTTTCTGTGCCGAACACTTATCCAGAGCACATTTCTAATCATGTGGTATTCCTCAACTGTTAATTCCACTATATCTTTGCCTATTCACAACTCGTTATATAAGATTAGTAACCTAAATCATGTGGCAGTGCTCCTACTCTGACTGGATGATGCTGAGTGCCTACTGGGGCACCGATACCTTATTTGCAAATAAAATAAGTTGTCACTTAGTGAAAAGCCAAACATTTGTGTGGGCAGATGTCCATTAGCACAAATGTTCAAGGATTAATCACCAAAAGGGGTGTGAACACTTTTGAATAGAAAAGCAATTTAGAATTCATGCAAACATTTGTGAATAATTTTCCTAGCTTTTCTTTCACTTGGAGAAGGCCTAATGTTTTGATGTGAGACTCACTGATTATTTCAGTGCAAAATGGAGTATTACAACTGAGACATGAATTCAAATTTCGCTGAGGCATTTACAAGTAAATTTACTTCACTGTACTTTCAGGTTGTACTTTCTACGTTATTGGTTGCAAGCTGAAAGCATTTTACAAAGCAGGGCTATTCACTGTACTACAGCGTAGCCACTCAGTGCAGAAGTCAAGGACCATTTTGGGACATCTTAAACTAGTCAAATAATTTCAGTTTTCAAATCTGTATGCTCTTTTAAATACTATATTGTTTAGTAGTATATTCCAATTATTATCTGCCGATGGATGGATCTTGCACTGTGCTTTAGGAAGTGATCACTCCCTTAGCATGCTTATCAAGCATGCATTACCTTAAAAACATTATCTGTGTATCATTAAACGCAGCTTTGTAACAGAAGCTGTGATTTACAGACTACAGAAAATGGTTTTTAAACATGCAGCCATGTGGAAACAGAGCTCTTACAGTTGCATGACATGAAATACTACAAGGATTCTGCACATGAAAATTGGTGTAGGGTTGTTCATTGCTGATTAGATGGCTTGTTACAGGTGGTTCTCTCCCTACTGCAGCCAGAGAATGTTAGAAAGAATTTACTGCAGAGAATTTTAACAAAAGCAGATAAGCAAAAAAAGCTGCTTGCTTGATTGTATCAGATAATGGAGCTTTGGGAAAACTTACATTTGTATTAGAGTCTGTAAATCACAGAAGACAATTTACTCAGCTTCTCACACTAATATTTTGAAAGGCAGTTTGTGGGTATTAAGAGCTTGATCTTCAGAATAGCAAAGATTTACTTTGAATGAAAGGTACAGAATTAGAGCCCTAGCACTTGATATGTGCTTTTAAAGAAAAATATTGCAGTTCTATTTTAAGTACATATCTTACTATAATAATATATCCATTAGTTATAAACACCAGCAGTTGTTCAAGCACAGCTGTTTACAATAATATATGACCTGACCTTCATAACAAATCCATGTAACTTAAAGAAGACCTAATGCTATGATCACAAAATACAAACTAGAAAAGGAAGGACAAGGTTTGACCAAAACCAGGAACATCGCTTTTTTTATTCTCTCTTTCTCTCTCTCCTCTTCACCTCTGCCCCTATGATTTAATAATTGAAAAAAAAGAGCAGGTTTTTAATACAATCTCTGAACTATTGTTACTTGCTTGTCTTTCCTTTCACCATGGGTATCATCAGCATGAACTTACTTAAATTTTCTCTACAATAAAGCACTATTATAACATGGCAGTACCACTTAATAAGCTGATCATTTGTATTGTGTATAAAATCAGGTATTTTTTCTTGGAAAAAAAGGACACCTGCTAAAACAGGGCTGGGAAACCATCAGTGAAAAAAACCAACCTCCTAAAATGCTCTCCTTGGTTTGCATAGTTGAGTTGAACATCTTAGACACTGATCAGATCTAGGGAGAGCTGTCCTGTGGAGAAAACATAGGGAACAGCTACATGAGAAAGCCTTTGTTGATGAAAACAAAGAAACAGCCTTTCATTCACCTGAAGGTGCAGTTTGTGGATAGAAATGAATGAGAGGGAGAGTGAGATAATGCACTCCAGAACTGCTGTGTGAGGTGCAGCTGCGACGGCTGGCCAATAGCACATTAAAGATGGAATCGGGTTGTGGGATGTGACAGACATTCCTATCTTCCACCCTCATGTTACTTTTGGCATAATTGTTTGTGTCTTACTGGTGAAGCCCAGTTATGGTAAGACATACTCAATAACTACCATTATTCCAGCATCCACCCCTAGGTCCCCTCACTAAACCCCACTGTCAGCAAAGAAATAACCATGGGCTTCTTCATATGTGATCTTCTCCTGTGAGATCCCTATACCAGCTAGGAAAAGAACTATAGGAAGAAAACTAATGTACACTCAGAAAACAAAACCTAAAAAGCTGTCTTGGGCTGGATGAAACAACTCTCTATTGTTACTGACAGTAATGAGAACAGGAAAAAGTTAGGTATCAAATATGGTTGTTAGATATATTTTAAAAGTATGAAAGTATTTTATATTTTTATAAAAAGATATTTTTAATATTTTAAATGCCAGGTAAGAGCAGTGCTGTGGTGCCTGTAGGAAGTGCTGGGGGTATTTTCCCTCCTGAGGCTGAGGAGCAGCCTCGCTGAGCCCTGCTCTGCAAACCAACAGCTGCAGCGTATCAGGAAGGGCTGCAGCACAGTCAGTGCCCAGCTCCTGTAGGCAGCGTGCTCCTCCAAGGGTCCCCAGAGAGAGCCAGCTGGAACCAGTTTGATCCATTAAGATGGGAGCTTGTGCTTAGCAGTGCTGCTGGGTTTGGGCACAGGCACTGAAAGAAATACAATCTGACTCTGACCGGGTCCTGAAAACACATGGGACTGGGAGTAAAACGAGCTACTGAAATATTCTGAGTGGAAAATCAGGGCAGATAAAAGCAGATAAAATGCCATAGTGTAAACTGTTGGAAAATGTGTAGGACAACTGCAGATGTTTTAAACTCCTGCTTGCTGAATCTGCTTGTGATGAATAGGGTCTGTGTAACTTAGTATCTGTTAAGAATAGCTTCTGTGCGTTTTATTTCTTGCAATATTTTTTAGGCCATAAGTGAGAAGACATACACTGACTTTTCAAGTGAGCAAGTGTCCTCATTTTGTTGCATTAATGAGTAGTATGAGAATGTAATTTTGCAAAATTTGATCAGAGAAACATTTCCAGGATCCCACAGTGTTAAAAAGCAGCATCTTTTACTAGATATAGTTAAAAAGCAGAATAATTTTTTACAGGTAGTTCCTTCACTCCTTCAAATTTTAAGACAATGACTTGTATTTGCTAAGTCTTATTCTAACCATGGAAGGTCAGAGAGAGACATTAGGGCTGCAGACAGCTGGGAAGAGCATTGCAATGCCGTGCTCCCATGATCCATGTGTTTCTTTGTAGCTTGAGCATCTTCTTGAAAGAGAGAACTGCACAAAGAAGTATGCAAAATAATTGGTTGTAAGTCTTGAGAAGTTATACAGAACACCACAAAAATAGGTTAATCTGCCATCTGGATTCTTTCTAGAGGAAATTGTTTTTGAGACTTGTGAGTGAGCTTTTATTTTGAGAACCAAGAGACAAAATATGATCCCTTCTGTACCCATGGGAAAAGATTTCCCCCTAAAAAGTGTGCAGGGAATAAAGAAAGGACTCTTTGGCATTAGCTGTGAATGATGCTGTGTGGATACTCAGACACAGCCCAATATCTGAAAATAAAATCTAGCCCTGGCATCCAAATTAGCCTATGCATTGTTCTTACTTATACTTCATAAACATTTGCGATTTTGAGAGACATCTATTAATTGGTGAGTGATATTCTAGTAGTGACAATGGTTTACCTTACTATTTATCTTTTTTTTTTTTAATTTTATCTTAAAGAAAATATTTATGGGGTTGTTTTTTTAATTTACTAAATACCATAATGTTTCATAAATTAATTATTGCCTAATGCAAACAACATTTCACTTACAAACCCTCCAGTAGAGATGGATCCTTAAAATGTCCAGGGTAGAAGTTTACTATTTCAGCTCTGGAACTGTGCATTAAGACTGGCATTAAGACAAGCCAAAGTTTGAATCTTCAGATGCTTAATTGCTCTAATACTATTGAGATTTAAGTGTCTAACTACTTTTACAAAGCTGACAGTATAGAGTCAGACTCTTACTGTAGCACAGAAATTTTTAACTAAGCTACCATTTCTCAAATTGCATGAAACATAGTAGTTGCTTTCCTAAAAAGATCCTATCCCTGTCAGGCTTTGAGAATGTGGAGGCAGGAAGTATGTTTAATATTTCATTCAATGTGCTCTTCTGTGGGAAGGAAAAAAACCTGGTTCTCAGGATCTTTTGTGCAAGAAGATGGTGGTTAAGGTTACACTCCCACAGTTCATAGGAAGCTGGTGGGCGTAAATCATGCAGTTGGTTTCTGGCGTACTGCCATGGGCGCACAGGTGGTTTGTTGCAGCTCTAAAAGATGTCAGGAAGTTGTCTTCCAATGATAAGTATAGCTCATATCTTTGTTAACATTCCTTTGCAAACACTTCTAGGTAGCATCTGCATAAAAATTTGAGATTTTATTTGTATATGTTTTGTGTTTGAGTTTCTCGTGAGGCAGCTGTAGAAGCAGTGTTGGAGATTCTAACATTTTTTTTAATAATATGGATGGTGAGACAATTTAACCTATTTAGATCTTGCAAGGAAAGAAGAGTTTAATTGCACAGATAAAGTTCAGATCTGTAATGCATTATGGTCTAAAATTTGACTCTTAAATGATGGATTATGAAAGAGTTAAATGACAGCTAGCTAAATTTTGCCTCTCCAGTATTTCTGGGATTATATTCCCCTCTGTTCATTCTTGTTTTCCCCAGAGGATTTATTTGTCCTTCTGCTGCTTCAGCTAAAGATTCCCACCAAGCATTTTCTCACTGTGGTAATGGTAGGAGGCATGATAGTCACTGTGTCCAAAATATGTCCTCTTGGCTGTGAATTCCCATCCTTGGACCCTCCTGTGCTGCCCCTTCAAATGGTGTAAGAGTGTCTCACTTCCTGGGATTTTGCAGTCACAGAAGAGTATGTGCTGGCAGCTTTTCCAATAGTCAGAAAAAATATTAACCACAGTTTGAAATGTCTGAATGGTTTCTGCCTAGGCAAATTGCCTTTCCCTTGTTCCTGTGGATTGTGTATCTGTGCTGCGTATTTACAAAGAGGAACAGGTGAGTGGAAATGAGTATGTGTGCAATTAGCTGAACACCAGTCAAACCTGTTACAGCACTGATGTTTGCAGATTTATTATTTACTGCTTAATTTGGTGAGACAGGTGATATCATGATTTGACAGCAATTACACCACTTGACAGAATACCGATCCTTTGGAAGAGATCAGTCTTGTTCACTTGCAAAAATTATTCTTTTGACTACAAATATTACAACTCAGTCAATACCAGGGAATACCAATGAATTATTACCTTCCCTCTTGGGGAATCAAAAGGAAAAAAAAAATAGGAAATAACACGGTTTGCCACTAATACCAATGATTCCAAGTGAAAGCAAGCTAGCTATTAAGAGTTTCTCTCTCAAAATTCAACACTTCGTGTTGACATTACAACAAGATTTAAGATCCTCAGATTTTTAATGATGTACAAATACATTCATCCACTATTTACTTTCTAAGATATGTCTTGGCTTTAGCATATGTTCTTTGACAGATCAACCAATTCAAACCCTATAGTTTCATATAGATGTTGTTTGCAGATTTTACAAAGAATTAGATTGGGACACCTCAGCTCTGACTTGCCATTGAGACCACCTCAAATAGTCATTAATTACACTGGAATTTGAAGTTAGTATTAATCCACAGTCACCAGCACTGGCTGATTGTGTGCCCTTGTCAGAATACCTGAGCTCCTCATGTGTGGAACCTACTTCCCAGCTTTAGAGGACAGGACATACTCCTTATCTGCACTTCTCTTAACAGCACTTCAGTCATTGTCAGGATATTTACAATGTAAGGAAAAATATTGCTTCTCATTAAGCTTATGTTTCTTACAGCTAAGACTTTGAGCAATGAAAAATACCTAATAAGATGTATAGCATGACAACACAGAAGAAATATTAATAATGAACCAGTCCATAAGTGTTTCAAACCTGTTTTTATAATCTTATTTTTTTCTGAATGTGCTGTTTATTTTTCTATTTAATATTTAAATAAGTTTCAAGTAACAATTCTTAAATTGCTAACAGTCATCTCAGCATCACATGAAAACAGTGATAGAGAGAAAGCAGTATTCTGTTCTCATTAAAGCTAAGGAGAAATTCCAAGGTGCTATCTGTTGACAGTGGAGTTTCTTGGTGATACCAATGCAGGTGTTACAGTGTGAGCATCGCACATCAAAATGGGACTTCTTCAACAGCTGCAAAAGTGGAAAGAAAGGTGTGCCTTTCCTTGACTCATTTATAATTGAAGGAAAAGTAACTGACTAACAGAAGATGAAATAGAATCAGTGATGTCCCTTTGATGCAAGTTATTAAATGTCAGGTGAGAGGATCAGGTGGTCTTGAGAGAATTTTACCTGCTTTTTAAAAAATTATTTTATTTCCCTCTTTTGCTCACTACTGCACAGACAATTGTTAAGAAAAGCTTCAAGGCAGGAGCTTCTGTTTCTTATGTCATGATCAACTGAGCTGAGAATCCACCCAGCTCTACTACACACATAGACCAGCAGAAGCAATTGTCAGTCCTGAAAACAAAATAAGAAATGGTGGTGGCATTTTTGGTCTACCAGGAAATGGCACAATAGACCATAGAATTCTGCCATTGTAAAGAGTTAAATAATGGTTAAAATAACAGGAAAAATATTAAAAGTGTGTTTGTTAATAGTAACTGTGTGAAGAAAAACAATTAACAAATTAATCCATTTACATGAGAGATTCCATAACAATGTATGTAGAAAAAAGTATTCAGACATTTAATACTCTGATTATATCGTATTTAATACTCTGAAAATTTTCATCACATTTTATTATAGTCAGTGTTGCTTGAGTCAGTGCTGCTTCTGGCTTACAATATTCTTAGCAAGTTAAAATATGTCGTGTTTTCACGATATTTATGCCATGATAAAAAAAATCTGTGACTTCATGCAGTCTTTCTGTGATGTTTCTCGCATTTAAAAGGGAAAACAGAAATTCCTTTCTATCAAGAGTCCTTTCCCCAGAAATACAGCACCTATTACATATTTTATTTAATTGCCCAGAAGACAGCCAAGAAAGACTATGCTTTTCTGCTGAATGTTAAAAGCATAACAGTACATACATTTTTAAAGAGTTCACAACCTGAGTAAAAGGCAAAGCAGAGGGCTGGATATGGAGCTGTGGAAAGTCCAAGGGAAGAGTGGAGCTAGTTGAGCTGTGTGCAGAGCAGAGGTCTCAGCACTAGTTGTCTCTCATCATTCCCTTTTTAAGACCTTGGTCTTAAATTAGGAACTCCCTGCTGCTAATGGGACACATGACTCTAATTTTGAGCCATCACTTAGGTCTTTTTTTTAAACTTCAGTACTATTATATTATTCACAACATGAAGAGGTAAATATTAAATGAAAAGAGGGGGGAGAATGGGCTGCTTTCAATATTTAGAAACTAGTTTTTTAGTAAGAGGATATTAAAAATGCGAGGTGTAATAACGGGGAGAATTGGCTGCTTTCAATATTCTTAAATAGAAACTAGTTTTTTAGTAAGAGGATATTAAAAATGCGAGGTGTAATAAATAAAATAATTTGGTTCATTAAATATCAAATTAATTGCATTAACAAGGACAAAAATTTGTTTTCATGCCAGTTAAAGCTGATACAGGGATACTGATTCTTCTGTTTGACAGTGAGGTGCCCAAAAGATGCAAAATACTGCATCAGATTCTGTCAGTGTTTCACACAGCAGTCAGGAATCTTCCATTTTCCACTATACTCAACCAACACTACTAGATATGAGTCCCACCTTTGTTATTACTTTATCAAAAGCTAACAATATTTGAAAATGTTATGTTAAAGAACACAATTTGAATTATATTAACCATATTTTTTTCCTATTCTATAAGTTCTCTTAAAAAATATGACTTGGTTAAATTGCTACATAAATAAATTTGCTACATAAATCTCCAAGGTAGTTTTTGCAGTTAATTTCTTTTCTTGAGTAGATGACTACAAATGGTGAAAACAGGTATTTTAAATATGTTTTGGGACTTGGTGTTTTTTTGTGTTGTTTTAACTTTTTTTATAACTGTAATACAATTCTTCTATGGCATGAAGGCTAGTAATTAAATTTCAGAATCAGAATTGCATTAATGAGTACAAAAATTAAGTATTAGAAGAATGGTTTTTTCTCTATTTTTCAGGCTGCATACAAAAGTAGTATTGGACAATCTGAATTTATGGCTTACCTTGTACTTCAGAAGAAAGGCTGACAAACTCCTGTTGAATAGCCTAAGGACCTCTGTTCTCAGAGGGTTTTATTAAGACTTCATACATGGCTTTTCATTGAGTCTCTTTCACGTAAATTGAGCAATCCTCAGAGGGTCTCAATTGTATTTAGGATTTATAAACTATACCTTCAACAATGTGAATGTTTGTATTTAAGGATCTGAGAGTGTAAAACACTTGGACAATAGTTTCCCAGAGTCTGCATATGCAGACTTACAATAGAGAATATATTTTTCTCATTTATAAACATCTGGACAAACTGGTACGCTGTCTAGATCCCACAGCAAATTAGGGTCTGATTTTTAATTAAGTTTGGCATGCATCAGAGGAGTACATATGTTCAGCACATGTTTTTACCTTATACATCTTTTGCTCCATTACCTATGTATTGTTCAAAATGAGTTCTGCTGCTGAATACAAACTGTCCAATTTGCTTTACTTGAAAAAAAAATACAAAATGAAAAAAATCCACATCTTTGACAAAATGGTGTCGTGATCTTTTTGGAGAGAATATCCATGGACTGGAGAAAAAAATCACTGTACTTGTAAAATTATTAAAATTAGTTGCCAAACCACATGCACTTTCCAGATGTTGAAACTTCATTGACTTGAGTTCACCAAAAAGGTGTTAATTTCTACCTAGTGCTTGAGAATGAATGCAGCTTTTCTCCAGTGAAACTGGAATAATTTTACTGTTTCTAATTAAGAATAAAGAAATCATGTTTTGATACAGTTCTGATGTGGGAAGGACTTAGAAATGAAACCATGAAGCTTGTCAGCTTTGAGAATTGTGATTGCAGGTACAATTATAGTGATATATTCTGCAGGAGAACTTTTGGAAATGAGCTTTATGGTCTTGAGTTGCAACATGTTGGGGATTCATCACATGTCCTTACAACTAAGTCTAAAGTTTCTGCTGCAAAACTCCTGGCCTGAATCTGCTCCCTGAGCACACTTGGAGCTGCAGAACAGGACATCCCAGAGGATTGCACCTAGGCAGATGGGACACCGTTTCCAGAACTGCTAAATATTGCATAGTTTCAGGAGTAAATACTGCTTTGTCTGTAACCATACGAGTCCCTGAAAGGAAGAACCACACCAGTTATGGGGTGTGTGAGCTGTCTCTGCCATTAGCATTCAGAAAAGGAAACTGAGACATTGAAAATAAGCACTCACTGGCACCTTTCACTTCACATGTGTGGTCTTGCAATAGTCTCATTAGAAAAAAGATTTAAATGGAAAAGAAAATACAAAGTAATTTATCTACTTAGGCCTCAGAACATACTTTCTGAGTGAAAGCGAAGTCAATTTGCCAGGGTTGGTGTGGAAATGAGGTAGTCCCAAAAGCAGAAGTATTTTTGCCTCCTCAGCCCTGCTGGTTTTAACCAGGAATCTATACTTACTGCACAACTATGTTTGGTAGCTGGAGAAGCCTCCTTTACAGCCTCTTTTACCTTGTCCTCTCTAACTCCTGTCCACTCAAGCCCCAAAGAAAGTGAAAACAGAATTCTGTGGATTCTCAATCCCAATCACATCCCATAACCTGAACTGATAGTTTCTTGTTTCTAGGTAAAAAAGCCCAAGGAGCAAGGAGACACCTTATAACTTCATGTTTTTGACTGGCACTATTCAAACATAAAACCAGTCAGCACTTAAAGGTACACATCCTGTATGCTTATGTGGTTCCAAAGTTTGTGTTTTTGATAAAAAGGATGAAGTAGCTGTGTAATTGTTTCAAAATTAATGTATTTAATATTTTTATTATGACAAAGACTTAATAGGGTTTATTTTACCTTATGTTTCATTCATGAGGCTACTATGTGTATTTACTTTTTAGAGAATGTAAGAACTACTGGTACAGAAGTGCTCACAAGACATGCCACATTTTGAGTAAACACTCATATAGTCAGAGAAGGGGGAGCTTGTTGCCTTTTTTTTTTTTTTTTACTTTGTAGATTTTTTGAGTTCTTAATGAATGCTGAAAATCCCTAACTCACAAGACTGTTGTGAGGATTAATTAGTGAATGTTTGTAAGATGCTTTGAAGATGAAAGGTGTGATGTAAATGCTAATTATTTATTATTACTATCTTCCTAGTCTTGGACAGATTCAGTTGATGTGGAAGTGAGTGATTGATCTTGCTAAACAGAGGCATGCACAGTGGAGAAGGGCCTTTGCAAGATTCACATTAATAATTCTCCATATGAATCTCAGCTCTGCCTGAATCTCTCCATCTATCCTAACCCACTGCCTCTGCATGGCTTTGACAGTGCTCTTCAGACTAAATTGCTACTCTACTGCGAGCTCTGGGCCTGATCCAACAGCTTGTGAAATCTGAGAAGATTTTTCCATCACTTTCAGGGAACTGGGCAAAAGGTCAAAAATAGTCTTTATGCAGTATTTTGGAAAATAACTAAATGACAAAAGCCTGTTTTCTGAAAACTGCCCATACTTGCTCTCTGCATGATTAGCTTGATACATACTGTCAGGTTTTGTCAGTTGTGTCAGATCATATTCATATCATCCAGTTTCCTTTGTGCACAATGATGTGATTCTTTGCAGGTCTGTTCAGCTGTGAATCTGTTTGCTGCATTAAATTATGTGCTACTTTAGCATCAGTAGATTATATCACACAGGGCTAAACATTTTGGTGTTCAGGGCATGAGAGCTCTTTGGTTCCCTCTCCAAGAGCACAGCAAAAAGTCATCTTTGAGGGATGAAGAGTCTCAGCTCCCACTGCCTTCACAATTCAGCAGAAGTTGCAAGCTACAGCCAGCTACCTCGTACTTGCTTATCTTTGCAGTTGTACCTCAGAAATGTCTTTGTACTGGAAGCTGCTCCCTTCAGGCTTCCCATTGTGAGGATGCACTGTGGGTAGTCACCCACGTAATGACCATAAAATCAGAGGTTTGCTTAGAATTGAGGTCTCTTTGACTTTACACACCATTCCAGCATAGAAAAAGATATTAGCACCTTACATCTAATTGAGAATATAATTGCTTAAAGAGAGTCAATGGCTATGTGACAACATTAAACAGAGCAGAATAGCAAACTATTAAGGAAGAGGAAACATAGCAGCTTTTCACATTACATCTGTGTGTGCTGTCTGTGTGCTGCAGACAAGTGTCAAGCAGGAGGTAATAGATTCAGATAGGCAACAGTAAAGCTAGAACAGCTCAGACTGGAATAGAACCTGTGTTGTTCTATTGTTCAATTGTGCTGCAATGGCAGTTATCCAAGGACCGTGATATATTCTTGATCCCTTGGCATTATCTCTTGCAATTTAAAAGGTAGTTTAGATATTCTGTGTGTTCATTCAAATGAAAAAGTGAATCCCAGGCATTCACACAGCTGATGTGAAATGAGGAGTCAGGCTCTTTAACCATCAAAGAATCCAGGAGTGCACACAGTGAAGTGTAATGCACTGGGTCCATTCATTACTTGTGATGTCTGTCAAGCAGAGGCAACAGGAGCAGGACCCAGCTCAATAAATACTAGTCCTCATGGACTATCACAACAGGTCATGCTACTAAAAACTAAGGTAAGAGAAATCCTTTCTGTGGCAGTTTGTGAATTGGCTCAGCTATGAACCAAAGTTGCTCTCCTTCCAGTTTGGTACCTGTTACCTAGCTCTGTTGTGTAAGAGAATAGCGCTATGACCTACAAAACCAAAACAAACCAACAGAGAAACTGTTCTGCACCTGCAGGTATGATATGTTACATCTACCTAGAGCTGCACTGGTGCTCTGGGAAGCAAAGAACATATAGACCCAGAGCAGTCCCCAGACAAATTTGCTTTTCTGTCGGTGGCTCCCAAATGTCACAGTTTGGGATGTTCTAGGGCTTTTGTTCTCAGACTGTGGAGTGTTAACTAAAAATCAGGCAACAAGGGTGCTGTGTGCACTTACAGTGGGTGTTCTCACAAGAGAAAAATTTTCATTTACAGGTTTTGTTGGCCTCTGTATGCAAGAGGCCAACAAAACCTGTAAATGAAAATTTACAGATGGCCTGTGAGACTTCTACATCATCAGACCAGGAAGTAATGTAATTACTTTCAGTTAGTTTTGTGTTGCTTATTTACTTTTGATGCTTCTGTCATTATGGATGTATAACTAGATCACATTAACCAACTGAGATGTTGTAAAATAATGTGTAATGAATATGTAAGTAATGTTGATGCTGCATTTAAGGAAGTTAATACACAGCCATTAAGTTTCTTGAAATCTCCCATCTATCTCAATGAAGGCCTAAGTGCTGAAATGCAGGTGGAAGGTACTTAAAGAACTTCTATGTCTCTACAGATCCGGCCCTTAATTCATAAGTACTTTTCACAGTAAAATAGGATTAGCCTCCTTAGGAGTTTCCTTTAGTCTCTTACTGCTCTACAGTCCAGTGCCCTCTAAGAACAGATACAAAAGAGCTACTCACAGGGTCTCCAAATTCTCAGTGGCCGTCGTCACTGCTTGGTTGCCCTTGCTGCAAATTACATTTTAAACACAGGATTTTTTTAATCTGATCAGGAAGATTGCTGTCTGCCATTAATAGAAATGCCAGTGGTGTTGTTAGACAAGGTTGTCATCAAGATATGACATTAAGCATTACCTGTCACAACTATATTTTCAGTTTAAAGATATGACAACTGAAGGAAATTAGACTGCAAGGACTAAATAATTTGTCTTCAGTGTTCTTTAGCCTAATTAATATATTATTCTGAAGAGCTGAGGAGCCACATGAATCTCAAAGCCTGAGCTTCTGTGTACTCAATGTTGAATTACTGCTAATCTGGAAAAGATTAATTATTGATGACAGGATAAGTATAGCGTGATAGACCAAACTAGCCCTTCAGACCACAAAAACTATGCTTTTCTAATCTAGCAACAGTTCTTCAATAAAATAACAGTACTTTCTGATGGCTTAGTCAATACAATTACTGAAATAATTAGATGTCCCAGTAAAGATATTACAAGATGCTTTATAGAAAAGCTATAATACATCAGAATCAATATTGTGCTGCAGATTAAAAACCACTTTCAATCTATGCAAATGGACATGCTGTGCAGGGGAGAGGCTCTGTGTGGGAGGAGTGTGGAGGAATGGAAAAACAAAAGCTCAAAGGGGCACATGCAAAAAAGGACTGTTTCCAGTTTTGTACAAGAATGCAACTCAGAGGCTGAGAGCCTGCAAAACAGTCTCTAAATCTTCAGCAGAACATCTGGGCTAGAGACAGGTGGACACAGCCACTCTGAATCAGTTTTGCATTTACTAATTTATTGCTACCTGCAACAGGTTTATTGCATATTACTTTTCCCAGAAGGTTAATTATAAAGGCAAAGCACATAGGACATGGCAAGTATATGTGGAGAAGTGTCAGTATATTTTATTGCATCACTGGCAAATCTTCTGGTGAATCCAACTTGTATTTATTCAGATTGCATCGTATGTGGGTTTGAATGATGGATAGATTCTCCCACAGGGTCCTACAGAAAACAAACAAAATACACCAGTAAATATGGAACTGAATTTTACAGGGATTACATGAACAAAAGGGAACAACATGCAATTTCCCATTTCCTGATTAAATACTAAAGAACAAACTCATCAAGTCTGTAATTTTCTCTAGTGTCTGGCTGGCTTTAACCCCTGTACTGTTGATAAGTACTGCAAAACAGGGCAAACAAAGGTACAAAGAGATACAGCCAGTGAGTTTCCATCTTTCATATGCATTAACATACACTTGAAAGAAAAATGCAAGGGTTGTGATAATAACTGGTGTCGCCCTGATTTTGTAAGACTTTGTTAAGCCTTCTGATGTTTACATTCTTTCAATAAACTTTTTCACACACAGTTCTGTAAATAACCTATGTTTTGCATTCTTTCATGGAGGTGGAGAGAATTGATGGACCCTTGGTCTGTCCAGTGGCATTGGAGAGGTGGCACTGTCACCCTCCAATCCACTGTCACCTTTGGAAAACTATAAATGTTGGAGTCAGAAAATAAAGCTTCTTCTTTTTTGTTCTTCTCGAGAGCAGCAGTGTCTGTGTCATCATTTCGTGCCTTATCACAACAACTGGAAAAAAACAAAAGAATGTAGCCCTTCAAATTGGACTGTTAGCTACATTTATATGTTTATTCCAGCACTTATATTAATACACTGTTCCAAAAGATACTGCCCTGTCCAGCCTCCCTGGTATCCAAAGTAAAAGCATTTCCTGAGGAAGCAGACAGATTTAATGAAACAATACTTATCTCATGTTTTCTTCTGACTGCTTTCTGTCATATGTTTTTACCTTTCATATCTGCTTCTATTCTAGAACCATGTGACTTATAAATGACTATTAGATTCTGTATTTTAAGATGAGAGTCAGATATATACCACAGAGAAGTTTTCTCATACAAACAGAGGATTAAAATGAAATACAGAAAAGAGAAAATACTAGTTTGATCCAAGACCATTCCTTTAGTCAGCTCTTTCACTCTGAGCTGTATTTAGGAAGGAACTCAAAGCTGATAACATACAACCACCCAAAAATAAATAATTTTCTTTTTCACTTCAAGTATCATGTTCCCAGAAACATTCACAAGTTTTCTTGCAGTCATCACATAAAGAAATCCTGAGTAAGTTCCCATATAGACAGTTATGTCCAACAATGATTTTGATGGAAGTCCCTCTGGGGGTCAGTTGAAAAAAAGGATGTTTAGTTGACTCTTTTCTCACAGGGATCTATTTTAGGCAGAAGCATAATTTAAAATTTTCTTGATTACTTTTTTCTTTACAACATTCACTTCCAAGACTAATGTTAACATTTCTTGTTTATATATTTTGATTGAAGAAATTTAACATATCTGATTTGTTTCTGTTTCTGCTGAGGGAACAAGGAAAGTCTTGTTCATGTGAACTAAACATGGTTATGTATTAATGTTAAACATATCACTTTAATTTTGTCAAGAGTACATTATGGATTTATGTTATGGATAAATTTAAACTGTTCCTTTAGCTACCAACTGACTTCAATGATTGCTTACAGTTGTGTTTAACAGAAACAGTCACTCTGTGGCTTTTGCCAAAATCTGCTTCTCTTCTCTGTGCTTTGGCAGTGCCTACAATTGAAATTATGTATTGTGTATTTTTACATGTAAATTATTCTTTTTTCACCAAAAGACTACTGTAAAGACAGTTTTAATGAAATTTCACACACAGCAAGAAATTTTAAGAACAATAGCCATTATTTGTGTCTGCCATTAACATCAGTATGGCTTTTATAATAGCCATTAACAACAGTATTTTTAAGAAATGTGAACCTAAAACTTATGACAAAACAGAGCTTAAATCTGATTTTGGTGACCTGAAACCATTAAATGTAAATGTGTCATTTTTTATTCAGAAAACTTTCCAATAAAAGAACAGTTTCTTCCCAGGCCAAAGAAGGAGAGAGCACAAAGTTCAGCACAAGTGCACAGAGTGCCTTAAAGGGAGGTATCTGGAAACTGCATCTGCAGGTGCTTTGGGAGAAGTAAATATTCCAGTGTGTGGGATCCTTCACATTGCTCATAAAATGATGCTAATTAAATTATGTGATTTATAACCCCAGTTGCACAGAGGATTTTTAGTACCATATTTCTTGAAGTATTTTTCTTTACATTTTAATGGAATTTATTTCCTTATTTTCACCCCATCAAATCCCTATTAAATATGTCTGCCTATCCCTTTACTGAGGTAAGCTTTGTGGTAGCCACTGTGTTTGATCAACTTGCACCGAAGTTAACACTTCTATTTGCATTTATAAGAAGGTCCTAGGACTAGGGTCTTCAGAAGAGGGTTTTTCTCCCAGGCATTTGCAATAATGCTAACAATTTATAAACCTTCTGACGTTTTGTGGCAGTAAGATCTTGCTCTGATTTTAAACACTTTTGCTGGTTTTGTCGCTATATTTTTTTTTATGGGTTTATTTTCATTAAAATGCATATCCTTAATATAAAAAGCATTAATTAAATCACTATGTATTTCAAAAGTTTCCAGACTTCATGAACAGTTCAGGCTTTGGTTACATATCCTGTTATGAGTTCTTGTTCCCCTGAGTTTAGAGATCACAACAGGTCACCCCATTCAACCACAGTCTCTCATGCAACAATGAACAGTGTTGCTATTTTCAGTGGATTCTCCCATTTCTCTGTAAGCTGACTGGAGATGAAGTTGGCTTGTAAAATGATTACATGTTAGAGATATGAAATAATTAAATAACAGTGCAAGCTTTCTGGAAATATCCTCTTCTGATAAATTTCAGTACATTACTTTTAGGCAGATAGCCAGAATAATTTTTAAAAGCAAATTCTATTTAAAAAATAGTCCATGACACAAAGCATTAAAGTGACCTTGCAAACAATCAGTACAGTGACAGTAAAGTTGTATCTGTAATACCAGGAGGAATAAATCTTCCCTATTTCTAAAAATAGGCAGGATACTTTTTAACTCATTAATTTTAACACCTTTTCATCTGCTTTCAGGCTTTCAGGCAAACAGCCAAGGGAGTCAAAAGGCAGCCTTTGATGTATCAGTTATAAATCATGGCTTATTTTCACACAAAAAGTTTCTTCCAAAGGTGGAATTTGAAGTCAGTTGTGTTACCTTAAATCCCAATGTGTGAATACTCTCATTCAGAATAAATGATTTTAAACAGAGTAGAAAGGGATTCATGTGTTTTACATAGTCATGTTACTTGGGTTTTATCTTTCCAAATATTCCTGTGTAAACATTTAGTCTTGGACTGTGTAGGGTCTGAAATAGCTTGGCACAGGCCTCAAAATTATGATGTTTGGAGAGGTGGGAGTGGTTTGGAATTGTGCCTATTTCTTGAATAGCCTTGCTGGGTCCGTGTGATTTCCACTGGTTTTTAGGACAGTTTTCATTCCCAAATTTAATTTCATCCCATTTATCCCACTATCTCCCTGTAATAAATGTGTGTCAGGGCCCATGTTTGCTTTGTTTTGAAATGAAATGCAAGGAATAATGTGTTTCATGATGCTAAAACATACTTCCCTCTCCTGGCTTTTAAAATTTTAATATGAATGGGATCTTGACAAAGGTTTAGTGATTAAAAAAGGGCAGATATAAACTTCCTATCATAGCCTTTAGGTAAACCACCAGGTAAATCAGATTATTTCTTGTGTGGAGATGCCATCTATTTATTTCTAGCAGATAAGGTACATATGCTCCCCAACCCTGAACTTCAGAGCTGACCTAGGGAGGCTGCCTCCAAGGAGAGGGCAGCTATGGTCAGTTAGCCAGGTGCCCACTGGCAAAATTGTCTTTTAAAGAGTAATTCACTATGACATTAGACAGCAAGTAACCTCTTCAAGTTTCTGGATGTCAGAAATAACAGGGGGTTATTTTGCAAGAGATAATTCAATATAGTGTTCAGCTAAATCTAAATAACTCCATTGAGACAATAAAATCACGGCAAAGATGCATTTTCTGTATTAAGTTGTAAGATATTTAGTTGTAAGAGTTTAGCTGTGAAAATGGCTCACGCAGCATCCATTTGTCCCTGATGATTATATGATACAGGTTAAGTACAAGGGAAAAAACAGGTTTTATGCTAAAACAAGGGAAACTCAGCCCCAGCACATTTATCATCCTGTAGCCCTGACATTTCCTTGTTGTACTGTGAAGATTAGAAAGCATTTCCTCAAGACTCACATTTAAACAGCCACATAGTGTTTTCTGTTTATTTTTGTGGAGTTTGCAACGCAAATGAGCATGGAACTCTGGGAAAAGTCCTCAGGGAGCCCCATCAGAGAAAAAATGTTACCTGGTCATAGCTGGGCAACTGTGAGTGTAGAGGGAACAATTCACTTTCCCTCAGGAGCAAGAATTAGCTGCTAGAAAAAAAAAGCATTCTTTTAAGCAATCTGGAGGGACTTTTACTTTCCTCTGTCTCAGAGTCTCCAGATGAGTACCCCAAGAGTGGTGTATATTTCTGCTTCATGTGTGAGCTTGAGCTATCCTGGTTTTCTGGGCTCAAATATTGTCAGCCCAAGCATTGTGCTTTAGTTCTCCAGCCTGAACTGTCTTGAAACCAATTTGAATTGCACTTAAACAACTTCATAATCTCTGGGAGCATACCTGTAAAAACATGTTAAGAGCTGGAAAAGCAAACATGCTGACTCTCTACAGAATATCACTAGCATATCTCAAGCACAATTATGTCTGTGTACCCTCAGTTTACTTTTCACAATTAAAGGTCATTAACTGAAATTAGGCCAGAGAGCATTTGCAAGCAGAAAAACATAGCATATATATAGAAATGCTTCTTAAAATTAGTTTCAAGTACATTGAAGTCCTAATTAATGCCTGGTGAAAGTGCACTGCTTCCTTCTCTCAGCTAAAATGTGGTGCTTCATTGCTGTAACAAATGAAAGCAAAATTAGTGGTATCAGGAATATGGTTTTAAAATAAAATAGATGTCCTCTTAGGTTTATTTTGCTCAATGCTGCTTTTAAGGAACATATTGTCTTTCCCCAAAAATTCTGGGCAGGAAAATATATGTGTTTGGGGTGGGACAGAGTGGACATTTCCCCAGAAGCGTTTTAGGTGCAGTTTGTCACCTGTGTACTGTTCAGCTCCATTGTGTTGGCAGGTGTGGTTGTGCCTTCTGCAGGTGAAGCAGTTTGCCTTCCTTTCAAAGGAGTGCTTCCATCCTCTTCCTGAGCACAAACTTGATTGCTGATAACTTCAAAGCCAAAGAAACAGTGAGTAACCTGACACAGATCCCACACTACTACGATACCATAACGTGGCATCAGAACAGGAGCAGTACTATCTTAAGTAGATGGCAAAATCAACTTCCAAAAGCATTCCTGTTTTAGAAGAACTAGTGATGAGCTGTCTTTTTGAAAAATTCTATTCAGATTGGGATGCTGAATTTTAAATATTATTAACAATGACCATCCTCACAGCTTCTACAGAGATTCCCAAAATTCTTTCTTGATTTCGTAATTAAACTGTGCTAACATCACTAGGACTGAACCTTTACTACACCTGTGCTGGAAAGTGTCCTTAAAATATTGTATCAGTAATTTTATGTCTCAATATAATGACTTTCAAAAAAAGACTTAAGTACAAAACCATTTTACACATTATTGTCCTGTTCATTGTGGCATTTTCCTTCTCATGTAAAGTCTTTCACCTGCTTAAGTTCTTCTCGAGCAGAATTTGAATGCCCACGGCATTGACAATACTGCAATCAATTTTATTTTTTGCAATAATTGAATTATTTGTATCTAATCAAATGATCCTTTCAGTGTATATATATATATGTACATACATACACAAGTATGTATCTATACAGACATATATACATATACACACACATACACACACACACACATATATATATATATATAAATTAAAGAGTATTTGCCTTGTGTTAACACATATTATTGGCTGCTGGTAGTTGACACAACAGGTGGTTATGACATTTTATGTCACTCTTCTATATTAATAGCCTAGAAAGTCACCATTCGTGTTGAAAATTCCACAAAGTTGAAAACAATTGCTATTTCAATCCTAGAGGAGATTCCATGAGCACCCTATGTTTAGCAGCCAACTAATAGAATCAGTTGATGGATATGAATAACTGAGAATGTCAGGTCATGAATTAGTGTTGATCTGGATTCTTTCTGGTAAATGAAATGATCTTATGGTAACATGAAACTGCTGACTGCATGATCAAGCTCTTACCTTCAAGCCAAACTATTGATACTGTCAATGTTAAGATTGTCTGTAAAATAAATATTTTAAAAATGCCATGAAGCATCCAAGTTGCTTCAGTTCATACAGTTCAGCAGAGAATTTTTAGCTTTCTTTTTCCTCTCTCTTTCATGTGTTTACCAAACTGTTACAAAACATATGCACTACTTTTGAGGAAGAATAACACAAGCCAAGCAGACGGATCTATTCATGATCAGAATGCAATGGCCTTCATTATATTCCAGTTTGCTTATAAGCAACTGATCGAGAGTTAGCAGATGGTGTTTTCTTTCACCCCTTCGCCTTCCTCTTATTTAATTACTCCAACTTAGTTTATGTGCTGGCTCTATAGTGCCTAATAAGCATGTATATTTGTATAAGCATGTATATCCAAATTCATCAATGCTTAATCCATCCTCAATGAATTTGGGTTCTGGATTTAAGCTATGTATCTAGGACCAGACCAGTTGGACCTCTTACGCTTTATGTTGCTCTTCGAGATGTTTCCATCAAACAACCTAACATCCACCTAGGAAACTGCAGCACCTGTGGAAAACCAATCTGGCAAATAATATATCGTACTTAAGTGTCCTTCCAAGCAGCAACAGCTGCAGTCAGTAGTGGCACTGGGGCTCTGCAGGCTGCCTCGCTAGGCTGTCAGGGGTCTCCTGGCTCTGCTAGGGCAGTTTTCTGAGGGCTGATACATGGCCAGGCAGGCAGAAATCTTGCACATATGATGCTTTGGAGCTCTACAGAGAGAACACTGCCTCTGTTTGACACGGTAATTGGAACACATGCTGTTATTCATAAAGAACAATCCCATTGCTATTCAGATAACAATCCATTCTTCTTCCTTTGCCTCTAATTTTATCCCAATTCCAACCATTACATATGTGATAAAAATTATGGTGGGCCCTGACTCTCATCTGATGATGTTTCCTTCCCTCCTATTCTGTTTCAAACTCAAATATTTCTCACAGATAAGACCTCATCAGCAACCCCTTCTACCAGGAATTTGGTTCTGGTGGATTTACATCAAGCTGTGATTTCTGAAAGCCCTCCCTGGTCCACAGCCTCATGAAGCACAGCTCAATGGCCTTGAGAGACCTCATTAGCAGACAATTCACTTATGATTGAGAAGACTGAGACTGGGAAGACATGGAGGGCATGGGACAAATAGAGTCCCCTTCAATTTGCTTTTTCCTCCGTAAAAACTCAAGAAAGGGAAACTCTTCAGACAGGAACATATACAAATCCTAGGGCCTGCCTCGGCTAGAGACACAATCAGATTTCTCTTCTCCCCTGTCTGCTGCCTCCGGTGAAGTCTGGTGCACCTGGGTGTGCAGCAGTTAAATGAAGAGGTTTTTCCCCAGATTGCTTTAAGTATACAATTATGTCCATGTAACAGAATTTCCGTGGGACCAGAAATTCAGCTAAAAGTTCATTTTTAAACATCAGCAAACATGATACTGACATAACTAGTTTTTTCCATTACTAGGGAGAATTCAGAACTAGCACACTCACAGCACATAAATTCTGGAGAAATTACATTTGTCAAGTAATTTACTAGAGAACATCAAAGACAGAAACTGTGCCTTTGTTTTGAATCAAAATCAACAGTTTTTTTTTTTGTCCTAGATCTGTTTTGGCACTCATGTATGTAGCACTAGTGAATTTAGCAATATAGAAAGTGTGGAAAGATTTGATTGGTCAAAGTTAATACAAATGTTTGTCTATAAGTGGCATACATTATTTATATCCACTACAAATGTCCAGCAGATTCCAGCAGATGTCCATTTAAGGTGCAGATTCCTGAAATCACCCAAGTCACTTCAGCAGCGATATTTTAATCTATTCCAGGTATTCTGAACTTCTGGAATATTTGAAGGCTGAGCATGACATCAGTTTATTTTCCTCTTATGGGTGTGTTAGGCATCTGGATATTACTAGGCAGAAAAAAAGAGGCTTTCCTTTTTTTTTTTTTTTTTTTTTTTTTTTTTTTTTTTTTTTTTTTCCTTTCTCCTGACTTCATGCTATTTCTGAGCTAAAGAAAAGAATTACAGAGATGGTGGTTTAGAAATCACTAATACAAGACCAAACTTCAATCACCGTGAGGACCCCAGATGCTTCAGTAAACTGGATTTCTGGATAATTTCCACCTCATCAGGGGTATCATGGCCCCATATAGAACCCATGATCTGGTTCATCATGGTTAAAGATAGAGTTTTAGGTTTTTTGGCTGGTTTATTCATGACACTGTCACTACAAGCCCTTTGGATAAGCATTTCGCACAGTGGGTGAGAGGTTCAGCTCTAAGGACAGCGTTACACTGCATTAATCCAATGACTTTAATACCTTTACTCCTACTATCTTACAGCGATGTAGCTGAGAGTGAATCAGGCTGAAGATTTTAAGCATAGGTGATTCTGCTATTTTTATGAGGCCCTGCAGGCTCTAATTCTTTGCACCATGTGGGAGCCTTCCATGAATACAGAGTGCCATCTGTGCTTGGGTCTCATTCCTTAAAGAAACATTTAGCTTTCTATTCATCCTTTCTGCATTCCTGGGGCTGAGCAGTGTGTGAGTGTGTTACCCCTTCCTCCCTTGTGTCACTGGAGTTTATTGATCAGCCTCAGGACTCAAAACACAGCAGAGAGCCCTGCTGTTTCCAGTAGCTGCTGCCTATCTTTTGAAGCAGAGATGAATGTTTGAACCATAATGTATTCTTTCAACACAAGAGTATTAAACTATTGTGAAAAATAAATGCAAGAGATTCTCAAACTGGGAGGAGAGAAGGCATTGGTGCATCAGAGAGCTTGCACACCGAGCCTTTTGCTTCATCTCTTGCAGCCACAGCCTCTTAGTATCTCTGACTAATTCTCTCCCTGTTCACCACAGGAATACTAATTGCCAGATGAAGCTCTTTGTTCAGCTAATGCTCTAATTGTTGCTTAGAAGAGGAATTGTCTCTGGTAATCACTTATTACTAAGGAAATTTGAGACTTTATTTCTATGGTTGGTCCAGAGATCTTCGAGTTACAAAGTTACTGAAATTACATGGCTAGAGTCACTGGGTGAAAAAAACCAACCACCAGAAAACCACAGCCACATTCTTTCTGTAGTGGGTTGTTCAAATCCAGATACAAAACATTTTACTTAAATCATAGGTGACAACATTCAGTACTTTGTATCATTCTACTGTAACACCAAAACCACAAGACATCTGGAGTTGCAATATGAATGAGAATCCATGAAGTTCAGATTCGCATCACAATCACATTTGACTCACCAGCACTAAACCATGGGAGCTGATAAAAACTACCTGAGAAAAAGAAACATTAAAACAGAAAAACACAGTGTAAATGTAGGTAAACTTTTGAAAGGAATAGCTCCTTGCCTGTGTTTTGATTTGTATCCATCTAATCTGTACTTCCACAGGAAAATTTAAGAGCTCTTTGATGGACATGGCCACATTTTCTGAAGCACACTAAAACCAAGACCAATAATTTAAATATGTCCAGGTTTTTCAGTGATTTGATTTGTAATATTCCACATAAAGCCAAGAACACACAGCAGTATAAACACACACACACACACACAAATACACCTGGGCTAATAAATAAATAAATAAATAAATTTTCTAAAAAGTACTAGTTTCTCATATCTAAAAACCACATCAGTATGTAAAAGAGAACAGAATGAAAGTAGCAGAGATATGTATCACTACTACCGCTATTGACCTGTTTACATCAATAAACTCCCGCAATATTAAATATAAAAATAATTCCAATCCAAAAGACTTAATCACATAAGTAATTAAGAATTCAGAGACCTCTTTTGTACCTGAAGGTACTTTCCGGGCATCTTTCATACCTTATAGAGGACTCTTTAGTGCCTTCTCTGCTGATTGTGATCCTATGCATAATAGCTACAATGTGTCATCCATCTATTAAGGTAGCGTTCTCATGAAAAGTAGGATTAATTAAGATTATTTGTAGCATAAAATAAGACCAGAAAAGTATATATAGATATACACATCATGCTAATGTATTGGGTAGTGCATCTTAGAGCTGGTTACAGTGCATGATAAAAATCCTATGAATTTCTTTACAGTAATGTTTCTTCCTCTCTGACCTACCAAACATTTGAGCATTACACCGATCTGACTTCTTTTTTCATGACTTTTCAAAGATTGATAATACCTTTAACTTTCAGGTTTCTTATGATATCACGTAACTCCTGTGGTCTTATCCCAGATTTGCTCAGTGTGTCACTAAATTTGTGGATGTACCACCCTTGCTTCTTGATAACCCAGTGCAAAGGTTGCAGACACTTATTTCCAAATATAAAACTGCAAGCACTCACTATTCTGTGGGAATGAAGTAGGTGGCTGTGGAAGAAACCCTGTAGAGACAGCAATCATTGTGTTTGTAATTACTTGCTGTCCCTGACCAAGAATGTTAGAGAATTTGTTACTTTTAATTATAATTCTGCTCTTTATGAAGTACGAATTACTGATTAATGAACACCAATCTGTTCCAGCTACATCCTACACCCCATATGGCATATAAAAAAACTCTTACAAAAAAGTTATAAAAAGAGAGCTACTAAATCATAGTCCAGTGCATGACTAAAGTAGAGGGATTATCTAGAATCTCATGACTTACTACATTATTCAAAATAGTTTAGAAGTGACTAACAAGGATTCAGATGCTTCTTTGGGAGAATGCCTCATTCCCCAAAAATTGTGTTAGCAAATTTTCACAGATTTTTAAGGCAATTATATCTTCCTTTATAGTAGACACTGGTATTGAGTCTAGCAAGAGCAATAGATAAGGTCTACAAAAAATGTTCTACATAAGGCAAAAATTCCCAGTGCTGAAAATATAACAAGAATGGTGTTTTCTAAAGTTGTCAATGATCATGGGACCATATTAGATCATAGAACCATAGAATACTGGAAAGGTTTGTGTTGGAAGAGACTGTAAAAAGTGTTCTAGTCCCAAACACTCCTGCCATGGCTAGGGACACCTTCCACCAGACCAGGTTGCTCAAAGCCCCATTCAGCCAGGCCTTAAAGCTGTACTTTCTTTCAGTAATGCAGGTATGTCTCTGACAGCTAACAGAACACTTTTTCTTCCCATTTAATGTCTTCTTTCTCAGCAATGCCAGGAGCCATGTTATTGGGCAGTCTATGGCAAATGATGTAGTAACAGCTGTAAAGAAGAGCATTTCTACCTTAGCTATGAAAAAAAGAAGGAAAACAAAGTAGCTGAGAGCTGTTTGAAGACCTAGAGTAGGCTACTAGGCATACAGGCAATGAGACATAGCTGTCCTGAGCTTGGGGCCATTAGTCCTTGGCTCCTGATTGTCCAGACTGGGACTGCCAGTTCCCTCTCTTCTGCTTTGCAGATCCCTGGCAAAGAGGTTGCAGCATGGTAAGAGGTAGGTTAGGAGTCACAAACATCTACCAACTTTTGGCTGATGGATTCCAAACACAGCATGAACCGGGGTGTAGAAACCCAAAACACTCCTGGCTTTGTCAGTTTGGATATAGCCTTGATGTTATTGCTGTTGCTATTTGCTATAAACACCCTTGCCTGCATCGTTACACTTTTGTCCTGAAATTTGTGGACGTGAGGTTTTGAAACACTCAGACAGATAAATCTATCATCAGGTATAACAAAAAGTCAGGGATTTATCCAATAATTCAGAACCCACACAATGGGGGTTTGAATTATTGGATAAATAATTCACTTGTTTATTATTGAATAAAGAAAACACTTGTTTTCAAAGAATAGGAGCAAATGTGATTATTAGCAGAGACTAGATAAGTTTTGCATAAGATATACCTAGAGATTAAACCAGAATGTAAAAGTGTACAGAGTATAAACCTTGTATACATTCAGTCTTATTCATGCCAAAATCTAATTAAAAAAAAAAAAAAAGAAAGAAAGTTAGGGGAAATTAATATCCAAATATTATTGAATATTATAAGCCATGTAAAAAGTAGAGTTTTTGGAGTAGTGTCCATTTACTTATGTACTAGGATTTTGATTGTGGTTTATGGACTAGTTGGTGTTTGATATATTTGTTTTTTCAAAGAATACAGGATCACTAAGCTTTCCTGTCATCCACAAAGAGCCTTTAAAATCATAGATCCTTTTCTCTCTTTTCAAGATTTATTTTATTTTAAAAATCATATATACACATATTCCATAATCATTAATTTTTCTATAAGATTTGAAAGACCTTCAGGTGCTGTATGACTTAGGTGCATGTATGACTTGGCCTGGACAGGGGACATAAGGTACTTATCAAAATTCATCCCTACTATTGTGTCTCCTTTTATTTCTGTCTACTATAGCGAAAAGCTTTGTGTGCCCTTCCAGTAAAGGACGCAAGGCTGGCTAGCAGTCAGTGTGACAGAAGGAAAGCAGTGCAGCAGAAAATTGGATAACAGGATAAAAAACACAAGGACCACAGGAAGCCCATCAAAATTGCCTCCTCTTGTCAAAAACCAGACAAGTGACAAGTACAAATATAAAGTATTATCCACAATTCAGTATTTCTAATGATATCACAATTACAGTCCTGCTTCCTATAAGCAACCACTTAACTTTTTAGACTTGACCTTACAATCACAAACCAAATGTGGTGTGACAAAACAAATCTGTGGAAGAATTGTTTGCAGTCAGACATCTGACTATCCAGTCCCAAGCTAACTTTTATTTAGTTATTTTCCCTAAGAAAAAAAGTGTTTAAAGACTACTGCTCAGTCACTGATCTAAAAAACATGTTGACTTAAGACCGTGTACATATTTAGCGATTCCAGATCGTGCATCAGAGTCAGGCAATTTAAATTGTCTGCCAACAGTTCAAGACAGTGGCTAATTCATTACTCACACATCTCTAGTTGGAGTAGTAATTTAAACTCATGTGTGTCATATTAATTGTAATCTTGTTTCAAAGTGACAAGATAAATTTCTCAAGGTACATAATATATTATGGACATAGGTCAAAACAAATGAGTGTCTAAAAGAGATTAACACTAAATACATGCAATATGTCATGTTTGTAAATTAGGAAAGGATAAATTACATTAACATTTAACAGATTGTTCATTATACTTCATCTATGCTTAGGCTTAGACAAATACTTCTCCTGTACACAAGAGCTCTTTAAACAACTCATACAGAATATATAGGATTGTATATTTGGAATACAGAAGTATCAGTTCTCAGATCCTACAAAGAACAGAACACAGTGCAACAGGATAAACAAAACTGGTATCCTGAATGGAGGTTCCCTGATTTATTCTTGTTAGTAGCAGGAGTGTTAAGGAAAAATTTAAACATTTTTCACCATTTTTTTCCTTCCTGTTACAAAATTAAACATGTTGGACACAAGTGGTTTAATTTAAAAGCAGGTTTGGAGCTTTTCCCAACAAGAGAAGTTTTGACTTGCTTCACCAGTTCAAGGAATTCATTGTCACTGTGCTTGCAGAGCTCTGTGTCCTGCATGGACAGCAGCAGTGTTGTGTGGGAGTAGGCACATCACTGCCCCAGGTTCCTTTCACATGCAAACCCTTGGCCAGCTTCAGAAACTCACAGTAATGGCTTTCAAAGTGCTCCTATTAAAACTAATGAAGGGTACAAGGAAATAAATATAACCGCTCCTGTGAATGTAGAATTTGACCTATCAAAGAGTGTTTATTCATATTTATATTGTCACAAACATTAAAAGGAAAGGATGCATTTCTATATCCACCAATATTCACTGATTATATCACAGTAAATAAGTATTTCATATAATTTTAACTCTATTGACACTAAAATTTCTAGTTTTGTTAGTACCATTTCTCACGAAATTCTATGTATAGACCAGTTCTTCTACTCTTTCTAAAGCAAGTATAACCCTATTGATTCAATGAATCTGTCCATTGGGCTAAAAGTAAATAAGTAGGAAGCCTTAATGCAACTAATTTTAAGGAATTTACTGAAAACAATAAACATTTCAAGTTGAAATCACTTATCATGCTGATTTTATCAGATAAACTGTGGGGCTTTCCTCCTTGTTATCTAAGGATTCCTTTGATAGACTGAATAATAATGAAAGGATTTACTTAATTCCAGATGACATTTTAATTCATTTAATTTTAGTCACTCTGATGATAACGCTGTAACACTCCTTTCAAATAAAGAAAATCTGCAGAGAATTATGTGCTGAATGGAGCCTTTTCCATCACTAACGCATGATCTCATATATCTATTTATTTCTGCAGAAAACTGCTGTAGCCTCATACTCTTTAATTACTGCCATTTAAAGGTAATAATTTAAATTTCATTGCTTTTGCCATGTAAATGTCATTCCTTGTATAAATAAGGTCAGCCATTTAGACATATTGGTTTTGATATGTGTGTCTTCTATATTTCATTTCACTGTGTTTCATCACTTCTTAAGGCATCATGATGTTTCTCACCCTGCTTTACACTCCACGCTGATATTTGTCTGTAGGATAGCTGTGTTGTTAACACAATTCATGTATCAGTCACTAGTCACTGTCATCTCCTGTTATTTCCAACCTCCTTTCTTTAAAAATCTACCAATTTCCATTGGAAATGTACAAATGCTAATCAGAACCAGCAACAGCTCTGACTGTGGGATAAAGGAATGAAGGAACAGAAATATGTGGGATAATTCAGATTTCATTGCTAATTAATGCAGATGTCAGTACACGTGGGTGAACATTTTTCCTTACTTGCAGACCTTGTTTTCACCCAGTGGTAAAAACAGAAGCAAAACTAAAGCATTTGTTGCTGCTATATGTTCAACATGGGCAACAGGCATTCATTGAAAGGGGCAGTGTTAACAAGGCCAATGGAAGAGCATCTCATTCCTCTAGTCTGAAGTCCCTGGGTAACATGGCTGTGGGGATCATTCTGATTAGAAATATGTCTGCTACATGTTTTGAGCCTAAGTAGACTTTTGTAGATATATTATTGTCTGCTTTGTGGGGAATCTCATCTGGCTTCCCAAGGGAAAAGATCCTCCAGTTCTTTTGGTAGTTTGCAGTTAGGTTACCTCATGTTAACAATATCTCAGACTGGGTGATCTCAGAAAATCTGTGCCTGCATCACTCTTCCTCTTTTAAGCAGGTAATATCAGACTGACAACACAGAGTAACAGAAACACAAGCTGGAGGGTCACATTTGGAAACAATAATGTGCAAGGCAGAAGAAGGGTCAGCACACATAGGAAGGAGACTATGAAATATAGGATGAAATACTTATAAAACTTTCTCTCTAGAAGTCAGTACATAGTTGACCAGTCTAAAAAAGTGAAAAAATTTCCAAAACTAGAGTAAATTTTTTTTCAGTGCATTCTTTTCCACTTGTCTTTTGACTGAACTGAAAATTGTGACGTTATTTTTTGTCATATCATAACTTATGTATAAATTCAATCTGACAACACAGACTAAACTGTGTGTGGAAAAAAAAGTGAATTTATAGATTTAACTCTCAGCAGAAGTGTTGACATTCCAGGCAGACATGTATCCAATATGCTCTCAGGTTAGAATCACCAAGATAAAATTCTTTTATGAACATATTCTGTGAGTTGATAACTGAAGTAAAACTGTTGAATTACCTACAATGGTCCATTCCAGCTTGATTTTTTTTTTTTTTTGTGAGTTCTGATACCAGATTACTTTTGTGAAGTGTCCTGGATCACTGAATCTGCAAAAGGAGCAAATGTGTAGGTGAAAATGTGATCCAAATCTCACCCTCCAGGAAAGTTTTACTAGAAATTACAGGAAAATTTAAATTTTTGATTGTTTTAGGTAGATCTTTTCAGATTTTTCCCCATGTTCTCTGGTTAAAGAATGAGATGTGTGGAAACAAAACCTGTATACATTGTTTTATTACTTAAAAAACCCAAATGTTTCATGTAATAAGTGATACTTCAAGGACAAAGTTTGATCCCTCATTATTGCTGTAAGGGCTCTGTAGAAATGACAGCAAAAGGTCAGTGCCTTTAACAGCAGAGAAAATTTTTGCACTTTAAAAAATAATTTATATTTGTAATCAAAGTGTTCAGTCAAGTACTTTCTCAAACCTGCTGAAATAAATGGAGGTTGTGTATTCTACTTAAATGGGCAGAGAGCAGGGGTCAGAGACACTTTTTGCAGCTGTAACCATGACATATGCAACTTTTTTTACCCCAAGTAGTTCTTAGATCTTGGTGTTTTGAAGGCAGTAAAGCCATTTCTCTTGCTTGTTGGTTTTAGGAGAATTTAAAACTACACTGAGCAGATGCTAAAACAGATGGACACTGTCTTCTGGAAAACTGGGAAAAATATCTGATTAGAAAATGTCATGCTATTGTTTCTTAATTTTTCCAGCTGGATAAGCTATGAAAGGACATTTATTTATGTCATAATTGAAAGAAAGTATAAATGCTGACACTACTTTAGTCAGTATTACATAGGCAGATAGGTCCTGGCCCTGCTCCACTACTCTTTTGAAGAATGATCTCGTGTTGGGTAGCCCCTGTCTCTGTATCTCCCTGGGGAAGAGCATTTCAGGATGAGAATCACAGCGGAGTGTAGCTGGAGTCAGAGAAATGCCAAATGGGCAGGAAGCCCATTGCAAACCCTACTCTGACAGGGGATGGTGGCAACAACCAGTCAGGCTGACATCTTTGCTGTATTTTATTCTTTCACCACCTGGGATGTATGTGTTTGTGGGAACTCACCAGGACTGGGAGAAGGAAAGAAGAAATGCTACTCCTCACCTTTTGATGATGTCTTTCCTGACTACTGCTCACCCGGGGACTGGAGGTGCTGTTGCTCACCATAAAGGTTCCCAAAAGGTCCCACATGCCCTTCCTGCCGGCCCTGCATCAAACTGCTTGCCATTCAAAGTTGTTGCATGGACCACCTTTGTTTCTTGCATGCAGCTGTTTCACCTGCAAGTCCAATCAGCTTGAAAGCAAATTTACATTGGTCACTAGTCTAACTTGTATCATAGCCAAGGGTCTCCTGGTATTGGGACTGCAGGATAGAGATCTGCACATGGAGGGGTTACACATTGTGAACAGAACACAAGACGAAAAAGTGAGGGACATCTTTCCTCCTCTATAAATGACTCATCTCTTGTGTTTTGTCTGTTAGACAATTAGATAATGGGCTCTTCCATAAGCCAGGTGGTTTCTCTCAGGCTGTCCAGTAACACTGGCTGGTGTATCAGCCAATGGTGCATTCTCTGGTCTGTTTCCTTCATCACACTAACCTTCTTTTCCTTTTAATAACTGTTCCTTCTATTGTATTGTATTCCTCTGCAGTTAGATTTTTACATCTTTCTTCCAAATAACACAAGAAAGAGTTGTAAACAGTTAGAATCACAGCCCTATGAATAATTGAATATGTTCTTGATTGTCTGAATTGGAAAAAGATTACTATTAAGACAGGCTGGAATTCCTGTAAATTCAATTTCATATACAGAAAAATACTTTCCTCATGTCTAAATGTAATACTTTGTTTCATATTGATCCATTTCAAAAAGCTAACAGGAGAGATCTATTTATACATAGAAATTCAATTCTACAATAAAAGCTGTTTTGATTGTAGAAACACTTTGCTTTAAAATTTTGCAGCAAGATGTTTTAAGATTGGATGGTTTTGGTGTTCTGCTTTCCTTTACTGAAAGCAATCAAAATGAATATGGAAAATGCTATGTTCAACTCAAATTGGTAATTTGGGGTAAAAACATTTCATCTCCTGTTTGAAAGAAGTTTCTTTGTGATGATGATTTAGAGTAAATGTGAAAAATTTTCTTTAGACTGAGGTTTTTCCTTTGGCAATGTGGATCCACACTGTGAATGGATTCTTGGGATGATGTCTTCTGAGGCAACCCTGAAACACACTGGAGTGTGCTCTCTGGCAGCCTTTTAGCATCTATGATGTGAAGTGCATGAACCTGTCTAAATGTGAGCTCTTAGTCTGGCAGAAATTGCACCTACTGCAATACAGGCTGTATTTTAAACTAAAATAAAAACTTGCTGCATGAACTGTTTAACAGCTTAATATAAAAAAAAAGTAACAGCCTTTTTTTGCTACAGTTTGCTAAATCCATTTAAAACAATGGTGAACTGACAATAAATAGACCACATACACAAGAATACTTATCTAACCAAGTTATTACCTTGCAACAATATGGCCATGTCATGTCATAAGATTGTCATCTGAAGGCTGAGAAGAAGTTCTAGGCCCTTCAAAGCAATGAATTTTTATGTCAGTGTGCAAACAGATCAAAGAAATTAACTACCATATCAAGCATATCACACTATGCAATGGAATAAGAGACTACCTTAGAAGCTAGGCCTTTTCCTTCTTACATTTAATTCAGTACAGAGATATGAAATAACCATTTCTTTTCCACTGTGATATCTAGCCACATGTCCTTAATATTTTTCTTCTGCAGTACGTAATATTTTCTATGGTCTTATTCTTACATAAAAATTACATAGAAGAATTACTGCATACCTCCTAACGCATTTTTTATGGTGCAATAATCAAGTCTAAATTTTTACGCCTCCATTAAACTAAAAATATTCTTAATATATTTAACCTTATTCTGCTCACTTTTGTTGAGTATTTTCAGGCATATATGCTTCAGCTAAATCCTTAATTTGATATAAGAATAATACCCATGGCCTTGTTCCACTCATTTTGTGTTCTTCACAAATTAAGAAGTGTAGTAGTCTGTCAAACAGTCGTTCTAATAAGCCACAGAAATAAGGAGATGTGTAGCTAATGGATTTCACAATGCTTATCTTTATCACAGTATATCTGTGTCATTCTGGAACCATGTACCTACCTCTCTTCTTTCTTTCCACATGAAGAGTTTCTTTCATGTGAGGGACAGAAAAAACACACAGTCAAAAATGAAAAAGAAACCAGGAATAAACCACTGTGGCTAACAATGCACCGGAGCAGTTCCCCAAAGAAATCATAGGAGGCATAGGTCAAACGGCCTCTGAGCTCCCTCAGCACATCTCCCAGCACCTCCCACCCCCAGCACTCTTCAAACAGCTGTGGGTTATTAGACGGGGCTTTGAACGGAACCCAAGAGCCCTTCTTAGTGTCATTTCTTATCACACAACTTATCTCTTAACAAAGACCTGATGTTGCTGGACAAATACTTATTACCCTGCTCCCTCCTGGGTGACATAAGCTACCAAGAGTTCTGGCTCCAATCTCTGAGCTATTGAAAAGTTGGTTTTATGTCTCCACCCTCTTGCAATCCCTTGAAACTAACATACATGAATCTTTGCATGTAATTTTGGGTTCTATGGGATCTTTTAAATATAGTTAAAGAAGATAAACCAAAATTTATTCACCTTGTAAAATTCAAGGATCTAATGAATAATTAAAAATACAAATATAATTTTTTTCAAGAAAAAAAAAGCACAGCTCAAACAATTCTGAAATGGTACTGTTGAATAATTAGATGCTGTTAAATTAAATGAGGAAATATCTAAATTAATTTTAAGAATCCTGAACTTCTTTTGCCAAAGGACTAAAGTTCTGTGTTCAACAGAATAGTAGGCAAAAAGTAAAAAGTTAGTGAATTTTAAAATTTTACACTAAATCAATATGAATCCTTCAAGTCTGCAAAATTAAAAATATGAGTCTTTCATTTTCTGCATTTGTGAATGTTTAGTAGCAAAGCACATTCTCTCCATGGTCAGTGCCTTCAGATATATTAAGGAAGTCTTCTGGAACGAGGCATTGGTAAAGACATATGCTCTAAGACAGCAAGGAAGGAAATAAGAGTGGAGTGAAAAGAAAACTGCTTGCCACAGAAAGCCTGCAGTGCCAAGTATTGATAAAAACAAGGGAAACTCCCAAGCTGATTCCAAACTTCGTCATTTTACTCTAGCACTAAGAAGCTGTGTAGAAAAAACCCCCAACAATAACAAAAAAGAAACACCAACAAAATCAGTGCATTTTGATAGCTAGTGGTGCTGAGCTACAAGAAATTATATAAATATGTATACATGTTAGTCATTACTAGAAAATAGATATTTTCAGTGAGATATATCCCTGCTGGGATATAAAGAAGAACAGATATATAAATCAAATCTTATATTTTGCATTAAAAGTCAATGAAAGAGCAAAAATATATCAGTTCTATCCCAAAATAAAAGACACAGTTGTTTTTTTAAGTCCCAGTGTCAACTTAACCATGAAAGTTTATCTGGATCCATACTTGAAGAAATACTAAAAGACATATGAGTGGTACATAGCAGGATCACATTTTTGATGAAGTTTTAATAAAAAGGAAGATATTTAGCAAGAAAATACAAGGGTGAAAAAGAAGAGGGAAATATTCATCCTTAGCAAAAGGAGGGGCTCTAATACTCATTCATTGTAGAACATAATCACAAGAACTATTGTTGTGTCTTTATAAAAGTAACTAAAGGTCCTCAAGTGTTTTAAAAGCTGGGATTCTCACCCTGAGGAATATCAGAATGTGCAGCCTATAGATAGATCTCATTATTTGGTGCAGAAATTAAAAAAAAAAAAAAAAAAAAAAAAGCAGCTCTGCTGTGTCATCAAAGCAGGACAGGGTCTATATGCCAGTCCTTGCATCTCATCAGGGGAAGTTTAAGAAGCTTGGAAGTAAAATAGACAGAGACCCACAAATTCATGAACTGATGTTTGCTCATGTAAACTGGCATTTAAAAGAAAAACTGTTTCACTAAGGGATGTAGAGAGATGGGTGGGCACAATCAGCATTCTGCAAAAACTGCACTTAAAATTTGTCAGTTACCATAAAGCCTGGACTGCAGCAAGTGATGCTCAGAGGCTAAAGTATACTGAGACAGTAGAAAGCATGGTAAAATTTGTTAAGGGCTAAAATGCATTTTTTGTAATCCTGTAAACACTTCCAGCTATTATCATTAATGTTTCTATTGGTATGTCACTGAAAGTGCACACAGCTTCCCAAGTTGCTTAGCTTCAAGAAATCAGACCTGGAGGGTTTGAACAGTAGAAAATTAGTCTTTGTAAAATCCTGTTTTATTACATGGAACCTATTTTGCTGGAACAAACAAAGCATGTCAAATGTCGTCAATGGAAGAAGATTTTAAGCTTTGTCTGAGATAAATTTTGCCTAGCAGGAATAGCTGGCTTTAGCATTTGATTTGTGCCAGTGCAGTTAGTATCTGATCCAATTTGGATGGAAAGTGCCTTTTCCAAATGTTTAGCAGATGGAAGGGTGGTGAGTAGTCACAAGAAACAGGTTATTTCTATTACAATAAATTGCTTGGAAAACCAGGTATTCCTCCACTGCCACCGACAGATATCATTACAGCACAGAGTGTCTACTGTCAACCCAAGAGCAAGGTCTCTCACTCTGCCCAGTGCTGCTTTGTAAAAACCAGTTGCTTTCCAAAGGAGTGAGCTCATTGCTCAAGGCCACAGTTCCATTCTAAAGAGCTTTCCAGGCACATTCAGCCATCCCTTCAGAGCAGGGTAAATCTCATGGAGTGGAAGAGGAGACCTTGCCACTGTAAGGACTCCATGTTCAGGCCTCTCTGTATTTCACTGCTATTTTGAAAATTTCTTGTATGAAGAAAATATTTCATAGTACTTCTGCTGCTGCTTTTAGTATTAAAAATAAAAGATACAAATAGGAAAATAACAGAATTAGTATCTCTTTCTCTTCCATACTGTCTCTTATAATTCTCTCGGCATGAGAGCTGCCAGACACTTTGACTCATGCAGTCAGAACTAATATACCAGTAAAAATAAGAGATAACTGAGACAGCAGGAAGTGTTCCAGAAAAGCAGTCTGATCTTCACACAGCTTCTTTTCTGCTTTCTTCTACTTGGCATGCTGTATTTTGCAGCTCATTAGTTATCGTATGTTCACTTTGTTCTCAGATTCTCATGATAAATACCTCTGGTAAAGAAGAGCACAGCTCAGAGGATCTGCCTCCCCATTTTAGGTACACTGAAGAAACTGCTTTTAACTCCATCATCCCTAGTTCCAGATTGAAGTTGTGATTTTGGGATCCTCATCTCCATTTGCTGTTGCTTACTTAAAAAAAAAAAAAATTAAAAATATAGCAATAATACAATCAGTTTAAACTGATTGGGTCCCTACTATTTATTTGATCGAGGCCATATCCCTCACATTGTTTTACCTATGCAGTGGCAAATGCATCAAAGATCATAAGTTTGGAGTACTCACTTAACCCTGATCTGCTTCACTGGCTGTTTCCTGGCTCTTTGGCCAATTGAAGAGGAAATTCTCAAAGTATTTAAGAAATACCAAAAAAAAGTCTCTGATTTCCTCACAACTGATCAAGGAGAAGTCTTATGTTTTAAATGTTTCTTTTTAGAAGACTTGAATACTTTCTTATGTGGTATTTGAATATTATTAATGTATTAGCTTTATTTTGCTAATTCTAGCATGGCAATTCACAGCTGTCTGTGATGGCAGGAAGATTTGTGCCTTAGTATATATCAGCCATTTAAAGCTTTGTGATGCTGAAAGCACTGTTACCACTGTGCTTCCAACCAAATAAAACCAAGGGGGGATGTAAGCAGAACTTTGAGAGCAGCACTGAAGATGCAATGTGACCATTACAAAGTATTCCTCCTGTTTCTGTCTCCAGAAAATCATCACTGGGTGACAGAAATATTCTACAGGCTTAAACCATAGCAAATATGGAAGGGCAAAATGTGTCCTCTTGTCATTTCTCTGTCCTCTGGCTCTCTTACAGAAGGATAGCCTCATCTCATTAGTTTTACTTATTCTTCAAGTTTAGGTACGGAGTTTCTCAGTGTTTGGATAAAGCTACAGTAGTGTCCAACGTTATCCTCCCAGGGATTCAGTATGTGGAGAGCACTTGCAGGTAGACAAGCTTGAACTCTCCGAGGTTTATATTCTGATCTCAAGAAGGCACAGCATTTTTCACCTCCTGTGGGTTATCTTTTTCTATGTATGCATGTTCTTCTTAATATGTAGTAACAAATATATCTGTATTTAAGTCAGTTCTTTAAATGCCATGGGAATTGGATTGAGAGCAGTTCCCACATTTAAACAGAAATGAAAAATTAGGAACTGGGAAGAAATCCAATACATGTGAATTATGCTTCTTCACTTCCGCTGGTTTCCATTTACAAAGAGCCAGAGCTGGTAATGCCACTCTGAATATTAAAGAGTCTTGCACTCCAGCTTCTGTCTCCTTATAATTATTATTCCTAGTTCTTACAAAATGTTGCAATAATAATGAATATGAATAATTAAACTAAATAATATTACCTTCAATATTACAATAGCATTTGCTTTAGGAAAATGAACTGGAAAACTTACAGCCCAAATTTGCAGCTGGCCAAAATAATTTTCCCCATTACAGTTGTTCTGCAGCACAATTCTCTCAAGCATGAGAATTTCTATTTCTGCCAAATTTTTGACTGTTATAATTTTTGTTACAATTTTAGGTATCCATAGAAATAGCTCAACACAAAACTTGTCCAACTCCTCATCTTTATGCTATCATATGTAAACAAGAAACATTGACCAATGCTGTCTTGTGAGAACATTCTTTAAACATTAATTGGTTTGAAGTCTGCTAGAGAACTCTCAAAGCTATCTGACCAAAAATATTGTTAAAACATATTGAAACTTCTTTGACAATAAAATATTAACTTAATCTTTTAATTATAAGTTGGACAGGAGATGGAGCTTTCCATTTTGAATCTGAAATACAACCTGCATAAAAGTCTAACAAGAGAATTTCTTGTCCAGTTTCAAAGAACAAAGAGTAATCAGAGATCTGGTTTTTCTCATTCTTTATAGAAACATTTTTCTGTCATTGTGGAATTAAATTTAAATGACTAAATGAAAGAAAACACGCATACTGTCTGTCTGAACAAAATATCCAAACCCTAGTTGTATTGCTCTTTTGGTTATCCTTATGGTTCTCCAGATGCTGATGTTTAAGATTTAACATCTACCAGCACTACCTGGGTGTGAAGCTCAATGTGTTAATGGGAACACCACATCTTCTACATGATG
Organism: Pyrgilauda ruficollis; assembly: GCF_017590135.1. Classification (NCBI taxonomy): domain Eukaryota; kingdom Metazoa; phylum Chordata; class Aves; order Passeriformes; family Passeridae; genus Pyrgilauda; species Pyrgilauda ruficollis. The sequence continues at coordinate 21,626,544 of NW_024524377.1, read as the reverse complement.
TATTACCACTGTACCTGACTCTATGAAAGTTCCCTGTGATATGGCTCATTTTAATCTGAATCCAGAATAAAAATATTCTGCCTTTATTTTCTTAGCAACATACTTAGTTCTTGTACAAATGGCAAACATTTTGAGTCTCCCCTGTTTTGTGAGCATTTTTACTTCTTATTCTGAAGCTTTGTTGAGACAAACCTCTAAGAAATGAAGGAATCCCTAGTCTCAAATACCTTCATCTGTGCTGATCAGTGCATTTGTGACTGTGCTGAGTTGTTAACTACAAGTGGTTCAAAGGTGCTACACAGCAGATTAAGGAATTTCTGGGAAAAAGATAAAAGGTAGAGAAATCCTGATTCTCTTTTGCCACTGAAATGATTTGAGCTGGCTAGAAAATCTATTTTATTTCTCATCATTTATTCCATGTGACAAAAAGACTTTTTCCTTTGGGACCCTGTTTTTGTGGGCTCCCAAAAACATCCAAAACCCCCTGAAACCAACCTAACTCCCCTCCCCTCCCCCAAAAAAAGGAAACAATAAACACCAAAAAAGCATGGGGAGAGGAATGTCCTGTAGGCAGAAAGAGGAATCTATCTGTGGATCCTGGAAACAGAAATAAACCTGTTCATAAAAAAGAGAAAACAATTTGAGAGGACAAAACTAAACTGACAACAGCTACATGAAATGACTGTACAAAGTGTCTTTTAAGGTAATCTTTGGAAAGTGACCATAACAACAGGCTCCAAAATGGGCTTTTAAATGTTTTGGAGGTTTTTAATCACTAGTAATGAGAGTTTCCCAGTATTTACTTTGTGAATTTTTTTGTCGTTTTAGAGGAGGATTGATCAGAAATACTCCTAAATTTAACCATTCCAGTGGCAGAATAAAAGTTCTCGTACTGTGAAAGCAAATCTTCCTGCTCAGGCAAAAAAGATACGATAATTCAAGCTCCAAAGACTGGTCAAATATGGAATATAAACATGTTTTAGACAAGTCTCTTTGTATAAATTAAAAATTCTGCTCATGTTTCTGCCAATGTATCCTTTTCCAGGAATATGAAACTGAGATCTTCCAAATTTGGCTTTGTATGTTTTTCGCAGCTTTTTGCAACTGGACCTGCTATTCAAACTGATACCACAGCTCTGTTTTTCTTCACTGGGTTACTGCAGATTGATGACAGATTGCAAAACAGCTTTATATGGAAAGAGTTTCAAAAAACTTCCCAAATTGTTAGCAATTTATTTATTTTTCTCCTTACTGTGGAAATGTTTTGGCTCTGTATTGCAAGGTAGCGTCTTTAACTGGCGTCACTCAGCCAGTTTCAGGCCATTTGGTTCTCCAGCAGCCCTCTGAGCAAGCTCCAGAAAGGGACCCTTTGAACCTTCACAATCCCATCTTCATGGAGTCTCTGTTATGTTTCTCAGTAGCATCAAGATTTAGGCACTTCAAATCACCTGATAGGAGTCAGACATGAAACAAATATAGAGAAGGGCAGTATTTATACAATCTATACCCATACTCTGTCATCACTGTGCATGCTCTTGATGAACAAGAGCCCTTTCCTGCTCTGCCTGCCATGTGGCCTTTATCCCCCTCTTTTCTGTTAGATTTGTTGCCTTGGCACCTGACAGAGCATTGGCCCTGAGCAGCACTGAGAGCAGTAGAGGGGAGGAGCAGTGGGGTGGGAGAGTACTCCACCATGAGCTGCTTCCCTTGACAGCCATGCAGGATGCACACTGGGACAACCATGCTCATGTCCTGCCTTGCAGCAGACTGGAGGAGAAGGAACAGTCACTGTTTCACTTGTGACAAAACAAGAATCCATCCAACACCCCTATGTGCAGGTTGCTGTGCAAACAAAACGCTGCTTCTAACTCCGATAGCAGTGTACTATATATGAAGAAAACTCAAGAGGAAAAAATAGCATTTTCTGGATCTTTACATGAAAATGTGAGAGGTTTTATCCTCAGTTGCTCAAGAAAGAGATTTTGAAGAAAAAAGAATCATGAAATAGCCATATGCTCAGGTAATTTTTACCCATGGAGTTAAAACTGACCAGAGGAAAGCAGGCCTCAGTGACTGAGGTAATCTCAGAATTAACACATAAGTCTGTCACATCTCAGATCTAATCTCTGTAAAGACAGGTGGTTCATGAGGTGGTTCACCTCAGGCCTATGCTGAGCTTTCTGCTTGCAAATGCCCATGATTATGAGAGGCAAATGGAAGAATGTACAGACAAGCATTCATCTGCACAAAGGAGATCATCATTCAACTCAGACTTTCCTGAATGTGCTCATTCACTGCCCACAGCTTGAACTCCTTTTAACCTGCACACTGGCAAACGGCGAGTGGAGCTGAGATTAACTTCTCCTTGGCACAGGGATCTACCTCATCCACCTATGGCACAAAGCGCAAATCATCACGTCCCCTGGGACATATCACACAAGGAGCTGCTGGCTCAGAGAAGACAGGCTGGGCCATCAGTCACATTCCAGACTCAGCAAACACTGATTACAGACCAGATTTGCAAGTAAACAAGACCAATGTAGGCCTCTTTCTTCAGATGAGCTGTACTGAGGTGTGGGCACATACTGAAGTACCCTGCTGTGTCAGATAGACTCCATCATCTGCTTATTCAGAAAAGATATCTTCAATTGCTTCAAGTTTGTAATGATTCCAGGAAAAAAAAAAAAAAAAAAAAAACAGCTATTTTACCATCCAACATACACTTTTAGCTACTTTTTCTGCATAATTCCTAAAAAATCATGTGTGCTTTTGAAAGTTTTTCCAATATATTGGTTCACTTAAAAGGGCTTAAAAACTTTGTGACAAATCTGCTTCTTTTCAGCAAGTCCTCAGCTTGCTCTGTTTTATCATTAGTTCTGAACACTTACATTGGAAGGTATATATGAGAAAGACAAAAATACTTTCATGCTGCAACACTGATTTCATTGATGAAAAAATTGGAAATTAAGCAGAGTGCCAGAAGGTAGGGATAGATTCAGAAGCTAAATGCTTTCCAGTACTTTCAAACATAAATATCTGTTAGATGAAAGCACAAGACAAGAAAAAGGAAAGACCATATGGTTTCAATGCTGTCTATGTGAAAATAATGCCACTCTTAAAAATTAACTGATGATCTTTCTGAATTAGATCAGACATCTTTCTTCCATTCAGAGGAAGAAGACATGATACTGCATGCCACACAGCATGTTCTAGAAAAAAGAAATCCTTGCATGAAACATCTTATATATGTAAATAAATGATTCTACTGATTCTAACAGCTATTTTTATAGGCATTCTTGTGTTTTATTGGTTTCTTGGGGAGAGGAAGAAATAAGATAAAAGAACTATAGGAAGAGACAGTTATGTCCCAAAAATGGATTTCCTACAAGCTGTGTAAACATTTTATACTGAAAACAAATGAATTTTAAAAAGGTTTAAATATTAACTTTTCAACAGAACATTTACAAGAAGCTTCCCCCCCCCCCCCCACCCAGTTTTGGCTCTCTTGGAACAAAGAGTTCACAAATCTCTGCAGCCTGTCTCTGAGTTTGACATGTTAAAAAAACATTAGTTGAACTCAGATTCCTTGACTAATGCAAATATTTCTGAATGGAAATGTCAACTGAGCTGCAGAAAGAAAAGCACTGGACAAGGTTTCTGTTACAACCTGAGAAGATTGCACTGTATCGGGATTTTAAAATTTTAGAAATTGATGGTGACTCACTTTTGGGTCACCTTTGGAACCCAAACCTATCTCTGGATCAGCTGACTTCTTCTGGAAGGAGAAAAGAAAACCTGTGCCTGATTTTGAGTGTTTCCTCTTAATTCCCTGCAACCTCGTAGCTATCAGCAGGAACTGCTCAGCCTAAAGTGGTTGTGGCATTGGCTTGACTGCAGGTACTGGAGTCACTTGAGACCGCTGCTTAGGGCCTGCTTTCACTCTTCTACTTTGGGAAATCTGGTCTGTTGCTAAATCACTCTGGTCTGCGAGAACCTCTGTGAAACCTTTTCTTTCCACAATCCACATGATGACAACTTCTGATTTTATCAAGTGTATTGATTTAGTCTCCCTGAGTTTTACATTGTGCATAGGATTGTAACAGAAGTTTGGAGCTTGATTTTCCAGCCACAAACAACGTAAGCCAGGTGAAATCACTTGTAGATTTTTAATTTGTACTTGAGGGCAGTGCCAGGGCTCAGGCATATGGGGCTGCATGACTGGGCAGTTTGGCTGAGCCCCTGCTGCTGCTGCTGGCCTTCACACCCCCTGCAGTCTCCAGTGTCATTCACAACATTTTTCCTGTAATGTTGAAAGGTAAATAAGACTGCATCCACCAAACCCAAGCACTGAGGTTTTGCTTTGCATAGGCCTCCACCAAAGTTTTTCACTGCATTCAGTAATTATAAAGAAAATATACAATTCCCACATATGGTGGTCAGAAAGATTCCACCACACTTTTTGGTAGGGAGAGAGAGCAGCAACCAACCCAACACCAGTGAAATTGAAAAACTCTCTGAAAGGCCAGAGACATCATCAGTGTCTGGGCCAGATTTCCAAGTTCAATTTTTCCTTGAGAAACTAGATTTACATGTTATCTGTGTTCATGCTATTTACATTACCAACTGCTAACACACATTCATGGTTATAGTGGTGTGTCCCACAATGTGCACTGCTGAGGGATAGAGGCAAAGAGGTTAAAAACACAACCCATATCCTAGCTATTTGTTGTGTTAGGATAACATAGCAAGGCTGACAAATGGAGAGGAATATAAAAATTGTTCTATTTATTTCCATATGCAGCTTTCTGTTTATTTTATGTATTCTGTTATTTTTCATTTCTTATGGATTACTCAGTAATCTCCCAAGGAATGGTAAACTTCAGCAAAATCAACTTAGCTCTAGAAACAGAGCTCCTAATGAGCTGAACATTTACTTTGGTGTTTCCTTATACAAGCCACTCTTTAGTAACAGGAAGTCTCATGTTAAATAAAGAAAATGTTAACTGGAAAAATATAAGCTACATTCTGTTTTGAGAAAGGCCTTGAAGTTCTTGTAGAGTAGCAAAAGGATGTAGCTTCAGTTTCTTCCCATATCTGAATGTGGTAACTATAAATAGTGACTAAACTGAAGCACTTGAAAAAAAAAAAAAAAAAGAAAGAAAGAAAAGGTATGTAAGAATAGCACATGATTAAAACATGAAAAGGAACTTTACATCCCAACACAGTCTTATGTAAGGGAGCTTCCTTGATCATTAAGCAAAGACCTGAGCCAAGATGTTTGAAAGAAACATCTAAATTTCTCTCATGATTATCATAACACATACTTTTTTTTTTGTCAGAGTTATTTTTACTTATTCCTGAACATAAATTCATTACTTTAATATTGATCTATGAAAAACTAATAAAAGTTTTTCATCAATAATTGGAGGATTTCAGCTCACAAAGTGTTTGTCAGTCCTTTATGCTGGTCCAAACAGGAAATGTCCTCTGATCAAAACAGAGATAAAGCAAGAATAAAACAAGCCCAAATAACTCGTTGGAGGTGAAAACATAAAACATATTTTCAGCCTCTATTTCTGTCTTAAAAGCAGCAGCTAGGTAAGCTCAATCTGTTCTCACTGTGATGTGAAAAACTGAAATGTTGGATACTTTAAGAAAATAGCCATTAACTTGGACTCTGAAAAAAAACTTCTTTATCTTCTGTCTATGCAATGTGAAAGCAATACCCCTTGAATTTCTGACGTTTGTCTGTGTTTTGTTCTGAAATTAACATTTTTTAACCTTGTTTTGAAATGTTGTCCATTTATTAATGCTGAAATCTTACAGTTCTGCTTTTCTGTCTTCCTCTCTTGTCCCTTAAGATATAAATCCAAAACTTTATACATCAGACATCTAAACCCAAAGCCTTTATTAAAGTTAATGAGGATTTAAATAATCCCCAGGCCTTGCTTTTTGTTTTAACTTTTGCTTGTCCTCTAAAGTGCGCCATACTGATCATCTTTGAATTCCTAAAGGGCCCATCACAAAGGAAATTCTGAATCAAAGGACAGTGTTCTCCTTTTGGTAGGGCACTATCTGAATGAATTCAGAAAAGGGATTGATATCCATGGCCTTGTATTGAAAAGCTGGTGCAAATGCTGTAATTAAAAAAGTTAATCCTTCTTAGCAGCTGAAATTATATAGGGAAACAGCCCCTGTGGTAGCAGGTTCTCTTACAGAGCTTAGTCTTCAGTGAGGAATGCTGACAGAGAATTTCATTCTGCACTTCAGTGGCTCTGCAGTGGAAGACCATAGTGTCTATTCCACTGTTTTTCCTCCTCTTTCTTCTGTAGTGTCTGGATATTGAGGTGAAAAAAACCAGGTTCATTCTGGCTAGCTCTTACTCCAAGTAGTCCGCATTTTTTGCTGATTTAATGAGAAGCATGAACATTCCAGTGAGGAAAAGCCTCGCTCAAATATTGTAAAAACCAGTGTAATTTGAGTATATACATTTATCTGATTCCTTTGAAGACCTTGCCTAAAAATCATTGTGTGATCAGCACTGTTAAAATATATAAAAGAAATTTTTAAAAGTAGAGAAATATCCAACAAAACAAAACACTGAGAGTAAGAATGAAACTCTCCTTTGGAGAACAGTTGTGCTGACTAGTAAGTTACTAGTAAGTCCTGTTTAACAAGAATTTCTTGCTGATATGGTCACTTTTTTTTTCTTTTTTTTTTTTTTTTTTTTTTTTTGTATTCATAGGCAAAAAACAAACCACCTGAACAGGGATTGGATTACCTCAAGATGCTGGATAAATGCTATAACATATTGGTCAATTATCAACTTTATTTTCACTCCAATGGAGCAGCAGAAAATCTACACTATTATAAAAACAGCTATTTGCTCAGTAGGATTACTTAATAGAATGATAAGAATTAAGAGAGAAAACCCTGCTGCCTTAACACAGCAAGAAATAATTCCCATGGCTTGAAAAAGAATTTGAGAGGATAAGACTGCTAAATATGGCCATTTACTCAAGTAAATTTTCTAGAAAATCCATATATTATCAGCTGAAAGCACAATTACTAATTAAGAATACATATAGTCAGATGCTCGTAAGCTAACTTCCAGGAGAGCACTTGTAGAGTGGCACAAAACACCCCTATGATGTTGGTTTTCCTGTTCATACAAAGTTGTCTTTTATTTCTGCAAAGCTGATAGCTAAATATAGTTGCAAATATAATTAGTAGTCAGCAGTTGAGCATATATTTATACATGTGTAGACTTATAAATACTATAGTACTTGTTATTAAATTCATAAGGAGTGCAGTGCTGTCTGTATTTATGATTTCTTGTTGTTGAAGCAGATTAGATTTAGCATCATCATTTAATTTTTCAATAGGTCAACAACAGAAGGAACTTAATGAGAGTTTTGTTTCCTTAGGTCCCCTGTTCCCTCAGTAACCCTCATTCACAATGAAAATGTGATACTTGGTCTGTAGATTTGGAGTAAAGTTCATGTTCCTCTAGTAAAAGAGTTTTGTTATGTATAAAACTGTCACTCTACAGGGTAATTTCAGAGTAGATAGTTCACAGTCTTCTTTAACTCCCTGCTGAAAAGAAACTTCATTTCAGCAAACAGTATGTCCACAGTTTCTGAACTTTCACTGAAAACTTATCACACTAGATGTAAGGCTGCATTCTGGTATATGACAGTAAGCATTGTACCCCAGGGAAAAATACCCAAACAATACTATAAAAATATTAAAATTGCTTGCATATGCTCATGCAGCTCATGGGGATACACTGAAGTGTATCCCCATGAGTGTCTAGGGCAAATGATGTTAATTTTGAAGCCAGTGCATTTGAACTAGAGAGACGTGAAAGCCAAAGAAGATGCCAGCAGGGAGGTCCACAGCTCAAACATGGACCCAAAAGCAGAAGCCATCATCTAAATCACAAATCAGTGCCAGGTGGGGGCTGAGCTGTTGACTTCCCTCCATGGCACAACATGGATTATTTGCCCAGAGCACCTTGATGGCTCCTGTTACAGACAGGCATGAGGACCAGAACTGTCATCACCCAGTCAAAAGATCACTCCTCAGGAACTGCAGAGGAGCAGAAATTGTACATTGAAAAAGGGATGTCATTCTCCAGCTATCTATATGAACCCATTAATTTGTTTCACTGTTTCCCTGCAGAGCCCAATACTTTCTAGTCTTTTCACTGCAATCCTTATACTGAACACAAATAAACTAAGTGTAGGCAGAAAACATTTTGCAGTGTATCAGGAAAGTATCCCATAGAAACAGATTAAGAGCTGTTCTAGAAAACCAAACAAGCCTTTAAATTAAATGCAGCTTCACTTTGAAGTTGGTTTTTGATGCCCTTAAGATGCCTTTCTCTAAACAGAGGTTCCCATTGTGACATTCCTGTGCAGAGCAGTAACAACATGAGTTTACTCTGTTTGATAATGTTGCGTGCCTTAAGTCTGACAACATTCCCCATACTGTGCTGCCTATCAGTACTTTGAACAAAGCTCTATTTTTTCACTTGAAAAGAGTGCTGATGCATTATTAATGCAGGAATAAAATTGTAGGCTCTCAAACAGTATTTTAGAAGTTGCTCCCAAAACACCGAGTTTTACAACCCAAATTTGAAATTTCTTAACAGTTTCTAGTTAAATATTAAGCATCATTTGCACAGAGACACTGTTGAGCAGTAGGTCACAATGCAATCTAAACAATATCTAAATGAAAATTCTATTATTTCTGCTAGGTGTAATCAATTGTTATTCTTACTACGCCCCCCTAATTTGAGGACCAAGAATTCAGCAAGTTTCAAGGAAGCTTTACAAAATGAACGTTAGCTAAGAAGACCTAATGTTGATAAGGTCTTCTGTTCAGGAGAGTGACAATGAATACAGCAATGGAATAATCATCTGTTGAATAGTCCATTCAAAATATTTCTCTAATTATTAATGGGCCTTAACTGAGTCTTCTGGCAAATTTTCAGTGGTATCAAAGCTGTTATCCTTGGCGATAAAGGACATCACATGTAACAATTACTTAAATGAGAATTTGTAAAAAGAACAGGAAAAAATGTTGAAAAGATATTTAGGAACCTTATTTCACATGTATTTTTTTTAATCCTGACTTCTTCATGACCTACATGAATGCAATTTGGTTAAACATTAGAGTTGCTTAGACTAGCTAATTTACTGAAAAAGCTTAATCACACTCCAGACATGTCTCTCTCATCTATTAGTTGTACAGAAGCCTTAAAGAAATGCAAAGCTTAATTCAGGCACTTCCTCTCAAATACAGATGCTGAGTGTGATTGATCTGTGCCTTCTTTTATGGTGGGGTGGTCCTTCCAGGCAAAGCCCAGCCAGATAATCACTTTGATCTAACTGTGCTGCTGATTCTTGACAACAGGCAGTCTCTGTTTCCCCTCTCAACTTCACAGAGCTCATCCATATAGCAAAGAAAAAGAAACTATGGCAAGGTCCTCACTGGCCCCAGTGGGACCAGCAGCCAGGTTAAGGGCAGCATCCAACAAAGATCCAGTTTTGCTTTTAGCAGAAAATACAACTTTTTTAATACCTCAAAGACTAAAATAGAGAAATAAATGCAGTTCCATGTTGACTTCTCCAGGTCACCATTTCATCCGCCTCTACAGCCCAGTTCTCCTGCTAGCTGAGGTATCTCTGTACCCCAGTGAATTGCTTGGTGTGGATTCTACATCTTGTTTCAGACCCAGCTTGAGCCAGCCCCAAGACATACCCAGCTGCTGCCCTGGCTCCAGGAAACAGCAGGGAGCTGGGGCTCTGATGCACAGCAGTTGTGGCAAAAACCAGTTCTTTCCCTGAGTTTGGGTTTTCAATGTCCCACTGAAGCACACTTCCAGATTAACACATTTCAGTATGCCTACGTCCTGAACAGAAGCTTCAGTGGCTAGTCAACCTTGTGGGAAGTCAGCATTGTCTTCTGACTTCTTGTCACCAGTAAAAGTCTCTCAGGACTGAGTAATAGCTGCTCAATTCTCTGCAGATATAGTCATTAAATGCTATCCTGTACAGCAGGTTTTGTTATTCACTTTTTATAGAAAATGCCAAAAATATAGAAAACGGATCACTTGGAATTCCAGAGTATCTGGCATTCTCTGAAAGCAGTTACCCTGCTAAATTAATGACCTACAGCTGGTGCTTAAAAGAAAACTTCAATATACTACTATCATCTCTACAGACTGCTTCAAGTAAACACAAGACCCTATCCTTCTCCTGAAATTTGCTGTCTATAATTTTGTTCTTGGCAAATTTGGACACTCCTATCATCTATAAAGCGAAGTTGCAGATGTGTTTGCTGACACTTAAAAGCTCATAAGTAGAAAATGTTTTGCTTGTAGTAATGTTTACATGATTAGGTACATTTTTAATTAAAAGTAGCAGAAGACATTAGATCATAGAAATTAAATAACCGCCTCATTGACTGATTTATTGGAAACATTTAACAAGAATATTTTACTCCAATAATGGTGATAGCACCAGGTTCTTATTTAATGTATGTTTTCAGAGCTATTTAGCCCACAAATATTTCAGAATTATCTCACACATAATATCAAGTTGTTATGAAGAAACTGTGTAGCAATAATCAGAAATACGAGATTTGAATGACTAATACATCTTCTTCCCTTTTCAATTTAGGTTGGGAAAGTTTTTAGAAAAAAGGGTTCATCTTCTTAAATGTTAAACATAAATTGTAAAATGCAAAGATTTATCAAATGAAGTTATTTGAAGCAGTGGTGCTATAAACAAACATAATAAACTTAATCAAACCTTTAAGAGATTATATATGATTTAAAGTTAGCTGCAGCTCCTATGCCATCATAATTTTTAAGGTAAAGACATATTTGAACTGATAAGCCACCAAATTCCAAGAAGAAAACTTTTCAGTAAATATTGAGACTAAACCACTACTTCACTTTTTTTTTTTTTTTTTAATATCCGTTCTCTGCATGCATTTTGATCAGGAATATTATTTCAGTAGCAAAATATGGTAAACAAAATCTAGTTTCTCTTGTGATCAAAAGATCACCCATACTTTACTTGAGTCAATGGGTTTTGTTTGTAAAGGCTTTGTCTTTGTGAAATAGTTCTTGCCAAATAAAGACAATGCTACCTTAAGCTCATGAAGGGTGAATCCAGAAATTACCAGCAGATTGCCCCCAGATGCCAGGTATCCATCAGGTTTACCTCAGGTTGCTTTGTTTAACCTGCCCCACACATCATCTGATCGTTGGTATTTTAAAAAAAGAGGCGGAAAATGGGGAAATCCTTTTCACAGATTTTGAATCTGTGAAATGTCTGAAACTGGCATAAAATGTAAGGTGTTTTATTGCACTTCTCAGCAGTCCCTAACAGCAATGATGATGTTAATGCCAAATGGTTCTGTAACCAGCAGGAACATTGTAAAGTCAGTGAATTAAATCACTTGGGCATTACTTATGCTTGTATTACCGGAGCCTTTATCTCTTTGCAAGCATTCATTACCACAGTGATTCAAAAATAAAACCAACTTCCCAGCCTTTTTTTTTAATTTAAAAGAGATTAAATAACTATCTGTTTGAGGAACATGCCCTTGCTCTGTAGCTATTTGTGCATACAAAACCAATTTAAAAGCAATAGAGCAAGCTGGCAGTAGTACAGTGTAATAGCTCCGCATTTTGTAATGCTACCCAGAAGTCTTGCTCAAGCAAGCTAAACATACTTCAGTGATTTTCAGGTATCTGGGTTTACCTGAATTATGCGAAATTTTGATTCAATATTTGCAGTAGAGACTATAGACAAGATGGAAAAATTTGTGGGGCATGACAGCTCTATCCTGAGCCAATTCTTCTGACATTTCTATGTTGTGATAAGGCACAAAATGATGACACAGACACTGCTGCTCTCGAGGGGAACAAAAACAAAAACCTTTATTTTCTGACTCCAACATTTATAGTTTTCTAAAGGTGACAGTGGATTGGAGGGTGACAGTGCCACCTCTCCAATGCCACTGGACAGACCAAGGGTCCATCAATTCTCTCCACCTCCATGAAAGAATGCAAAACATAGGTTATTTACAGAACTGTGTGTGAGAAAGTTTGTTGAAAGAATGTAAACATCAAAAAGCTTAACAAAGTCTTACAAAATCAGAGCGACATTTCTACAGTTCCAGTGTGGACCTGACAAATTAATACCTCAGGCAGGTTGTAACTTGTAACTTTGAAGTTAAACGTGCAATTCGTCCAGTTGAATGTAAAATATTTTCATGACGTGAACTGCCTGTGAGGCAGCAATTCATTTACAAGGCTACAGGATAGAAGGTTTAACATCAGTCATATAAATGGCATTTTGATCTTTTTCCATCCTGAACAGAACTACTTGTCTGGCCTCCTGGAAATCAGCGATATGACCGTCCTCAAATGCTTTCCTTTTTTATAACTTGGATATCTGATTCTGTTACATGATTAGGAATTCCCTAGTGACAATTTTCCCAGTGTTCATGAAGATAACAAATCTTTTTTTAGAGGGTGTGTAGGATGAATAAAATGAATGTCAGTTGTAGGAAGAGGACTTCATGTGAATGCAGTGTGAAACCAATAGAGCTCAACTGCTGAGCTCAGAACCCTGACTGTTCTATCCTGCAGGTGATGTTAAGTTTGCATAGTTACAGAAAACAACAGAAAAGCTAAAAAAATACAGACATCTCTCAACAATTTCTCTAAAACAGAGAAAATTATTAAGACTGAGATTTTGTAGCAGGAGCTTTTGGTACAATTGTGAGGCTGACCACCCTTATTTTTATAACAGTAAGTGTAGACTTGCATATCATTAGATACACATATACATGTGCATGCATACATAAATATATATGCATATATTGATTTATGAAACCATGAGCCGAAAGATAACCCATCCACCCATTACAGCTGCACACACAGTATCCTAACCCAAGAAGTCTGTCATTCTTTCTGGTGAAGAACAGCCCAAAACATTCTCTTCAAAGGAAAGGATTGGAGACAGATTCTACTGAGATTCTTTGCTTCACTGGGAGCCAGAACTACCTTATTCTAAATTGGTTTTTTCACGTCAGCATATCTAAACAGCCACTGAAATGAAAGTACAATTCTCAATAAATACAGAATTTCACTAATTGTGCTAAAAAACAATGTGCAAGATATCTCAGTGAAGAACAGAATCAGATGTAAGAAATAAGTTAAAATATAGCAAAAGATCTTCTATTTCCTTTTGTCAACAACGAAACTGTTTTGTCAAAACAGTTTAGTTTTGCAAATAAATTTGGGAGTAATAGAACTGAATTCAAGTTACCTGAGAATCATGCGGGTAAATTCTGATATACATATATATGTGGCTTATGAATGACACTATGACCTGTTTTATTTATTAACTTGTTATTCTAATTTTGAAGTGACAAGGAAAGGCAACCCATTAAATTCCATTTTTGTTTCACAAATTGCACATGCATCCCAACTCCATAGCCAGATTTGTTCTTCACTCTAGCGGTGTTTAGTACTGAGAACTTCCTGTGAAAATCCTGGCTGCTGGCATCAGAGCCTGCCCCAGTCTGTCAAGAATTGAGACAAGGAAACCTGCACATCAGCAACCATGTTCAACAATAATGCCAGATGTGAAGCTCTTGTTAACACTGAGTGAGATCCTGGCCCTGAAGAAATCGATGACCCCCGACAGGCCCAGCCCCCTGAGACTTCCCTTTAACACAAGGATGCTGCTGAACGTGTTAGCATTGATGTGCAGCTGAGCAACAGAAAGCCTCAGAGCAGACAAAGCCCCAGTACAGACAAAGCATAGACAGGTTAATATAGCAAGGCAGTAAGCTGCATTTTAAAATATGTTTGAATCAATTGCTATCAAATTATATGTCAGCTCATATTCTATTGCCAGTTAACAGGTATGTTAAGGCATTGTCCTGAAAATGGTTGGTTGGATATAATAAATCATAGTGGCCCTAAATTTCTACTTTATTATGTCATGCTGAGTTTTACCGAATAATCTCAGGGCAATCTCTCTTTTTCCATTTAACATTATTTTTTTTGAGTTATTTTGTCTCTCTCATATTTTTGAAGCAGAAAAAAATAATGGAGCAGATGGTCATGGCAGAACACTGATTTCAAATAGGAAAGTGTGAGTCAACCTGTACAGAAATGCAGACAGAACAGATTAGCAAAGAACACTGACCCTCTGATCAGGAATTCAAAACTCATGTAAAAGGGAAGCCCGTGAATGCTCATGGGTATTTCAGACAAAGTGAGAACAGGTGAAGTTGCCACCAGGAGTCCGATAGCAGCGTTACCCAGAGGGAAGGAAGCAGATATTTTTCTGGTGCTGGGAAGAGGCTGCAGCACCTCCCTTGTCCCATTTCTACCACCCACAAGGAAACATAAGCCATGCCATTTTGTAAGAACATGTACTGCAGCATCTGAAAGGTTGAATGCCGCAAATATTTTATTCAAATTCACAATTACTTTTTTTTCCTTTCAGAAGTAACATATAAATGTAGATAAGGGCTGCAACATGAGTCTAGAATTGATCCATGAGAGTTCCTTACCTTCCAAAGGTGTTTCTATAAGTGTGACAAACCAGAGAAATTCAGAATTAATGATTACACATCACATTTCTGGTACCATTCCTTCTCTAAAGATCTTTTAATGATGTCTGGATCTTGAAACATGCAAGAATTTTTTTGGCACCTCAGCTTGTATGTATATGTTCAGGTAGTATCTGCATACTACTGTATCACTGTGGAAAATACTTCAAGACAAAGCAGCTAAAAATTACTGGAAAGTGGACTTTAAAAAGCAAGCCACTGTGTTCAACTTTGTGCATGTATTCATGGAGTTTAAAGCAGAAAGGATCACCAGATACTGTTGTTTCATGGCCTGCTAAACACCTGTTAACACAGTGTTCTGACAATTACTAATGTCTGTCTTGAATTTAATTAGAGTCTATCCTGCTGCAGATCATCAGTTCTTTATTTGAAGGAAAAGTGTGACTATAAGTACGTGACCTTTAAAATCAGCTCATTCTAGTTGTTCATTTAATAACATCTAATGTTCATCTAAGGTTGCTCTAGCATGCTTCCTTTAAATTTCCCTGGCTTCAGCTTCCAGGCAGTTGTTCTTCTTATGGATTTTCCACAAGGTTAAAGAATCTGCAATATGCACTTCTTCCTTTCATGTGGCAGACATTTGTGCATGGTATTCAAGTCACCTCTTTGCAGTGAACAAACTGAATTCATTTCCTCTCTAATTCAAAAAGTTTTTAAAAATATATGTTCTTCTTGAGTGTCACTGCTCTCCAAGAATTAGTTTATTATTCTGGGCTGGGGTTTGCATTCCTAGTCTCCAGACATATTTTGCATTTAACTCTCTCTGAATACACTTTGCTTCAACTTTCCCAGCCTGACTTTGCTGGGATTCACCCTCTGCCTATTGTCATCTGCAAATTTTACTTACCGTAATTTTTCCAGTTCATTGATGTGAATATTTAGTACTGGGCAGGATGGCTGCAGCTCCCTGAAATGACTGCATAAAACCCTCCTGCTTTAGTCCCAAATGAAAAGTTAACACTACACTGTATCAGTAAATCTCAGGTGGTTTTATTAGACAAGTCTAAACAAATACCTCTCAATAGGAAAAGTACATCAACTGTCTGAGCAAATCTTGTTACATCCGTGTTGGTGCAGAATGATTTGTTAAGCTCTGCCTTTCCTGAAATTTTTTTACTAAGTTTTTCTGCCTACTTTGAGTAATCTGGCAAGAGAGATTATTCTTGTTTCTGTCCCTTTTAACATTTTCCAACTTGCTAGCTTTTTTGCTTCTGCTATTATGTTCTCATACTCCATAAATATTATTTTAAATTTACTCTTTTTAAAGATATTTTTAATTTTTAATTCAAACAGTAAAGCAAATGCTCTATTTTAGTTTTCTTTGAATAAATGTTTCTCTTTTTTTTTTGTTTTCCTCAGATGTGAAATTGTAAATACTTGTGCATGTAGACGAGTGTACCTCAACTCACAATATGATCATTTGCTCACATATTCTTCTGAAAATTTCAGTGCTAGCCACAAATAGTAAAAGATTGATGTTAAAAATATCTTTTAAAATAAACAGGCAAACCTCACAAACATTAAAATTTGAATGACAATGTAATAAATTTCTAAGAAATAAGAAAAACTTTTAAAGAGAATATTTATTTAACAGAAATCAAGCGGTATCACCTGCTTTATAATGCATAAAACCTAGATCAGTCAGTATAAGGGTTTTTACTCTGTGTGCAATGTACAAATAAGGTAAACTCAAATAGCTCTTGACGAAGTCAAGTCAAGTATTACTCTCTCCAACCAGAAATTTCCAAAGGTTTTTCTCCTCTGCATTAAAGTTTCAGCTTTGGAAGTTCAATTTAGGAAGGAGATGAAGGGGCATTCATTTTGAGGTTAGACAGGGAATGATATTATAAATGAACACAGGTCCATGCCTCCTAACTTGGAAGGTTTCATTGTGTGCTTCACTAGGCTTTTGTTGGAGTTTTGGTTTGGTTTAGGCATTTGTTTCTTTATTTTGAAAAAATTCTTATTCTGAAACTACTAATATAATGTGGGTGGAGAGCAAGACCCTGTTTCTCCAGTTCCCACAGAAAAACTGCTGGGATTAAGGGACATCTGTGTAGGGAAACCAATGTCTTGTCTCCTGTGGTTTTTTTAAACTGACACCCACTTAAATTTTCTTTAGGCTGCCAGAGAGCAAATAAACATTAAAACTTTTGGGTATTTTTCACTGTAAATAAAGGAACTTTCATAGATACTTTGGTTGAAACACTGCCTATTCATTTTGTAAAGCTCTTTTATAGCCTACTGTGGATGATAATGATGTAATTACTGTCCTTTTAAGGCTATATTTTCTGCATGATAAACTAAGAATTACCTGATTAGAAAAATTTTGGACACAAATATTAAGTATACAATAGACAAATCAGGTCAGATAGGCAATAACGGGCCAGAATTCTGTTGTTCCAAACCAAATACATCTAAAGGCAGTGCTTTGTGCATGTGCAAAACATGTTTAAAACCTGGATTTCCCATTTTCCTTTAATAAGATAAAACCATAGCAGATGTTAGTTTGGGTTGAAAGCTGCTTTGTTGTTTTGTGCATTTATTTTTAAGTTTATTCTAGTTTCTTAGTAATGTAAATCTGTCATACCAGGTGATACAGTGTGAATTCCATTTTTAATCTAACTCATTTGGAGGGATGGAAATGTATCCAGTCTATAGAGGTATAGATGACTTATTGCAGTGTGAGAACTTTCCCAAACAACTAAACTCACAGAAGTATGGAAAGAACTTGAACCACCTTTCAGGTCCAGTGGGAGCTTAGCTCTCTCTACATTCTTTGGTCACAATCATGTGATTGTAGCCTGCAGCAAAGTCTTCAGGGCAGGAAAGTTAGAAGTTGGAAGCTGAAAATAAAATCAGACCCTCATAGTGTGGGGAAACATTTAAGTAAAGCATTATAAGTTTCATATTTGGGGAAAATATTCAATTGGCCTGTAATAACATGGAAACCAGGGGAACTGAAGAAAGAAGTGACCCAGAATTGGCACTGAGGTAAATGTGTTCAAGGAAACAGAAAAGCAGGTCCATACCCACCTAAAGTGGAAAGGGGTAACTCAAGTGCAGGATATTTTATTAGGATCTAGTTTCTGTAGCATGAAACACCTCACACAGGCTTGTCTGGAGAGTCTGGCAGGAGAACAGAGATTAGCCTGCTGTGAAGAGGGTGCGGGCCCTGGGGAACATCTCCACCCCATCAGAAGCTATGGTCCACCTGTGGCAACCCTGTGATGACAGAGCCTTATTTTGATGATGCTGGAAGAAACAGAGAAGGAACTGTCTGGCCAAGGGCAGCTGGGGCAGGAGATCCACGGCTCCTGCCCAGGAAAGTCCCTGATTTCGCTGTGATGGAATCAGTAAAATGTTATTGTTGGAAAAGTTTCTGTGCAAGTACATGAGAACAGAGATAATCTGTGTATTTTGGGGTTATTTTACTTTCAAATTAGAAGAGTAAGCAGCATGTGTAGGAAGAGTAATCGTCTGAGCTGATATTATTTAGATATTGTTAGCAGCCCACTTTCATGAATTCTCAGGTCACTATTACACACGAGTGACCAAGTATCCAAAAGGCAGTGTAGGTAAACATTTGGAAGGGCAGTTATTTTAATTACAATTCCTTTTTTTGCTCCTGAACCATAATAGCAAAGAATCCAACTGTTTTCAAAAATCCTTTCACAGACATTTTAATGATTTGTTTATGAGAAACTGGCATTTTCACATACATTTTTGTAAATGAAAATCACACCAGCTTCAATGTCAATGAAAATATACTATCCTATATCTTGGGATTTGCCTGTGTCCTGGGAAGTGCCCCTAGAACAGTTGTGCTGTAAAAATATTCTGGCCTGGATCTCAAGCTGTATTTGATAGTTATGTTTCCCATTTGTGATAGAAACAGACAACTTTCCTACCATACACATTTGTGAGTTCATGAACTATGAGAGGAAGTTTTCATATTGTGAACATCTGGTTTTTTTCCCCATTCAGCTGCACAACTACAGCTGGTAAAGACATGAATTGAGCTGTTAGTCATTTCTGAAATAAAAATAGATACAGTCTATGACTTTAGATTTTAGCTACGAGCCTTTAAGGCATTTTATTCCACTACATTTTATTATGTTAACTTACATGATTACAGCATTCTTATTTAAGAAACTACTTTAAAAGAATACAAGAAAAGCACAATCTTTTTTTTTTTTTATTAACTAAAACCCCTTTTTAATGGACCATCTTCCAATGATAACTAATTTTTTTACTCTTCTATCATTGACTAACCAACACACCACAGAAAAAACATATGGATCCAAACAGTTGAAAAACTGGCATGCTTCTTAATCTTTCTACAGGAAGCCCTGATTTCTGGAAGTCATTTCATGTAATGTTAGGTGAGTTAATGAGTTAGGTGTGGCCTGTGCTCTCTCACCTATATTTAGTGCCAAGCAGTACAATAACATATTAAAAAAATATCTAAGAAATAGCTATTATGAGCAATTTTATTTGAGAGCTAATTTCAACACAGGAAAGAGAAGTTTAAGCATTCTTCTGAAGAAATAATGGTATTGGGCAAGTTTATCCAGTGGAGACACACATGGAAAGAGTGCTTTCCAACCCATCAACCTCTGCTGCATTAATGCTTCCCTGTCTGGGAGATCTGGGGATCTCCCAAGTGAAAAGAGTAAGAGCCAGCAGTGGGATCAAGGACAATGACATTATTTTCTCTGAGACTACTTCACTGTTAATGGTTTTCCAAGGCCTATATTCTATGCTGCATTTCACTTTCAATAATCCTTTAATTCAATCTAGTGAATAAGCAAACCAATTTCAGAATATGTTTTTCTGATAACGTTTTTCCCTAAGTGTGTTAAATGCTCTTTCTATTTACAAAATGTGTGAGAGAGACTCAGTGTGGGAGAAGTCATCACAGGAGTGCAATGGGAACTTGGACCAAGAGGAGAGCATGGCAATTATTTCTATCCACTGGCAAGGATCAGCTGTCCTCCCTCCTCCTGATCTTTCTTGTTCTGCTCTTCCTACCCCACTTCCTACTCTCCTACTGTTCTTTTGTTTTGAATTCCAGCATACACATCTTGTTTAACAATTCCTCCCTGTCCTGGAGATTTGAGTTAACTTAGATCACCATTCTCAAATATCTTCTCTTGAAATACATTTTTGTGAGATGCTTTCAAATGGGAAATCATGAGAAGCTGGATCAGCATAAGAGAGCAGGATTTACCTGACAATAGATAATTTTCGTGAGTTATCATTTACTGTAGATAAAAAGAGAAGAATTGATTGAGTCTTGCTCCACTAGGGAATGGTATTTTGCTGATTTTTTAGTTGCCCCCTGTCTGCATACGGGAAGATAATAATACACCTATTAACTTCCTATGTTGAAGAAATTAATAGTCATTCATATGCACATTTCCAAACCAACTCACATCACCATTTGGAGGTTCTTGATATTGACACCTCTGTCCAGGCCTATAAAATGTGAAACAAATGCCACCTATGCACTTTTGAGGAGATTTTTTTCTTTTCTCTTTCAGCAAGAGCAAGAGCAACCTGCTTCTGTCCTGCCTGCTGTGGCAAAAAACTACAAGTATATGCAACATATTTCTTTAGCTGAGATATGAACCCAGTGGTAGAAGCTAGAGGAACTGCTGATGTCCTATTAATGGGCATAAAGATTCATTAGCAAAATTCACTTTTTGGAAAGATGTGGATTTATTTAAATGCTGCTATTTTTCTGTACAGTGTTGTCAGCTAATGAAAGGGAGAAGCTGGGTGGTGTTGATGCACTACAGGAAACAGTGGAGAAGAAAAGGGTGATGGACAGAAAACTGATGCTACTGTAGCTGTGATTAAGTGAGAAGTAAATATGCAAAACCACGTACTGGTATTTCCTCTGATACATCTGCCTCTATGGCTCCTATGACTGGAGCATCTGCACAAACACCCCTGCTTTTACTATGAAGATTGCAACAGCTGCTGTGAGAATTACTTTATTTTCCTGCACCGCAAATTATTATTCAGTATTTCTCACAAGTATTACAGAAGACTTGAATGCCCACACAGATTAAACAGATAGTATTTTTCTGCATATTTATCAGCACAGTGTACAATGGCATAATGAATGTGTTGAGCTTCCTTTTGAGACGCAACTCTGGTGTTACAACTCAAAGCCTAATAAAGAAAACTCAAGCAAACATTTCCTGAGGTTTTTGA
Organism: Pyrgilauda ruficollis; assembly: GCF_017590135.1. NCBI lineage: Eukaryota > Metazoa > Chordata > Aves > Passeriformes > Passeridae > Pyrgilauda > Pyrgilauda ruficollis. Next base: position 21,605,646 of record NW_024524377.1, on the reverse strand, counting down.
AAAGTCCAGCTGTCTTTTCTAAAGCTGAACTGCTCCTTTCCTTTAGCCTTTACCACACCCTTGATGAAGACTGAGACCCTGGAATTGCAGGGATACCGCTAGTACTCACTATGGGTGAGCCCCAAGCACCCTAACTCCTCTGCACAGCAGAGTTTGGACAGGGTATATAATGTATCACATATCTGACCCAAAGGGAATCACACAGAATTTGAACATGAACCTGGCTTAATTTTCCCTGTTGATGTGATCCCTTCTGGGTGCAAAATGTGTCTGTACCACAGCTGGCTTCTGTGGGCCAGCTCCTGAAATCCTGCTAAGAATACACCTAGAGCCTTTAGTTTATTAATTTCTTTGAAAAAGATAGATATCTTGAAGGCAAATTGAACCATATCTTCTTTTCCAAAGTGTTTAAGTTTTAGTGAACCTAGGATACACTAACAGCAATTTTAACTAGGAAACTAATGGAGCCCCAACAACCATCTCTAGCTCAATCAGACAGGAGGCACAATGGCAGCTTCAGGGCCACCAGCAGAACTGCCTCAGAACCTGTGGAGAAACCAGGTGCATCTATATACAGGAGAAATCTTTGCCATTTTTGCCCCTGAGACTTTTCTGTTCTTGGAGAGGAATCTGCACTCGTGTGAGTACACTTGCAGCATCCCCCTTTTAAAAAACTTACATTGTTAAAAGTATCTCTTAATGTTGTTCAGGAGCAGAAAATAAATGAGTAAATGGATCAGTGACTGAAAATTGAAATTGGTTTTGGAGTAGCTTCTCTCATTTTCTCAAAGACTAGCTAAATAAAAGGCACTGGGCATGACAGACTCCTCTCAAACTACTAAACAACATATACAGGCATGCAAAGATTCCAGGAAATATTTGGTCATGCTTTGATTCCTTCTAAGAGAGCACAGACTGGTGAGAAGGTCACTCCTTCATTAGTGTAGAATTTTATTATGCTTTGGTTTTAATTTCCATTTAATTATTAGGTTTTGTGGTGATTTCTTTATGGCTATGAATATCTTACAAGAGGAGGATGATTCTTAGATTCTTGAGAAGAGCTCTGGTGAAAGTAGGAGTTTGCTCCAGATTTCAGAATGGAAGACCACTTATAACTTTGAATGTATATAATGTTGATTCTTGTCTTTGAGTTTGCTTTAATTTTAGATGCTAAAAATTCAAATTCATCTTTTTCCACCATATGCTGGCCAATAGATTTCTACAGCTGCCTAGTGGGAAACTGAGATCAAAACAATCATTCATCTCCATTTGTTTAAATGTCACTTTCCCCCACTATCCTCTGATAACTCATGCTTTCATATGTCTACCAAGAGATCTCAGATTATGAGGAAGGCCCATATCCTAGGAATGCTTGACCTCCATCCCATCTTTGTGGTTTCTATTGGACAAACTTCTAGAGCTGGATGTGTAAGATTTTTATTGTTTTATCTCAACAGATGTGACATTGTCCATCAAAATATAAAACTCTTTCCTGAAACAGACTCCCAGGAATACCTCAAATCTGTTACCAGTTAAAAATTCTGATATCCACTCAGCACCTCTTTTAGGGGAAAAAAAAAAAAAGTATTTTTAAACTTTATGAACTGGACCTGCACATCTTTTCAAGTTTATGTTTCTTTCATTACCATTTTTTTAGGTTTGTTCAAAATTATTTGTCAATTTATATTAGCTCTGTAGATCAAGCACAGTGAATTGGGTGCTTAATTTAAAATTTGACAGGCATTGATTTCTTTTAACATCTTATGAAGGTTATCTTCCATATGACTGAAATTTGTAGCATTTGTGTTCATTTTTCATCACTCAAAACTTATTTGTGTAGAAGAATGTTCTAAGATTATTTAATTAATTTCCCACCAAAATTCTGGAGGTTCATCCACTTTTGAAGGTACATATTTAAAAAAATTTCGTTTGTGAGGCTTGAAATGGTTCCTTGAGTAACATAGAAAATATTTCAATCCAGAAAGAAGTTGGTATGCTAAACTAAATGGAACTGCTTTGGGAGCAAAGGAATACATTTTAATGTTTAGATAAAAGCTCCCTTGAATGTCACAAGACAGAAATGTACAAACTTCCCATCTAACATTTGTCTGTATTATATCTGATATCCTGGATTACTACAGGATGAGAGGCTGAGAAATTATCTCTGGACATATGGAAATGAAAATGTCTTCAGATCCATATGGGAAACATCTCTGAGAGCAGAGAAGTGATTTGCAGGCTGGTGTTACTTCCTGTGGGAAAAGAAAATTCTTTCTACAGGAATTGATCTTATCCTGTGTATTTCCAAAATTTGTTTCCAAAGTTTTATATAAGGATGGGAAAGTTTTTCAGTGTCTACTGATTCTACGTTTGGCTTTCATACTGATTATAGCATTTCTGTTAGCTAATTCTCTTTCTTCAGTGAAATTGTTTGGCTGGTTGGCATTTCTTACAAAAGTTATCTTCAAAATGTGTAATAAAATGGCTGGACTCAATGATATTAGAGGTATTTTCCAACCCTAATGTTTCCATGAATTTTTTCTTCCTTCACATGCAATGTCTTTGAAATGTTTAATCATGTAGAGTAAAACTGTTTACCTGGCTCAAATCAATAGCAGACTAGAGACTAAAGTTTATCCTAACCATGCTAGAGCTTATTTCACAAGTACATACAAACGCGTGTATGAAAACCTGCCAACACGGAGCAATTCAGAAGTGGCTGTTTAACAGTCCCACTGAGCCCAGACAGACGAGCTGACGTGTGTGGATAAGCTGGGCACCACCAACCATCAGGAGAGGTGAGCCAGAGCCTTGGTTACCTGAGCTCTCAAGAGAGGACCATCACATCTCTTCCCTGCAACTCAAATAGATGTGGTGGAGCTGATAAAATCTGAGGGAAGGACTGAGGCTCCCTTAACTTCAGGACAATGCCCTTTGTTCAGGAACAAAGGGCACAGTTCAGGAACACAGGCACAGTGGTTTCTTACACTTACACAAGTATGTATGTGAACTTTTTTTTTGCCAAATGTACAAAGAGCAACAAGATCAAGTGATTTATATTTTTGATAAAAATATCAAAACCTATTTGAGGGAAGCAGTTAGAAAAACTAGCTATCTAGTTATGTCGGGATTGCTGAGATTACTGGAGAGGATGAGAGGATGCATTGTGGCAGGAGCTGCTTCCCCACTGCAGCTATCTGAATAAAGCCAAATGTTGTCAGCCTCACTTGCTGATAAATTCAACTTTGTATCTCAGTGCCCAAATAGAAAAAGGAAGACAGTAAACCATTTGGCTACTGGTCATGCTGTTAGCTACACTATCCACCTGCAAATATAAAGAAAGGTTCCCTTCTTACCCTCCAGATATTACTGTGTTCAATAAGAAACAAATATAGCAAATTCACCCTTTACAAGATAATTTGTTTTACATTGCTAACACCTGTGAAGTCAGTAACCAGTTTCAAATGCTGAGAAAGGTATTATTTTGCCTCAAGTTTTATACTAAAGAGAAGAATACTACAGTGTACTACAGTTCCCACCTCTGGCTCTCAGCTTTAATACTTGATACCTGAAGGAAGCAAATCTGAGCACACTCCTACTGCTTTTGCCACAGGAAGTGACACACAGTGCTGAGACTACACCTTTATTGCTTCAGGCAGAGTAGACTGGAGAGCAACTGAATGGTGCCAGGCCCATGGCTCCCCCCTGCACCCCAGCACCCCTCAGGACACCTCCAGCAGAGCCACAGGCGTGCCCAAAGGATTAGTGCATCCAGCAGGGCCAGCAGCACCTTGTCTGTCACCTGCTGGCTGTGACAGTGACCACTTGGCCTTACTGCAGCCACAGCTGTCTACAGAGGGGAGCTGAAAATTAGCTGAAAAATGGCCTGTGACTTCTCTGCCAAGCACAAAGGAGGAAAACTCACCTGATGGAACTTCAGTCCAACACAATGCAAACAGCTGGGTGGCACCCAGTTAAACATGTGGGACAGTGTGAAAACACAGCAGTCACCCAGGATGTCCTACATTCTGCCTTTGCTCAGGGCTGCCCTCAGCTTCTCTAGTACTTTAGCGAGAATTGGGGCATAGATGAGGAAAAATTCATCCACCTGTGGATATTACAAGTGCACTGAGGAGGAGAAAAATTATATGCCCCTGCTTGTTTTATTTCTTGTGACGTGCATCACATTACACCTGCATGTGTCAAAATGTATTATGTCTCATGGTTCATGGTGCTCTGGTGGCACTGAAAGTGTGTGTCAGGCTGCAGAAGTAGCTTACTCAAGACAGACTTAAAATGAACAAGAGAGAAAAATGCAATAAGTTTCCAAGGCAGGGGACCCAGCAGAATTTGCACTTTAGTCTATGAAATCATGCCAGCTGGGACTTCTCTGCTCACAGAAATGCATCCTGAGCAAACCACCAACTATTTTGCCTCAGTTGTATCTAATCTCTATGAAGCGATGAGCTGAACTTTATTAAGCAGGGGAAAAGAAAAACAATCAGTCAGAACTAATACTTTGTTAATTCAAAAGATTTGTGATGTTTGAGGCTTTCAACTGCAAATTGTTCATTTGGCTGCCTCACACAAGTATAAACGCATGTTTCTGCAGAGGGAGTTATTCTTTCATACTTCACTACTGCTAAAATAATGTTAAATTGATACCATTGAATATATAGTGTTAAAATGCTAACTTTTAATTTAATTTCCTTTATATTGTTAGATTTTAAAACTTGAATTCAAACAAGAATGATGTCTGTTTTTCTATTCAGCATTTTGTAAAAGAAAAAGAATCTTAGAAATATCTAAAAGGTCCAGTTAACCACAACAGCACATATCTCACTGAGATGACTGGATACAGGAATATACAGAACTGTTGCAAATGGCTGAATTAAATGACGGAAGTAAAGAGCAATATATTATGGCTGAGTTATATTCGTGACTGTTAAGTGGCAAAAACATATCCTTCTTTTGAAAGAGCACCCAATATATCTTCTATACCATGTATACACTAAAAATGGGAAGGAACTCTTAAAATACACCATGGATTTTTCTTCCTTCACTCACATCTTTATTTTGCTAAGCTTCAAGCAGTTTTTATTTGCAAAGCCTCTCTGGAGTTGTTACACTGGAAGCTTAGCAATCTCCTGCATACAACTAGCTCAGCTGAAGCCCTGTGGGCTTCCCACTTGGTGTAAAAATGGAAGGCACCCTGATGCCACAGAAAGAACTTTATAGCTCTGTAATAAAACTCCTGAAGTGGTAGTGGGAGCAGCCAGGACAGTTGCTAATTTAGGAGAAGCAGGGATTGTTGGCAGGCAGAGCGGGTATCTTTTGTTAGACCAACCAAAAAAAGAAAGTGGGAACATATCTGTGTTCAAGCATACAAACATGAGGTTAACCAAACCCAAAGAAGAGTTCACATCCTGCAGTTTTGCCTGTTTACATACAGTTTAAACATTTCTTTCAGGTATTCTAATAAGATGATAAACTTTTAAAAAATCAAAGTAAAATACACATTTCAATGATCTGTAAAACATTAATTGGCTGATTAAGTTCCCTTCACAACCAGGCTCTCTTCATCTCTGCCAGCAGGCACACTAGAAAAAGTCTCTACTTTTTCAAGTTATGGGTGAAATAGGCCTTTTTAATTCTGTAGCAGAAGAGAATTTTGCTGTTCTTGGTGTGGAATTGAAAGTGGTGTTCCTTTCAGTCAAAAAAAGGTTTCCTCTTACTTGCAGTTAAACATCAAGAGTTTTACCCTGAAGGGTGATTTTTTCTGTCTTCATGCAAGTGAAAATAGGACATACAGTGCAGGCCAGAAAACACGTGTTCTTATTGAATTCTAGCCATTATTGATTTAGTTTTGATAATGTGAAGATATAGAAACAAAGCCATAGAAACTAAAAAAATTTTTTTAACCTATTACCATGAATAGAAAGAAAAGAAAATACAGAAGCAAATGTGGTTCTGTTTCACTTTTTCTGCACTCAGCACCAAGAAATTGCAATACAATAATGAGAGCTTCATGTGTGCTTGTGACAACAGCTAGTGATAAGTTGTGGTCAAGGAAGTGGTTTCAGTTCTGTACAACAGCAGGTACAAGTGGTACTTGAGTGGCTGCTTGAGTCAAGCACAGAATTTCTGTAATACTAAGAATGAGAAGTCAAAATAAGTTCAGAAGCAAGCAATGAGAGATACACCTTTTACTCTGCCAGGCACGCTTGGCCCTAGCCGAGTGAAGAAAGGACACAAATATAACTTTCTCGTAGCAACTGCATCCAAAAGTTGCTTTGCTCCCAGGATTTAACCATCTTTACATTGCTAGTGTCTCCCTTGTCATTGCTTTTACCACTACCCCAAGCTGTGCAAATACAGAACTTCACACTACATGAAGAAGTTCACACACATATTTCCCACCATTTAGCCCCAGTGTAGCAATACATACATATTAGCTTTCACCAGAATTCAGCCCTGATATTTTATTACTTCAAGATTGTCCCAATTTGGCTGTGTTGTGCTTATTTGCACCTCTAGCAGGCCACAGTAAAACCATAATTTGCACCTTTCAAGGGAGAAAATTCAGAGGCAAAGAAGGGAAAGGTGTTACTGTTCAAAAGCTGTCACAACAGAAACTTAATCAGGGAAATACATATGAAAGGGAGTGTGGGACAGTATGTGATGACAGCCTCTTGTTGCCATGCCTGTGCACAGCATGAGGCTTCTGCATCACACTACTTCTGAGCAGCTGAGACACACACACTCTACTTTCCAGGTGTCTGAGCTCGGTAAAGCAATCTCTTCATCATCTCACTTCCTCTGTAATGTGATCGAACCCGTCATTCCTTTTGTTATCTCCTTTTGTGTTTGCTTTGCCTTGTGGTAATTTGCTCACTGCAAAGCAGGCAAGTGCTTTAAAAACATACAAGGCTACTGCAAGTTAAGTCATACTTATCAGATGTGCTGGTAATGAATCATGCTGACAGATTGGCTCTGTTTACCCTAAACAAACTGTCAGAAATTTTCAGTACACGAACCAAAGCATGAGGAAGGCTTTCAAATACACACGCAGATCAGATCATAGCCCAGCACTTCATATTTGCATATTTCATAAAGGTATCACATGTACATTTGCATGTAACAGTCTGAACATGCTGCTTACAAAGATATTTGGTATCTCTACAAGAGAAAGCAATTAAAATTCATGTAGCTAATGGGGCAGGAGTGGATTTTCTCGCACTCATTCTGCCCAGTGAGGCTGTCTGAATGCTGCAGGAGCTGCTGCAAACACTGCTCTGGTTCTTTCAGTGCTCTGTCTCTCTGCTTTGTACCAGGCTCCCAATGGTTTTGCGTTGCCCTGTGCTGTGCTGGTACTCCAGGTGGACCGTGGGAGCATGTGCTAATGAGGAGTATGGGAGTACATGACAGCACAGTCTGCAGGAGTGGCCAGAGCACTCATGTGCCACAAAGTAATGAGCAGCATTAAAATGTTTGTTAATTTGCTTTACATTGCCTGGGAATATCCCCCTCCGCAGGGGGCTGTAGAATACAATCTTGCTTTCCTTTTTCTGCTTCAGCCTCACAATTTTGGTTCAAAGATCCATTTTCTTAGTAATTTTAAAGACATTTTTGAACTTCCTGAAGAGACACGTGCTCTTGACATGGTCGTATTTTCAAAGCCTTAAACAAAATGCATACAGCTATGTTCATGTACAGTTTGTTTTCTGTGTTTACCTACTTGCCACAGACACTCTTCAGCACATAGTTATATATTGTGAAACCAAGGTGACATTCCCAAAAACATCCTTAGACTCCTGTGATTCCATTTCCAGAATGGAATCCAGAAACCCTTTCTTTATCATAAAGATCTCCTAAAATAATGTATGCCCCCACACTTTACAAACCCCAGCTGAAATTTGTGATTGCAAGTTCAATACTATAAAGTCTGGGGAAATAAATAGTTCATAGTAAAAAAATGTATCCACAGCCTTCCCAATATTAAAATGGAAGTCAAGTGGCACAATTTGAGGCTAGAGCAGAGGAAGCAGCAGAGGATTGTTTTGTTTTTCACTTCTCTTCAGTTTATTTTTTGTGTTTTCTACCTGTGAAAGTAGTCAGAAAGCGTCCTCTGAGGCTGTGAGGCATCATGACTGACTTTCCTGAGCAGGCACCACGCCCTGGGTGCTCCAGATCTGCACTTACCCAAAGGGGCCGGAAAGCGTTAAAAGTGTGAACAAGGTTTCCCACTGGAAACAACTACAGCTACATTTCAGGATGGGGAATGTCCTGATGAGAAAGGGAATACTGGTTACAGCTTATTTATGTATACAGGAAATAATTTATGATTGACTTGGGAACCGAGCAACATTGTTGGGATAGGGTGACTTATATGAAAAAAACTTTCCAGGGCTGTGTTCTGCTCTAAAAACTGGCTTAAAGCTGCAGTGCCTGTTGCTAAGTCTGCTTGTTCCCCAGAAAACCACAGCTTGTTGACATCCAGTACCACTGAACATGGCAAATAAGGCACTCTGAAGGGTTCTGTGGTTAAAAACACAGCAAGTGGATGTGATATTAATGCCTATTTTGTGATTAGGATACAGGACAGGTTTGCAAATTGGCATCTTTCCACACTAGAAAATAATTAAGTAAAAATTAATTGCCTCAAGCTATTTTGCTGCTGGTGAAAAATCAGTTTGTTTATATAAGGAAAATAGGATGGATCAGTAAATTCTTGACTTTAAAGGGAACAGGATAACAGTTCTTTGCTGCTAGGTGAACAGAGCTCCTGACTTCTTACCCAGTGTGTAGTGCTACAACCATCAGCATGTTTATGAAAGGGACTAAGAAGACTGTGCTATGACTTTTTGTGCTTAACTTTCATTGTTTTAGTTTTGTTTCAATCTTAGTTTTGTGATTTCCAGCCATCCTTACCATAAGCCAATAGCTGCAGAGTGAGGAAAGAAATGGTGAGTTGTTCTCGCCAAAATATCTGCAGTATTGTGGCTGCTAGCAAATTCCTTTACCTACATTTATGGACATCTGTTATTCAGCGGGAGACAAACCTTTGTAGAGGACAAGAAGAGAAAGGTCTAGAAAGATTATTCTGGGTCATTCAGATGACCTGCAGAAATCGACCAGAAGGACAGAAATACAGGCAGAAGCAACAGCTGCCTGAAAGATTTCTTTATATAGATATTTCTTTCACTTTTTTTTTAAAGGCTTTTAGCAATAACATTTTAGTTTTGTAAATATGGCAGCCAGAAATTGTTCTATTTCTGTATCGCTTTTCACATTCATAAATTGGGAAATAATGTGCCACTTGTCAACTCCAAATGAAAATGCAACCTTCTGTTCCCTCTTGAATGGTATTATCTATATCTACAGTACAGGCTACAGGAATGGAAAAAAACAAGCTAAGACATTCTCCCTGCTCTATGATACTAGAGCAAACTGCAAATACATTAAAAATATCCCCTTACAGTACTTTACATGTTATATAAAATCCTGGAAATGAATTGTCCTCAGATGGCTGATACTTTTAAACAACAAGCTAAAACGAAAAAAGTTTTTGATGGCATTCACAGTCTGTGAAACAGACTCTACTCAGGCTTCAGCTTTGGGCTCAGCATTTAAGTGACTGAGTCTGCCAATCACCAAAGGGCCCTGGGCTTTTTCTTGTCTCCTTGAGTTTGTTGACAGCAGCTTCTCAAGTCTGCAGCAGCCAGATTCACCACCTACACAAACAGATGTACACAAAACATTTTAAGTAAAATACCTTCAACAGCGGTTCGGAAATAAGCACAGCTTTTTCTTATGAGATGAGAACAAAATTGTTGTGGAGTATTTTTAACTCAGTTACAAGTATCTTTCTTCAATGGCTCCTTCTCAATTTTCCTTTTTCTTACTGAAACCATTTTTATTCAGTTCACTGATAAAACCACTGAAAACCTATCCTTGAGACAGCATAATAGGACATCTTTTACATCACCAGAGAAGACAGAAGCAGAAGAAAAAATTTCTCAACCAAAGGGTCTAGTGTGAGATAGATATGCTAGCATCTGCTTTCCTGGATTTATTTATAATATTTAATGTTTAGCAGTTTCAGTGGAAACTTTCAAATCTTGACAGTGGAGTGGGATGTCCCCAGCTGCTTATAAAAATGAAAGATCCCGTTAGTTAGCAGTTTCTTTTTCCAGTAATAGACCTGGGTAAGCCCAAGGTCTGTCTGACCCCTGGTTAATCAGATTTTCTGTCATACAAGGCACAGGAGATGAAACAATTCAGACTTTTTTTTAGATATATTACCTAGCTCACTGGAGTTTTTTGTCTTTTAGACAAACTTTCTTGCAAGTATCTTCAGGTGTCTCATGGCAAGTTTCTGTTCATTTAGTCATACTAGAACTGTCTCTTTTTGTGTGTTTTGTAAACCCATAATTCTCTCTCCATTTATCTCTTCCTTATTTCCCCACTACCACTTTTAAAAAGTAGCATTCTGCTTTTCTATATTGCTATGGCGACACGCGTGCCTTTTGAAGGCAAAATATGTGGCTTTCTAGCATATTTTTGTCAGCTCTTATGTTAGAGGGACACACAGGGGAATGAAGGCAATTGCAGATAAAGCTTTAGCAGCAGACTGCAACTTCATTTATCAACATAAAGGGCATTTAGTGTGTCTAGTATGGATTTACCTATGTGTTCCCCTAAGACAGATTTATTTGTTTAGTCTTCTGAATCTTCTTCAATGCAATAAAAAATTAAAGGAGAAACCACGACGACTTCAGAGCTGCCTCTCTCTCCTGCCTTCTCTCATGCAGGCAGGAAGAACAGCAACATTCACAACGGCCTTTGTTTCTAGACCTTGTCAACTATTTACAGAGAAGGAGAGCAGCTAAAAGCAACCAGAGGTTCAAAAAGGGTGCAAGTTACTTTCTAAATCAGAAGGCAGAGACAAAGAGAAAAAGACCTTTCGTTTACCCTCCAGTTTCTCAGAACAAGGCCTTTGAAAATGCACATTGCACTGCAAAATTAAAGGAACTAATGCTTGCCCCTGATAAGAGTGACGGTTGATTCTATGAGCAGAGAGGAGGCTGTGCTCTCTCAACAGAATCCTCGCTGCCTTGCCAGTGACTTTCCATATTGTGAACAGACTTTCCGAACTCTGCCTCTTCACAGGCCTAGGAGCTTGCTGGCAGCTGATCTACAGAAGTAAAGAGGAAATCTCCTCCAAAGATGGAGGTTTTGAAACAATTGGGTCTTTATTGGAAATGCAAGGAGCTAAATAAAACATCCCTTCACAAAATGACTGGGTCTCCTACTGCATCCTCAGAATCTTACTTAGTGAAAAATGTCTTACAGGCTTCAGCACTCTGTGTTTGGAACATAAAAACAGATGGAGACATCACATTCCCTCCCAGCAATAGCATTGGGCTGGCTTAGATGATGCTTATTTCAGACCTCTTTAGAAGATATGCAGCAGATATATCTCTACATTTCTGGCACTGTTAGCAATCTGAACTGCCTTCTCCTTACCAGGGTGTGGGAGCATGGTCCTTTATTTAACAGAACATATCTCTGAAACATACTAACATACTAGCTGAAAAAAACGTGTTCTTGCTGAGCATGGGAAAATACCAAACTGAACACAGCCTACAAGATGCTAAGCCAGGTTAACAGACTATAGAAGTAACACATTTGAGAAAAAAATGTGTTTTATTTAAGGATATTATTAGTATGTTCTCTAGGCTATAATGTTTTTCATTTCGTAGTGGTGCCAGGGGAGTGGGTTCAGAAAACTCACTGCAGTCACAACTAAGTCCTATAAGAAGCATGAAACTCCAGTATTAATCTAGGCTGTCTGAGCACATCATGAATTCTGGGGGAACAAGGGCCTCTCTTTCTCCAGCACTGAACCCTGGATTGTTGACTGATTTCCTATCACACTCACACACAGAGATATCCCTCAACAGAATGCAATCTAGACAGACTGGCAGTTAAATAAACTGAATGTTATCAATGTAGAACAAACATGATTTAGCATGCTCAGAGGCCAAATCAAGTTTGCACAATGCTGGTGACAGTTCCACTTTTGGCAGAAAGGCTGGATACTGGCAATGTCTCTTCAGCACCCATCTCCAACTGCAGAAAAACAACTTAGCAAAATAAGAAACAGAAGGTGACTGCAGCTGTCATGCAGAGAACCTGATGATCTCCATCCCCAAAGGCTGAGGTCTAAGTCACATCTCCACTTCTCAGTTCCATTTTTATTGCCCTGTGCCTTTCTGTCAGTGACAGCAACTACTCTCTGGATTTGATCAGTGGTGTCAAAATTGGAACCGCTGTCAGCTTCTTAATGTTTGGGGGTTTTTAATTTGAAGATGTATGTTAGAACTGAATCCTGCCACCATGAAGGACAATGATCTGAAGAACTCAGCTTTTCTACAGATTTGCAGCACCTGGGAGATACAATGCCATTACTGAAAGAGGCAAGTTTTGGCACACATCATTAGCATGTACTACATTGATGATGGGAAGAATTGTTCCTGTGTAACATGAGAACTCAAGGGAAAAGACAGTTGGAGTAGGAGCCTCTCGGTTTCCAGACCTTTAGTCTTTCATAGGGCCATTTTTTTACATGGCCATTTGGGCCCGCTGGAGAGCAGAGAGCAGCTCTGGGTGAGACGTGCTGTGGTGTGGTCCAGGGCACACAGGCAGAGGGAAAACCCTGGTGCCCACACAACAGCAGAGATGAGGTGCAGCACGATCCCACTGTGCCTCAGTCCTGCTCCCTCTTTTCCAACATGTTTTTATGGCTTTGCACAGATGGACTGTGGCACATTTATATCCAGCAGTGCTACTCTACGGCAGGGAATTCATGTTGTGAATTTATGGCTGGATTATGTCCCTCTTTAAGTTACCTCATAGGACAAAGCAGCTGTAACACATGATCCTCACAGCACTCCTGCACTGAAAGCAGGCTTGAGTAATGGGCAGTAGTCTCACTCAGCCTCTGTTAATGTGTTGCCACAACCAACTCCTCTAATGTGGTAAGAAAATTTAGACAACACCCTTTTCCCTGAGGTAAGCAGATTTAAAACTCGTATTTCAGCTGAGCGGTTTAAGAAAAAAAGGAAATGTAGTATGCCTTTCTTCTCAAAGCATATTTTTGAAATCTAAGCTGTATATATTTTGGTTCATGTTATATCATTCTGGTTTAAAACTCCATTTTAAAAAATCCACAACATAAATATAAAACAGCCACTTGGGTTTTTTTCTTCCTCCAAGTCCTCAGTGATATTACAGCATGTATGCAAATAAGGCCATATTTATTAGTCCACAGTGCAGTCTCTCAGCTCATTTTTTCTGTCCCAAGAGAGCAGTCTTGGAAATTCAAGTTTCCTAAATCAAATAATAGTAAATAAAAAACTTCACACTAGAGACAGGGAGTATTACCAGTTCATGCTAAGTTCTCTATTCACAAGTGCCAGCTGCTGTACTGTCCTGTGGCAACATAACACTTTGTATGTTCCCAAAGGACTAAATGATCTGTACCTGTAGATCCTACCAAGCACACATCATAAGGTATTGCTTTTATTCTGATTGTGCAAAATATCAGTCTGGAGACACACACATGCATGTAGAGTTTGCAGTTGATGAATGCCTGACCCATTTATGGTGCGTTGGTTGCTGTTTTGCTTTTATCAAGAAATTGGTTGCTTTGTTTTGGTTTTAAAAGCCAAACAATGAAACTTTAATAATCAACCATAGAAAACAGTTCACAACCTGACATTTCCATGACAAGAGGTCTCTTGATTTTCAGTCTTAATTTTCATTCCTTTAATTCCTACTTCTTAATTGAAGTTGTGTATGTCATGCTGACTACTTTCTCTCCATTATGTGGCTGTAGTCCTGCACATATTTATGCATACATTTAACTTTGTTATCACAAGGCATATGAGATAAAGGTGGTAAAGCAATGAGTGTGTTTATGTGTACAGGGTATTGGGGATCTAAATATCCTCAAATATCTCTTCGCTCAGATGGCTACAATCTCCTTAAATGCTGCATTGTCAACCCACACATTTTGCCTGCATTAGTCTCCTGTCTGAAAGCAGTCCATCCACATCATTAATCATGTACTGATTTTTCTTTGTTAAATATCCTGTCTCTTCAGCTAATCAGGTATCCTAATATGTACACAGTATTCCACGTTTGATTTCTTTGCATCTGTTCATTATCATATAGCACTCATTCACACGGTTGGTCACAACCATTGATGTACATCCATGTTCAGAAAGACACAGCGCCCAACTGGAAATGCTCCTGGGGGTGAACATCATATGTTCCATTTTATGACACTGGAATGTGTGTTGCTCAAAAATGTTCCATACTTCTTTTTTAATATAATTAAATAGGACAGAAAGAGTATGAAGATTTCATAGACCCAGAGCATTCTCTGTTAAGACAAACCAGACAGGTCTAAAGGTGCAGTGCTATCTAAAATGCTCTGAACTGCAATTATCAATTTAATGTAATTCAGAACCTTTTTCTCAATTAAAAGAAAATTAGGAATACTAGAAGTTCAAGGGTTCTGTGGTGCTCCCACATGAAGAAAAATAAGGCATAAAGAATAAGTAAATAAATAAATAGGAAGTGCAGAAATATTAAGTAACAGCATGGTAATCACTTTGAACAGAAAAATATATAAATAAATCCTTATTTAACCCTCATTCTTGCACACTTCTAATGTCTTTCTCAAGTACAGAGGATCTGGCATTAATGTCCAGCAAAATCCAGGCTGTGCAAATCTGTCAGCTCTCCCTAGTATTCAGCTGATATTATTATCAGACAAGTGAAAAAGAGAGTTGTATGGGCTCTTCCCACTACTGTAGCCTCTGCAAGCAGTAGCAGGTGGAAAGTGTTAGAGCAAATACACAGTGTTTTTTAATAATGATTTTTCCACATTATAATACATTTAAGTGCTGTGCTTGCTCTTTAAGACGGCCCCATCTTGATAATCAATGTAGCCAGTCTAGTGAAGTGCCACTTCCCTGCTGTGAGAAAGCACAATTCCTCTTACTGCCACAGCCCCCTGCTGACATGTTTTACAACATTTTAAGAAGGAAACTGTTAAACCTTACTTCTCTCTTTTCCCTCAGCGCAGACAGAAATCTTCTTTCCTGCTGGTTTCTGTCTTGAACTAAGAGCCGTTAAGATGTGCCCTGACTTTTACCCTGAGCATTGCCCTAACTTTAACCTTGTGCAACGGTTATCTTAATTTTACTCAGATTTTTGGAACTGACTCATTCAATAAGACAAACTGAAAGCGTCTGGTAAAAGAATAGATTTCCTATAAGCTTGGTAAAAAGGTCATCTTACCAGGCTTTCTTCAGAGGAAGCAGGAGTCATTCTCAGTGCACTGACATACAAACCCCATCTAGTCAGACTGGGGTATTCTTCCTGCTGTAAAGAATATAAAATGCAAAGAGGCTGTGCTTGGAATTCTGCATCTGCAACGTCCAGCACACACCTTCATGCAATGAGGCCCACTTCTCACCAGCAGCATTTTTAAAGAGGGAAGGGAAA
This sequence comes from Pyrgilauda ruficollis, assembly GCF_017590135.1. NCBI lineage: Eukaryota > Metazoa > Chordata > Aves > Passeriformes > Passeridae > Pyrgilauda > Pyrgilauda ruficollis. Next base: position 21,590,064 of record NW_024524377.1, on the reverse strand, counting down.
AGTGAAATATAGGAGTCAATAAGTGAAATACAGAAGTCTGTCAAGCTGAATAAACACTGTTAATGGATGTTAAAATTATGACTGAGAAGATGATACAGGTGCAAGTTTTATGAGTGTGAAACTTTACCTTGACATAATGGGTAAAGTTAAAGCCGAGGTTTTTATGCCATTATGAGAGGCTCTGTCAGTGAGCACTGTAACCTAATTAGTTTTGATGCAGCAAATCAGCAAAGCCACCATTGCTTATGACCTCTGCCAAGAGCATGAGAGAGCCAGACAAATGAAGCTTAAGATGTTATTAGTTGTTCTGTTCCAAAGTTCCAGATAAAATATGACAGGATGTTGTTGCTTGACTTCGGCATCAGCTCTCCAGATGGCACTCAGCACTGGCTTGTAGCGAGGCTCGCAGGGAGGCTGCCACATTGTCTCTGTCAAAACGAAAGTTTTCCAATTACAAAGAGATAATTTGAAGAGATGCAAACTTAATCTCCTGAACGAAAGGTTGCAAGCTGTGTAATAGCAGTTGAGGGGAGAGATTTCACATAGTTCACTTGCTGTAAACACTGCTGCTCAGGAAAGCTTTATTATCCTGCCTGGTGAAACAAAATAATCAGATGCTCTTGACTCTGTGCATTAGGACAGCTGTGGCTGGACACACAACCTCTCTGGTGGAATCAGTGGGTCTGATCCATCTGCAGGGCTCTTTGTGATGATCAGGAAAGAGATAAAGTGGTGTAAGATGAATCCAAAAGGAAAATCAGAGACTTTTGAATTAGCTGAGACCTGTACTTGTATTTTATGGTAGACCAGGTAATTTCTGCCAGTTTGGTTGAGGGAAATAATGTGTGTTTTTTCTCAAATTATTATGAAATCTGTAGTGGAAAAAAAAAACCAGAATGGCATCCAAGTGGCGAACTCGTGGAATGTTTTAAAATATCTTCATATTTATAGCACTGTACCAGGCATCTTGAAGTTATTCAGCTGTCACTGTGACAGAATGACAAGGTAATGGCCTGATAACAAGCAGAACCTGTATCTAACCTGAAGATCATTTTGAGCTGCTGGGAGAATTGGGAATTGTACAAAGGATAGAAGAAAGAGCAAAGAAAATAACCTCCTCTTGACCTATGTACACAAAGAACTTTTGAATGAATGTACCACATTCAATTTGGAAAGCTCTTAGTAGTAAAGCTTTTATATTTCACTCAGTATCACTGAGTGAATCACAGCTGTGCTTTTCAGAGTGTGTGTCCCTTTCCACCTGACACTCTGCTGACAACTGAAAGCAACATGTTTCAGGAACACTGTTTGAAATACGTGAACACATGAAATTCCCCTTAAGCATAAGAGAAAGTCTTCACCTAGTGAGGATAGTCAAACAAGGGAACAGGTTACCCAGAGAAGTTGAGGCATTCCCATCTCTGGAAATACTCGAAGCCCAGCTGGGTGGGCATTCAACTGCCTCTGGCTGACCCAGATTAAGCCAGTGGTGGGATTGGACCAGCTCTGGAGACCTCTTCAGCCCCTACTGTTCTGAATATCTATGAGTCTATTCAAATTATCATCTACTAAAAATTATTATCTACAACAAACCAACTTTAAAAGAAAGTCACGCTCTCTCTGCTTATAGGGAGGTACACATAGGAAAATATGCAAATGCAGGCAAGTAATATAAAACCATGAAGCAGCAGGATTAGTTTTGATTCCCTGGTTTCTAAGATGAAACTGCTCCAGCAGCCCCACCAGCACACAAAGTAGTGGGTTTGCTACCAGGACAAAGGCAGCATGAGAGCAGCCCTGCACCACCTTGGGCACTGGCAGCCTCCCAGACGGCTGAGCACTTTTTGGGTACCCAGAGCCTAACCCAGCCTGGCTTTGGCACTCCCATCTTGCCCCTCGCCTGGGTGCTTTGTGTGTTGCCCAGTGCCTGAGGTGTGAGGGCAGCCCTGCACAGCAGCGTGCTGCTGCCATGAGAGGGGTCTGGGGCAGCTGTCTGTGTCTCACTGGGGCTCTGTCAGGGAAGGGAAGGGAAGGGGATAAGCTGAGAGAGGGCTTTTTCCTCTTTCTGTTTTTAAAAAGGCTGAGGGACAGTGAAGCTGTGTGAGTGGGCAGAATGGTGGGGGTGGTCAGAAGGAGACCCTACACATCACAAATTGGAGTAACAATTTTCTCTCTGCAGGATGAGTTGTAAACAGAGATGGCAAGAGAACAGGACTTGGAGATCTACACAATCTTCTGGATTGTGTTATCCAGAAACAAATCTCCAGACAGATCTTTGGGAGGGGTATTTCTGTGCTTATTTTTCAATGTAGTCCAAATAGGCAATTCAAAAGTCAGCAACTTCTGGCTTTAAGATGTTCTTTTTTTCCCCCCAAATTCTGTATTTGCACACTAGCTATGTTGGTACACGGATTCTCTTGTCAGTATACTAATGTCTGTCATAATTGCCACTGTGACTCAGCCCCAAATGTTTGGTAGGTAAGAAATACTCTGCTTATTAAAATGAAGAGGAATGGTGACATATTGCATATGCACAGAGTCAAAAACGGCCTCATTTTCACAGATGTTACTGTCAGTAATTTCTCTTTGAATGCTGCATCCTTTTTCCTCTAAGTTAGGACAGGACTTTCACACAGGTACAAACAGCCATGGCAGCCTCAGGGCTGCCATCATGCAATGAGAGAAGTCAGGGAAGCAGGTCACTGAATGGCAGAAGTCCTTATCTGCAAAGGGTTCTTCTGGTGAGAACAGAATACTTTGAGATTTGCCATCAGTGGCATAGTTGGAGATACCGAAATCCTGAATCTGATGGGAAATGTGAGAGCATTTTCACTCCTTTGGAGTAACATTTGCTCAGACAGCCAAACACAGCAAAGATGAGCTAGAAGATTTTCTTATAACTAGAGTATTTGTTTTCTCTAGGGCCCAGAATGTAACTGTCCCAGATTTTATTAATACATATAGTTTTTTAAAAAATGCACCCTTCCCAAACAGCTGTACCCAAAAGCTGAAATAACTTATATTGAAAATAGGAGCTGCAGCATGAAAAGGTGATCCTACAAAAGAGCACCAAGTGGGTAAGAGACTGCTAATTAACTGCCTTGTAGGCAGCAGCAAGTTGGTAAATGCTCAATGGAAGTATGAGGTGTGCTGGTGGATTTCCCCAGGGGACTTCATGCACTGGGGGAGCTCAGATGTCCTGAAGCAGTTTGCTGGGGCTCTGCTCTACCAAGTAGGGAACAGATCAGAGGCTATGACTGCAGCACAAGCCCTCATCTGATGAGTGAAGATGTGGGATGGGATGAACATGGAAAGCCTATAAGGGAAGAAAACTCTTGCACGTTTGATTTGGTAGAGATGAGGAGGGTTCTTTTCCTTAGCAAAGTTTAATGTTCCCTCAAATGTACAGCAGATCAGGGCCTGCCACTTCTTCCTGGTTTAAATTATATTTTCCCTTGTGGCTAAAAAGAACCAAGAAAAGCATCCTACTCCAAACTGTACCTATGAATTCAACATTAATAGAATAGAATAAGAGAAGGATATTTCTTTTCCCCACTGAAATAGCAGGGTGTATAAATCTCCAGTGCAATTGAAGGAGGACTGAAAGGAGGACTCTATAAATTGGACTAAAGAAATAGATAAATACAAAATGTAAAGAGAGGAAATCAGAAATTCATGCACAGAAAAATGAAAATGTCTAAAGCAGAACAGCTTGGGGGAAGTGATTCTAGTTTCACATAGGTGTGGATGAGAACAAAACAGTGGTAAAGGGAAACGCCCTACACAGTGTACATATGTATTTACTGAAAATTTTTGTATAGCTATGGGGTTTATGGGTCTACTTTTGCATTGTTCATAAAATTTGCAAAACCTTTGTTTCTAACCATCCTTGCACTATGAATTGTTCCCTGCTTTATCTTTCTGAGCAGAAGTTCTTTTTTCCCTCATTGAAGAAAAACAAGTTTGATGTAATCAAATTTTTGCAAAAACACATGATGTTCATCAATATTATCTGTCATGGAAATTACTGAAAATCCCCTCTGTGCTTTTGATCAGGTGAAGCCACTTTGTTCTGGCTGCTTGGATGCTGATGGTGGTGCCCTAGAAGGCACACATGCAAATGGAAACATCAAAATGAAAAACCCCGATCTTCTCTCAGCCCACTGTCTAATAAAATTCTCTTTGGTATCCACGAAGTTTATGATTTTTTTCTATTCCACGACTTCTGAAATGTCAACTCCTAATTCTGTTTTGGTATGAAAGAAAATTCTGAAATGTTAAGCTGGGTATTTGTCCATGTGCATGCAGCAGAGGCAGAGAGTTCAAGACTTAAAATTTTCTTTTGTTGGACATTATGTATGGACAGTATTTCAATAATAAGATCCTGTAGCCTGGTTGGAAACATTCTTTCACAGCTGTTGATGTGTTAATCCAACATGGGAAAGAGAAACCATAAAAAACATTTCAGCCACAGGGTTTATATTTTTAAAAAATTAGAATACCATTTAAAGCTGACAGCAGGTTTACATCTGGATCCTCTATGATAGCAATTGATACATTTAATCTGGCATGTGGCATAAAACAGGATTAGATAAGGTTTTCTTCTTAGCCATGCTTCTCTTGTGCAAAAGAATATTTATAACAGTGTTCCCAACAAATCACATCTCAGTGCTGGATACTGTGTTGAAATGCATTGTGCATCAGCAGTATTTTCCAAAGGTTATGTCCCTGTGATTTGTGCTAATTAGCAATGAATCAACTCTGGAGTAGATGACATGCTCAGGAGCATGGAGGTTTGAGTTCAAAAGCCCAAACTGACCAGATCATTCCCCAAATTAGCTGGTGTAAATGCATCTGAAAAAATAGGCTGGAACAGGACCTCACATAAGATTTGGTCATTTTGAGCTAGATTATTCAGAATTGAGAAAAAAACCCAAACATATTAATGTAAACATTGGGAAAGACTGCACTTGAAATTCTAGGCAAGGGCCCAGGAGCTACTTTATTATTTGATGTTTCTTATCCAAATGACTTAATCTTCAAGTCCTCCCAGAATCTGAAACCACACCAACTTCTATTTGCACAGTCCATAACGGCTGCTAATTTCTGCATGCTTCCCTTCCCACCTCCTCAGCTCCTTCAGCACTATTCTTCCCAAAGTGAACACACAGGTCCTGAGCATGATTTCTGTGTGAGAAGCCTAACTAATTTGTAATTATGCATTCAGAGGAAACCTTCCTCATATCCTCATGCTGAGCATCTCTGTGTATGCCACTACAGTAGCTGACACTGTGTGCTGGGGGCTGGAGTGCCTGGCACTGTTGTCCCCTGACAAATAGGAAAGAAAAAGAGCGAAATGTGAACCAAGGGTAGCTGCAGTGTGTATTACTGATTGCTGTCCATTGGAACTCACTATCCAGTACCTAGCAGTGATGAGTGAGGGGAATGGACACTGAATATACTTTCCAACCTGCAGTAAAAAAGAGTGAGAAATCATGCCTCCACATGTGCTGCAGGTACACATTCAAATCCACTTTTAGGTAATAGAGACATTTATGAAGGTAAAATAGATAGGGAGACCATGCTGCTAGTTTTTTTTCTAGGCTACAGGTATTTAAAAAAAAGGTAATATTTGATGCTGTGAAAAAATATGCAACTCACAGCCTAGAGAAAAAAATGCAGCTGTGTATAAGTCTACTAAAGACTGGAAAGAAAAACACACATTTCTGTAGCTATTAGTAAACCCTGCTGACATCACTCTGTCTGAATAAGAACAAATAAATATCATGAATATAGAAATAATGAAATAAAACAGGATCTGTATTTGAAGAGAGAGACAACTTATTTCACTATGTAACTTGAGTCCATTTATAAGTCATGAAGTCTAAATGAGAGAGCTAAAGCACCACAGACAGGTAATAAATAAGGCCTTAGTAATGCCTACTCTAGCATGTGCCTCTCCATCATGAAACGGAAGCATTCAGTAGAGAGGAAAATTGACCAGACACCGACAGGAGATAATGGACTTATATCTGCTAAAGGAGTGGAGATAATGTAATGTTTAATATGACATTCCTGATAATTAATCAGGAAGATCTACCTGTGCCAGATTTCCAAGGTTGTTTGTAATTGAACGCAACTGGATATCACTAGAAAGCAATGCGAAAGGAAAGGAAGAACCGCAGTTGTTTGACAGGAGCAGAGCACCTTCAAATCTGAAGACAGAGTCCCTGTCTTAAAAAGCTTACAGGCCCCAGTTTAGGACTGATTTATATTTAAGAAACAGTTAAGCACTGTGCAGGAAGAAGGCAGCTCATTTTGCTGAGAAGGGCAGACATCTTCCCACCCCGTCTCTCTGTCTCTGCCCCTGCTCACAGCTACGCAGTCTCACCCATGCCTGTGCATGAGCTCTAGCACATATCTGACCCCACACTGAGCTGATGTAATGTAAGGCAGCTGCATAAAACCACAACCTTTTTTTCCCTATGTTCCTTGTTTGCTGGTTTAATGAGTTGGGTTGGCCTGTCAATCATTTGTCAGCTGCTAGAGGGCCGGAAATTGCAGCTCTCAGTGGGCACAGTCTTTAGTCCTCAGTGCACGGTAGTAGCCACTGAATGTGTGGAGAAGAGAGGGGCTGGCAGGGCTTCCTATTGTCCTAGATATATGTTGAATGATTGTTTTTTCATTTAGTGTAGGCTCAAATCCCCCACATCTGCAGCAGTGCAGTATCTGTTGGGTTGGTGCAGCTGGTATAGGGCCAAGAGAAAAATTTAGATGGTGATGTTCAAATCTTTCATGGAAGACATCTGGGCTATTCACTACACATACGTGTAAAATAAAATACTTATTTTTTTCCTTTTTACCACTTTTTTTCCTCCATATTTTCAGCTAAGACTGAGTTCCTCCAGAAAAAGAGCATTCATTTCTTAATGCTGAGGGCATTTAAAAAAGATGTATAGGGCAAGAAAAGTGCCAGTAAGGGGCGAGTAAACATTTAAGGATGATGACTAAACTGTGGTATTGATTTTTTATTTATTTTATTTTTCAAAAAACTGTTCTGCTTTCCTTAGAAAAAATGACAGCATATTTTGGGCACTATTACAGGATAGCTCTGCAAAAATAACATTTTGTCTGCAACAAGTAGAGCTGTGGTGCTTCTCTTTTTCATTTACAGGTACTTTCTGTGGCCACTCAATCTTAGACTTCCAGTTTTCCCATAATTTCTTAATTTATTAAACAAAATGTGCAATAATCCAACAGTTTCAGGATCAGCTTTATCCCGAACCCTAGTCCTTTATCCCTAACCCATCTCAGGCTGAGCCTGAGACACCTGGCCAGGGACCAGAGGATAAGCTCAAGCAGAGACCAGTATTTGGGTAGCACGGCCTCTCCCTTGGTGGCCTCCATCCTATAGCTCTCCAACCCAGAGCCAGGCTTTGTCTGCCTCCCAACCCCACCCCTAACCCTAGTGGGATGAGAGCAATAAAAGCCCAGTGGGCTCAGAAGATGGCAGGATGGAAGCCAGGAGGGGAAGTCTGCACCATCCTGTCCATGTCTTTTGTCTCACAGTCGAATGACCACTCCTTTCCCTGGGAGGAGGATGAGTAGAGCTGTCCATCTGTCAATTTGCCACCAGTCAGGTCTAGCTCCAGAATGTGTTTTATTTTCTTTGCTCCCACTGTCTTCCTCCTCTTGTTCACAGAAAAGTTAGACAGACTAGTCCAAGCTTTTGGGTTTTATTCAGTTTGGCTTTATTTCTGCCCTTTGCATTGTGTTGGATTTTTGTAGCCACAGTGGAGGCTGAGCTGGCCCTCAGTTATGGGCTCTCTGAAGAGCACACACTCCCATGCTGAGCATAGCTGGCTCCTTGCCACCTGCTCCTGTGATAGAGGATGGGTGTCAGAACAAAGCTGGCGGCATGAATTGGCATGATGAGGTGAGAAAGTAGGGTGCACTGTGCTCCAGCTGATGCTTGCCAATGTAATTGCCCTTCAGGCAATAATTCTTGCCAGTGTGATGGCCTCCAGGGACCTTCTGCATGCCAGCCAGAGCCACTTCTGCTTCCCCATCACTCAGCCGCCGTGTTAACCTTATATTAATTTAAGACTGAAGTGCTACCCTCACATTTGTATTTCATAATAACAAATTGAAGGAAATTAACTCTTCTTTCAAAACACTTAAAGTGGATGGTAAAGAAAATATTAGTGAGGCTTGGAAGAATGGTCTTGGGAGAAAAATCTTTTGTACTGGTGCATATGCCACAAGGAAGGTGTACTCATCTGGTGCTCGCAGCCTGCTTGGCACTTACTACAGTAAATTTGTTGGTCTTAAACCAGCAGAAGCAGCTCCCAAAGCCTCTTTCACAATGCATCACTAAAAATGGCTGGGAAGAACAGAGTCAATTGTATGACAAAGAAAGCAGAAGCTACTGTAAATTTAAGGGTGAAAAATAACAGGGGGAAAAGACCTGAAAAGAGCTAATTCAGTCCCATCAGTTGACTGCAATGAAAAAAATTGTTAGTCTTAGATTCCAAGAGACAGTCAGATCCTCACAGTAAAAGTCAGTCCTGGCAGGTGAGAGCAGTTAGTAAGCTTGTGGAATTTTAAACTTTCCTGTCTCCAGGGCTTTATGTTTCACAAATGTGTGCATTGCTGGACACTACCAGGACTTCATCCACTCCCTCTGAAGAGCTGGGGCTTTAATACCAAGGAACAGCTTGTCAAATTGCTCTCAAATAACTTTTTCATTTGATTCTCATTTTGTAGGTAGACAGTTTGTGGTAATTGGGAGTGGGGCTGTGGCTGAGTCTCATCCCCAATGGGCTGCAGCTGTGTAGGACAGGTGACTGCTATCGAAGGTAATGAGCCATGGAGTGCCCAGGTGCACTGACCAACCACCAAAGGGAACAGAGGGCACACAGGTGCGATGCATCAACAATGAGGGGCACACAGGTGCCATGCATTAATGATGGTAGAAAAGGTTGTGCTGAAGAATAAGAAAGAGCAGGTGCTTGCAGCCTCCTGAGGTGTTGTGGTAGTACTCTGTATGGGCAGATGCGTGAAGCCTTCTGATGTGGTATGGTGTTACTTTTTCAGGCAAATGCTTAAAGCCTTCTGAAATTGTATGGTGATACTCTGTGTGCCATGGCCATCTCAGCTGGCATATGCTGGGACGTCATTTTGTGAGTGTTTTTATGTTACTGTGTGGCAAATGTTCCTTAGCTCTGAATGACTGCCATTATACAAAAAACTGAGTTAGGTTGTGAAAAGTTCATCCTTTCTTTGTAGCTCCTCCTTTAACTAGAAATTTAAAGGTTCCCAAAGTCTAGCCAGACGTAACAGCAGGTAGAAGGCCCAATACCTCAAGGGAGTGAGCAAGAAGGGATGGGGCAGATAGGCCATGCAGTGCCTAGGGTCAAGTATAGTGTCATGAGACCTCCCACAGTACTGCCCTGTGTCCAACTTCCAAACTGAATCCTGGCCTGATTGCAAAAACCTGGTCATTTTTAACCAGCTTTCAAAGCACTGCTGCTGACTGTCAAAACTGCTAAATGCTTTAAAAGCCCACAGACAGGCAGTACTAGTTTCTCCCAATGTAGTCTGTGGATGTAGCGGTACTTTCATAGGATTTCCAGCACATTTGCAGACAGTATAACACATTCAAACATAAATCTCAACAATTTGCATCAAACATCCTCCTCTGCAGTTTATGGCTATGTAAATGTCTTTAATAAAAACCCTACCACAGGAAACATCTTAAGACAACTGCTATTTCACAGCTTCACTACAGGTTCCTAATATAAGTTAATAAAGCAAACACAATACCTGATGTTTGCAATGGTAATTGCACAGGCCTCACTGTGAATGATGGCTAAATCTGATTGTGCATGACTTCCTTTGCAGAGTGTCTGAATTATAGCGTAGGTTGAAGCCTGCAAAATCAATGGCTGCTATAATCACTCAATTAAAGCCTTTGAAAATCATTAGCAATTTGGTAAATTTAAAATACTTAACCATACGTCATTTTTAAACAGAGAGTGCCAGACCAGCACAACTCCATTTGTTACACTGGGGAACTGCTGCCGGAGGGGTAAACAGGAACAGCATCAGGCACTATGGCTGAGTAGGCAAGGGTATCACTGGGGCTGAAAGCTGAGAGAGACACAAGTCACCTCTGTGAGCTTTACCTCATTTGCAATGTTTAGCTGAGGTTACCTTTCAAGTGGCCAAATACATGTCAAAATCTTGGAAAAGCCTTGCTGGCCTACAGAGCAGTAGTCCCCTTACAAATGCCACAGGTTTGGATGAACTCTCAGCCCAAGCAGCAGAACAGACTGCAAAGGAGGAAAGGAAGCAGCACCATCAGAATCCTTTGTTACTGAGAGAAAACCAGTGGACAGTAAGGCCTGCTTTTAGAGTGGGACATATGAATGAATGTGGCCTATAAAAAGAGGGAAAATAACTTACTGATGCTAGGAGTCTAATATTTAATTTCCTAAACAAAATAGAAATTGAATATGATATTTTACTCCATCTGGACTAAATCTATCCATCTGCAAAGATTTAACTTTGAAAGATAGTTGAAAATATCTCTTCTGAACGTGCATGTTTATTTTCTTTGACAGCCTGTTCTTTGGAAGCAGTGGCATCCAAGTGCAGCAGCACCACTATTCTAAATATATGGTCCGTCTGTCTGAGAAGACAGAGACACTGCGAGAGAATGAGCAAGGTGACACCGGCCAGTGCACCAACGCCTCCCGTTCCCCTCGGGCTGCTGGATTTACGTAAGTGCTATTTAACTTTGTGGAGCTAAGCAGCTTAATGAACTTGAGAGAGATGGAGTATGGGGCTAGGAAGAGCTACTTCACTTAATCTATTGCAGCTTCTAATCTTTAACAATTTTGGGGTAAAGCTACATTTTAAAGCGAGTCGTCTGTCCTTAAGAGCGCAACGCGCGGTGGTTGTTGAGCAGAACAGGCAGCAATCCCTCCCGCAGGCCTCCATCCCCACGGGCAGGGAAAGCCCCGGGCCGCGGGGTCTCGGCCTCCTGTACCCAGGGTGCCGGTGCGGGCTCGCAGCCTCTCTGCCGGTGCGGCAGCGCCACCGCGCGGCGTGCCACCCGCCCCTACACCTGCGTCTGGGAAAGGCGACTCAGGGAAAACGTCTCACGGGCTTTCACTGTTTCCCTGGCTCCGTATTTACTTTTTTTTTTTTTTTTTTTTTTTTTTTTTTTTCCTTCCCCCACATGGAAAGGTAGGAAATTAGCTGGACTAAACAAGGCCAGCACTGGACTTGTTTTGCCCTAACTTTAGTTTTTCTATATGGTTGGGTCGAGACACTAATGTTTTTCATTTAAGAACGTTAATTTGCGTCATTTTTGTAGTAAAATATCCACCGAAACAATGAATGAAGCTTAATTGATAACTTAATGTTTTTAGTTCTTCATCAAATCCATACTGAAGAAAAAAAAGCTGTTTTAAAACAGCAACATGTAATAGTGAATAGAACAAAAATGTCACTTTTCTGTGATAACTGATGATTCCAGTGAAATGGCAATACATTTCCTTCCCAGTTAACAGGGAAACCTAGGTAGGAGCAGAATAGCATAGAGTGTTTTAATATTTCTCCTCAGAAACTGACTACAATTTAAAAATTGTCTGTCACTTAAAGTCCACTGCCTATAAATTAGGAACTGTAAGTACTTGTAATCTTTATTTAGCATGTAGTCAAGAGTCTCAATTTGGTGCAAGTTTTCACAAAAGTACACACATTTTAAACACTGCAATACATAAACACACCCTAGACTTCTGCACTTGCACAAAGCTGCCTTCCTGAGTGTAAGAAATGCCACCACACTCTGCTGTACTTCAACAGTAGCTTCATTTCCCTCCCATTTATCACTTCCACATTTGCAGCCCCACTATCGCTGCCTGGCACTGTGAATGCATGCTAGGCTGCAGATTTCCAGCCCAACAGTATCCTTCAGACATACATTCAACGGCTGTGTTCAGAGGAATGGTCTCCCACAAGATTTGTGATTCATCCTGTCTACCTATATGATATCCAGGAAACTAATCTCCAGGATGACAGCTCATTCAGCACTCTGGAAATTTACCCACGCTGAGATCCTCTTTAAATAATGACCTGACATTTGTTCTGTAGAGGGAGACAAAGCCCAGACTGATGAAAACGGTTGGCAGCTGCTTTCATTTGTGCCATTCAGAAGCCAGATGATAATTTGTCCTCAGGGACCCATCACTTCTTGGCAGTCAGACCTGTCCACTGCACTTTGCTATTACTTTTGCTGTTACCTCCCACCCCTGGTGCATGCAGCACACACACAGAGTCAATATGCAAAGCAGACTAAGCTAAAATTTACTGCCAAGAGTCATGAAGGATTTCATGTTTCTGAGAAGAGGGAGATAAGATCACATATTAATTTGGTGTTGATAAATATAAAGCAGTAGATATTGGGAAAGATCTACATAAAAGGTTAAATTAGCTATTGCTCAGAAAAGAGATCCCAGCCTCTCTGGACAGTTTAATGAAGGCATTAGCTAAGCAATAAAGCATTCTAAACTAGTAGGCAAACAGATCAAACCAGAAAACATTGTTCCAGGTGAACTCTGAGTTCATATTTTGCATGCAGTGTGGAGCTCTCATTCCTTTAAATTAGCTAGAGCAGAACTACAAAATGTACAGACAAGGGTGACCAGGATCTTCAGAGCACCTTCCATATAAGCACAGATTAAATAAATGAGGACTTTCCAGCCTGGAAAAAAGAGGTTACTAGGAGCTAATAATAATGATGACATATAAAATCATCAATGGGATCCAGGAGAAGAGATGCAGTTATTTATTCCTTATTTTTCACAGTATAAAACTGGACGACATAAAATGAAGCACTCACATACCAGGTTGTGTGAAATAATTACCTAACAAAGTGCTTTTTCCACACAGCCAGTACATATCTGTAGCATTAACTGCCAAAGGATGTTATGGTAATAATTTAGGATGGTTAAATGAGGTATTTACCTTGGACCACAACGTTAAAAGATCCTTCCCAATACTTGGAAACACTATATAAATAGACAGGGCCATCCACACCTCAGCTGTGGAAGTGATAGCAACGAGATGACTCTATGCTTTTATATTCATGGATGTTGTCCCACCACATTAGATCCCTCTAAATGCAGAGCCTGTGGTCCCCATGAAGGGAGAAGATATATATAAATATATTTCATACTGTGCATGCCTCTTCTATCTATCCTGACAGTTTTTATTTTTAAGGATCCCCAAATTGTTGCTAGTATGTTGGATGCCATCTCTTCTACCCAGCAACAGAGGAAGTCATAGCTGCCCTCCAGAGACATGCATGCAGAGAGATGGGGAGAGACAAGCTGAACCAGGATTCCCTTTTTAAGGATTAGAAAAGCAAAAGCCCCAGTGTGCTGCAAATGTTCCAGCCACTATTTTCCAAGTACATGATCTGGTCTCTCATCTAAGCTGAACACTTGAATGTGTCCAACTGTCACTGCAAGGTCAGGCAGCCGTGCCCTGCTTCTCCCTTTGGAACCAGTGCTCTGTTACCTAATCCCTCCTGTTGCACTGGAACCTGTCTGCAGCCACCTTCAGTCAGGAGTGGTTAGTGAAGGAAAGGGAGTGGGGGTTCAGCCTTGGAAGTTACCGTGCAACACAAACACAAGTGGTGCCACCAAGGAGAAGTTGAAGGGATGCTGTGCATAAAGCAGCGCCAAGTTTTCAAATGCATCTGTTTCCCTGGCTATAGCATAGGCTGCCAAAATACAATGCTGGTTTATGGCTGAGTCAAATTACACTTCAGCCACACTACTGTCACTGTCCTTTGCAACTGCTTTAGTCCAGGATTCCTGCACAAGCCTTCCTTCTTCCACATAAATATACATTGATGATTTTTGCTGAAGAAAATGCAGGCAAGGTGGAATTCACTCTTCAGCTTGGAGGCAGGAGTCCTTCCTTTGCTGCTTCTGCCCACACAGACAAAACCCCAGGGGCAGAAGGCCATGAGCTCTTTGTAGAAGCTGCTGTGCTCTGCAGCTTTCTTCCCTCCAGCACTGAGGGGACTCAGGCAGGGCCCTGGGGAAGCTGTGCAGCCAGGGCCTGCCCTCTGGCTCAGAACTGCACCCAGCCTCTGCAAAGCCCTTCAGCCCTGCAGCTTTCCTGTCATGGTGCAGGCATGAGAGAACACCTCTGAGAGGCCACAAATCTGGTTCTCACACATGAAGGTGAAAAAAGGAAGAAGCTTGGTCTCATTTTCAGCAATACCAATGGCCAAAAATAAGCTGGTACAGAGCAGGAACTGGTGTACCACAAAGCCTGAAAGAGTTTCCTTTTCCCCCAAAGGGTAGGGAGGGAGCAGAGCATGAACCAGACCTAGTGCAGTTGCTTTCCTTACAAGGCTGCACAAGCCTGGCCCATGGCTTGGGCTGCCCTGAGGTCTTGCTTTCTATGACTCCCTGGCTATAGACTTGGAATGATCACTACTCAGAACTGATCAGTGAGACTGTCTCTACGTCAGGCACACCACACATCACTGAGATACCAAGAACATGCTAGTGTAGAAACAACAAGGCTGATATTTATTATCCTCTCCACTGTATGCAGTATTTTTATTTTTTAAACACTTACATTTACCCATCCCTTCTCATTTGCTCTGAATGTAGCCACCAGCTCAGCTGAAGAGGTGTTTACCCCTCTCTATTCCTCACGTGTGTCACAGACTGGGACTGCTGGTTTCCACACCAGATCTCTTTATGCCAGGTCATCATGGAGCCCAGTTTGGGCAGCTTCCCAGACAGACGCACGCATTCCCCATTCAAATCCCAAAGACAGCAGAAAAAGAAAAGCCCATCCAAGATGGAGAAGAAGAGGGCATGCACAGTATCTTCAGCTTCACACAAAAATGTCATTTCAGTTCACTGTTTCCCAAATACAGAGCGCAGTGATTGGTGATAGTTTTCTGTTCTATCTTCTTAAAACTGTAAAAGAGGATCAGTGCCATTTTTTGGTAGCATACAGTATTCACCCCAGCACAACCAGGAAGGAAATAGTTTGAAACACCAGCTGCTGTTCACAACCAGTGCTTTGGATATATTTCCAGCAGGGGTTTCTTCCCTCCCCATGAAAACAGACACACATTCTCATTTAACAACTAATTGATTTATTTAACAATACAAATTTCTTTCTACTGCATGGTTTAGCAGAGAGAACTTGAGAAACAAAATTAGCTTCTTTTCTTTTTCTTTTAAAGTTTAAATGTTTACACAAAAACAACCTTTACTTCAGTAAATATAAAATTTACACACAAAAAAAAATCTACATTAAAAAAGAACAGAATCATGACAAACCAACAAAAAAAATAAAAGAAAAAAAAGAGGATGGGAATTCAGTGTAAAGGATCCAATTGCAAGGAAGGCAAGATGGGGCAACACTAACAAGGCATCCCATTTGTACACCTAGGTATCTGAAGTTGTAGGTACGATACAAACCCAAAATACATTAAAATTAGAATTAAAACCTGTATTTTTATAGCAGAATATTTTATGATATAAATATCTGTAAATTCTGTAGGCAACACAGTTAGTGCATGAACTCCATAGTTTGCTCTCCACTGGAAGGTCACTGGAGTGGTGTAGGAGCACCCTGTGGCCCACGAGTGCACTAATGGTCAGCAGGGAGCAGACGTCAGACGTGCAGCCCAGATGTGATAGCCCCTTGTTTCTTTGCCAATCTGTGCTATTTCTCACACATCCAATGACATGACAAGAAATTCTGGTCACCTTCAGCAGTGATTTCCAGCACTTCATCTCCTGGCATTAGTCTGTTACCTGACTTAGGCATATTCACCTGCCAGATCCCGTTTCTCATTCCCTTTTGCACTTTTTAACCTGAACTCTAAAGCTATCTTGTAGCTACCAAGAGAGATTGGCTTCTAGGTTGAGATATTTGGGATACACAGTTCTTCAAGCCACCTTCAGGCATCTGTAGAAATATTTAAAGTAGGGTGGACAACTCATGGTCAAAGGTTATGTGATACAAAAACCAGGGGCCTGTATAGTAATGGTTAATTTTTGATCTAAATCTTTAGTATTTTTTGTATTGATTTAATATTTAAAGTTAACATTCAGCTTTCATATATTAAATGAGCAGAGCATCTTATTGATGCAAGTGCTACGTCATCTCCAAAAACACCAGGTAGTAAGGGAGACTGCAAAATTTAAAATTAAGTGTAATTTTAAAAATCATTTAAAGGAATCAAGTGTCTTTTTTTTTTATAATCAATACTGTGACTGGCAAACTATAAAAGCTTAAATTATAAAACTATTAGTGACTCTACCTTTTAAACTATAAAGCTGTATTTTTGTACTTACAGATGTTACAAAATTTCCAAGGCAGGAAGTGAAGGGGGGAAAAAGGTAGTCTAAAACACTTTTACAGATTTCATTTTCACTAAGAAAGGTTATATCCCCCACAACTGTTTTTATGTCATATAAATCTGATTAAATTCATTGTACTCCTCTCTTTTCTGGGTAGATGATACAGTGTTCAATCATGCTTTGGAAGACCTTTTTCAATGGATAACTCAGTTCTCTAGGTCAGCAATTCCAACTTGCTTTACTCAGAAAAAAAAGCACCAGACTATCTCTAACTTGGCCACCCTCCTGCAAAAAACCTTTGTAGCAAGACTGAGGCAGCCTGTTCCGAGAGCAGGACTGGCCCTGAAGCAACCAGCTACATTAACTTCTGGAGAAAGCATATGAAATGTGATCATTTCAACTTGAGAAAGAGCTGGAAAGTATTAAATTTCAGAGAATTTTAGAAATTTCACTTGTTCTGTTAAAAACAAGCCAGGGAAAACTTAATCCACAGGTGTGCATTAAACATTTAATAGCAAGTCTTTGCTTATGTATATTAATTTAAAAATTATCCACAGAGATCTGTGATACATTGGCCTTGCCTTGTTACTATAACTAAATTTATTAAAATATTAATTTAAAATAGGAAAACAAAGAAACTACTCCTTGGGGAACATGTTTATTGTGTTTGAGATGATACACTGGGTGCTCTCTGAGCTACAAAGGGAAAAAGGAAATCCTTTCATTACAAACTGACAAAGGTAAAAGTTAAAACAGTTTTCACAACAGCATGTACCACATATTGGAAATAGATCTGGGTTTAATACAAATGACATAATTCCTAGTAATCTACAGCTACCTTTAATAACTTCATACAGATAATGAATTAGGCTAAAATGCACTATAATATTTGGTTGACTTCAGGAACAGTATCCTTAGTACATCACAAAATACATTTTGATATCCCAAAGAAGCAAGACTTGCAAGTAGGCATTTTAAACATAACTAATCTACAGCTACAAACTTCTACTCTTGATAGCATTTACCTTTTTGGGGGGCAGTATCCCAGTCTTCAAAAGGATAAAAGCAGAGTAGAATCAGTATAACATATACACAGAAGTCCGTATTGTAAAGGCTATAAAGATTTGTTGCACACTGCAAAGTTGCCTTCTGCACCTTCACACTGCACAAGTAGTTTGTCATTTATGTTGCATATCTCTTGGTCCACTGTCTGGCTATCCTGTCATGTTCTGCTCTGTTGGTCAGGTATTGAGTGGCTATGCTTCCAACCAGAGGGTCAGCTGCAAAAGGCAGGAGAAAATGCATCACAATCCAAGAAAAACCCCAAGTAAAAGCATCGTTTAAAACACAGCTTCCATTCCAAAATATAGTTTAGACCAGAAATATAGTGGAGCTCTTATAAGAGATTTCCAAGAAAGCACACATGAACAAAGTACAACAAACAGAAAAAGAAAACAGGAAAAATCTGTTGTGGTTATCTGCATATGAATGAATCTTGCCTCAGGCAGGTGCTCTGCTTTCAGCCCTTTGCCTGCATGACACATTCAGCAGTGCTGCCTGGCACCCTCCTGTCAGGGAGTGCACATGACTAGAGTGAGTTAGAGCATTAGGGCTGCAGGACACACCGAGGGGAGCCCTTCAGGAGCCATCAAGCCTTTGTGCCTAAGAGGCTTTGTACTATTTCTCCCTAAGTGTGACCACTTTCTGTAAATGAACGGTCCCTTAGTACTACTGCTCAGTTCCTGCCCTGACCGCAGGCAATTAGCATCCATTGCCTAATGACACCGGTCACACAATTGCTGCTCCTCCCCTCCTCACAGGATCAAGGAAGTGTCTTTGAAAGAGGGAGAGTTCTCTCTGAACATCACCCCCCGTCAGATTTGCAAGATTAAGCCTTTCACCTGCTGTCTTAAGAGACTTCCTGCAGCCTCTTCCGACATGCAGGATTTATAAGTCAGGAGAATGTTGCTCCTTTCCTGGATGGAACACTCATTTGCTGGACCTCCTTCAATACAGACCTTCAATGACATCAGCTTATTTTCTCCATCATATCTTGGAAAAAAAACGACTTAGTACTATTTACTTTCTTTGTGTCACAGGAGTGAAAAGCATCATTAAAAGTAGGACCACATCCAATATGGAGCGCTTCATCGCAAATTTAAAAAAATATTAAATTTTATTTAATCTGGATGCAATCAAATATACAAATTACATTCCATGGCAACTAAGTCAAATGACTGAGAGTCTCTCAGTGAACTATCAACTCCTTACCTGGGTTGCAGTCTGTCAGAAGTGAACAAATAGACAGCAGAACCTTTGAAATAGTCAAAGCAGGGCTCCAGTTGTCTTTCAGGATATCCAGACAGATGACTCCCTGACTGTTGATGTTGCAGTGATAAATTCTGGTGCGGAAAGTAACCTGAAATCACAGCATAAGAGACAGAGAGAGTCATTCAGTGCTGCCCAGGGATGGTGTCCCTTGGTTCCCAGCAGCCTGTGGGATTCCCAGCTCTGCAGGGCTTCTGCAGATGCAGCTCCTCTCTGCTTGGTTTCCAAATCACAATTGTTTAACAGAAGAGTAACTATTTTCTGTAGCCTGGGCTGCCTTTAAGAAACCTACCATGATGAGATTAGGGGCATAAACTGCTTTCACACAGGCTCTCTGTACGGTACCCACAAAAATAAGGACCTACTGTATAGTATGGTAGGTATTTAATGAACATACCACATGTCAGGAACATTCTAATCACAAATGTAACTTTACTGTAGTTTCTGAAGGTGAAGAAGTAAACAGAATTTGTCTGCATGTGCAGTATTAGCTGATCTTTTTCTTTCTTTCAAAAGCCTAAATACAGACCATGAAAATTAGTCTTGTTAAATTAACAATGGAATAGTTGTCCTTACCTTCATTAGGCAGAATATAATATACAGCCAAAACAATGCTATTACACTAACTAAATTCATCCTTAAATTATTTCAGACTAATATGGATAGAGCATTTGAACATTCTGCACAAATAAGAAGTGAGAAATATGTAACTGCTTTAATTATACAAAGCACAAGAACAAATGGATTTTTTTCTTATTCATACTGATTGGGGGGAGTGGAATCCACAATATATCCTGAAAATTTAAAAACTATCATGCTCTAAAAAAATCTAAAATATTTGAATGAGGAATTTGTCTAAAACTGTGCACCACTTCAGTATAACATTCTTAATTCAGAACATATTAATACAGAGCGTATATTCTTTATGTTGCAATCATTCTAGGAATGAAAAAAGGTATTCAATTTATAGTAACATAATTATGGCCCCTGAGGTGTAAGTCGTAGAATGTTGTGTGGTAAAATGTATTCAGTCGTGACAGTTTTGCAGTGTCTTTTCTGGTGACTTGGTGAAGAGTTGTAATTTGACAGTAAGGGAGGGGAAAAGGGAAAGATCTTTAAATTCTTTCATATCCATTAGTAAATTACAATTTATTAGGTGTCCATACTATTTCTGAGCAAGGAATTGACATTTTAATTTAAGGTTAAGATTTGTTTAATTTAATAAAAAGAGCTTTTGCTCAGAAACATTATCAAACAAGATTGCTGATTTTAGCAGTAGTAAATAGACATTTTAAAATAATGGAAATTCATCACACTAATTTACCCAATTTTAAGTCACAATATAATGTTCCAGTTTTCTACGTGAACTTATTTTAGCTTTTTCTTATTTTTTAAAAAATTACTGATAATATTTAATATAGAACCAGGCTCATAACAGGAAAGACTATTATACACATATTTTAGTAGCTAGAATGACAAGAAGCAAACATAAGACGGTCTTGTGTTGTCTTCTACTAGGACTAAAATTTCTTGAATCTTACCTGTTGATCAGAATTATCATCTCATTTATCACTTGGTGAAGTTTGGAAATCAGTACTGACAGTGGTAATCAAGAAGTAAATTAGATGGGATTTTTCTGAGACTGCAAGCCAAGATTTTGGACCTTGTAGTTTTCAAGACACCATAAACAAATCTGATATTCAGAAAGCGATGTGCAGTCACTTGGCTGCAAGCTGTATTCTTCTCACATGAAAAAATGATCAGCACGATACAAATCCTTACCCTTACCTTTGGTGGCTTGAATGGATAGTCAGATGAAAATGTGATATCCAGGAAGAAAACGCCTCCTTCATATACAGAACCTGGAGGTCCAAGTATAGTAGATCTCCATTCGTAAATGTTATCTCCTTTAGGACCGGCACTGTGTAAAGAAAAAAGAGGAGAGGGAAAGAAAGAGTCAGATGTACCTTTGAGAGAGGCATTTTATGGATTTCCTTCAGCATTCATTTTATTGAATAAAAACCATTTGATTATTTTTAACACCTGCCCAATTTCCAGCTGATTTCAGTCAGCTAGGTGTTTTAAACTGGACAAAAGCTGGGTACTCTGCTGTCCCTTTGGAGAGAGAGCAATGAAATAGAATGACCATGCACTACTGGTTTTTCACTGTCCAAAGCATATCCCCAGATCTATTTTCTTGAGTATGTCATTGCTCTGAGTTTCCACATCACCCTTTCATGTTTCTACACCACCCTTTCCATGCCATCATATTCGTACACAAAAGGAGTTTTACATCTTGACCACATTCATCTTCTCTAAGCATTTAACAGATCACACCTTCATAAAAAACGTGGCTTTCAAGTATATTGATACACATTTATTGCTACTTGTTTCATAGGCTAGAGTGAAATGTTATACCCTTGGGCAGCAAAACTGGGGAAGGGTGAGAGAATCAAGTAACGTGGAACTGAGCTTCTTGCAGCAGTCATTCCAAATAACCGTTTCTTCAGGATATATTTGTGTTATGCCTCTGGGCAATCAGCAATGAGACAACGAGCCAAAAATATTTTATTTTAAGAATGCATTTCTCACTAGGGGAAGGGTTACTGTATAATTAATTATTAAACTAAAGGTTTGAAAGAATGGATAACGAACCCAGCATTTTCTCTACTTCTGAGATGTCACTAATGCTATTATCACACAGTAATCATCTAACCTCCTCAGAAAAACCCCTAACCAAACAATAAACCCCTCCCCCTTGCCCCCCAAAGGAACAATCACCAAAAAATCAAATCTTTAGCAAGCCTGGATAAAAATTAACCTAACCTTCCACAAAGGGTCCTGAACCCACCCTGCTGAGAGCCAAACTTACTGAGCTGACTGTTATAGAGAGCAACAGCACTGAACTCATGCAGACACAGTGGCTTGATCACATCTATGCAGATAAGCCAATAACACAGCACTGTAAAAGACCCTTTCAGTTTTCCCCACCCGGGCAGTTTCCCAGGCACCACCTCCATTTCCCAGACATGCTAAAGCAGCCCCATCCTTCTCCCTCTGTGGTGCCCAGGAACAGAACCTGAGGACTGTCACACATGAAGTGCACATGAACTGAGTGACAGGGCATGGCACCACACTGGAGCCTGGGAACTTGTGGTTTCTGGAACTGCTCAACACACAGAAGAAACTCCCTACAAATAGAAGGCTCTTCCTGTGTCATGTCACCTCACATATTTGTCATACATGTTTGCAGTCTGTAACACAACATGTTGGACATCCATCCTTACTATGTAGTGAAACATGGAGACACTCATCCAAGACGAGGAATATGAGCAGTCTGCACTATGGTTCTGCAATTGTCCCGCCAAAATTTAGCTATTTTTACATGAAGATCATATTTGAGAAAAAAATGCTAATTTTGATTATGAATTCACTTTCAATTCATAATTTTCCAAGATGCTCCTTATCTTGTAGACATTTCATGCACCAAATGTTGCAGTTCTTTCATAAACAGGACAAAATAATCATAGAATTTGGATGACATCCTATTTAATTAAAAACAAAAAATTATTTTATGAAGCTGTAGCTATTCTCCTGTTGCCAAAATTAAATTAGGTAACAATAGAATGCTGGCCTCCAGAGCACAGCTAGGGGGAAAAAACCTACATGTACTGTCAAAAATAAAGTTTGGGTCTAAAATCTTACTTTCTATTTGTAATGCATACATAAAAGTGGAAGGAAAATACTAGATACATTTTAAGGAAAAAAAAAAAGGAAATCTAGAAGCAAACAGGTCCATTTTTGGTAATGCAATGAACCATTTGTGCCATCAGTCACTCCAGAAGATAATTTTATTCACGCTCCCTAAAAACCAATTAGTGTAAGAACTGAAAATATTGGGGCAATAACGACAACATTTAAAACCCACACAAGCCACTGAAATGTTTCAATTAATTCTTGACATTCACCAAGCTTACAGCTAATTAGTATTGTGCTTGAAAACCAAATTTCTGTGGATCAAATCAATTTCAGTATAAGATGTCCTAATGACTGCTTTATAGTTTAATGCAGAGGTTAGTGCTCTTGCCCTGCACGTCAGGTAGCTTTCTTTCATACACCTCCAACGGCTGGACGGATTTCAGTCAAATTAATGAAATGGATGTATCAAATCAGTGACATGTTTCAGCCCAGTGAATCTGTCACGATTAAGTGCAGCACGATTCCAGGGTCAAACTATCTGGTAATCAATTACGCATCCATGAGCTGGTAGCCACAAAACACAAAATCTTGACGGAGCAGCAGGTCTCAATGACAACTTCAGTGTTTTGGCTACAGAGCATACAAGTGCAGCCCATTGCTAACAGCCTGCTGTCCTCCTAAATTAGCTTCAGAACATCACAAATTCAGTAAAGGCACCAATACTTCATTCTCAATAAAAAATCCACTTGATTAATTTTTTTACAATATGGGCTAAAAAGTCTCAGACAAAATAATAAAGCAATTTAATTGAAATGACAAAACATTATTTGCAAAATTAGGGAGGTTTACTTCATACATTAAAGATGGATTGCTTTTTAAAAATAAATTAGAGTTAACTGGCTGCATCTGCTTCCTAAGCAAATATTCATTATGCCACTTCACTGAGGGATATATACCTGATTCAGATAAGACAAAGGATTCATGACCATGCTGTAGCCAAGCTAGTCCACGGAACAGATTTAATTTACAAGTGTAACTTCAGATGGTAAATTTGAAAAGACATGAGGTTAAACTTGAGGGGCCCATGGGTTCACAGCAGGTCTGTCAAACCTAACTCTGCTGAACCCTGGCTCTCAAGTTTCACGAAGACGAAGGACAGCTTTTCCAGAACAGTGTTAAGAGCATTCATGTGGATGCAGCGGCATTCACAACAGCAAAAAGCCTGTTAGACTCCCAATGCAGTGGTTACAGAAATCCAAGTTCAGCTTTTGTTACAGTTTATTAAATCAAAATGCATTGAAAGTGCCCGCATGAAACTAAATGCAGGACAAGAAACTAGGACAAGAAATTTCCTGTCTACAGTGATGCTGGTAGCATTTTGCTTTCTGCACTCACTAAATGCACTGCTGTCAACAGCCCTCCTCTAAAACACAAGGCTCTAGATCTGGCAACAGAACGTAATTTCATAGTACTGAAACTGTGCTAATGGAGAAGAAAAAGGATGAAAGAAAATGTAATTTGGCTAAATTTGATGTTAACTCTGTGTTATGCTTCATTATGATATAGAATATGGGTCTGCAACAACATACAACTGAGGGGTGGGTGTCCTTGTTTTTAGGAAGCTTCCAACAGTGGAGTCTGTCAGACTCTAAAAGCCTTATGAGAAATGTCATTGATATCATAGAACTAAAGGTACTGCTGCTCTACATCTCAAAAAAACCACCGGGGGTGCCTACATGGCACAGGTTTAAGTGGTGGAATATTTTCTCACATTCTCCTCTCAAAGGCTCCACCCTCAGCTGTGATACCCAAACAGGCAGAATCACAGAACTGTAAAGGCTGGAAAAGGTCTCTACTCATCATTACAAAGGCAGCAGCTAACAAACCAAATAGGGCACCTAGGGTGAGAATGATGTAAGGAAAGACCTTCCTCCATCCTTCCCAATGTTTATTTCAAAATGAGATTCAGCCAAAGTAAAACTCTTGGAAGTTCTTCACAGACTGCTCAGCCACAACTCTGTCACTGTGTAATTTTTACAGCAGTGTAAGTGAAGACAGTGCTTTAAGACAGGGATAAGACATCTCTTTTGATTTTTCTTATTTCAACTGAAAGCACTAAGTAAAGAAAGAAAAATGCCCTCAAGCATGTTCCACAACCTTGTGCTTGAAAAATCCACTTCACAATGCTACAGTATAGTGAAGTTCTGCAAAATCTTCAACACAGCTTTGGAAATTGACTTTTGCAAATCCTGCTGGAAGAAAGGCACTCAGGATGTTACCAGCACAAAAGTCTCTGTTTCGGACACCACTGTCTCAGCTAAAGCTGTTGAATTATCTAGTTCAGTGTGACACCATGAGATACTAAAGGGGCTGTGACAGATCCCATCAGTATACACCATTCAGGTAAATATGCAGACCCCATCTGTAGGGAGTCTGCCTGCTTCACCATCTCAGCTTCTGAGCTCAGTGAACTCATTTCTAGTGAAAGAAAAATGCCCCAGGCTTAGGTAACTTCAACTTATCACAGAGGTGGAGATTCATATTTACCATGCAGGATATCTAATGTCTGCCCCTCAGGCTACCCAGACAATCAGGATAGAGAGAAGACCCGGAATATCTAAATGCTGCCTAACACCAATGTGTTCCATCTCTCTGGTGACACCTACCTTTCACCAACAGCATGGGGAGCCCGACTCCCAACTCGAGCCGCTAAGCTCAGCACTTGAGAAAATCCTCCTTGCCCCTCCATGCAGTGAGAAAGTGAGTAAAAACAGAGCTAGACAACGCTACCTAGCAGCACACTACCTTTTTATCTAGCTACAGATACACACTGTCATGCTGCTGGTAATTAAAGAACAAAAAATCATCTCACAAGCAACCAAAGGATCTCTGTCTGGTGCAAGCTTGCTCAGTGAGGCCTGGAGAGAGCACAAATCACTTACCAGTAGTTATGTTTTAATGTTAAGCATGGGAATAGAAAATGTTCAAAATATTTTCTTGCTTTCATATTTTCAACATTTTGAAGAAAATTTGTCCATTATCCTTTTTTTTTCTTAATTCTCTTTTCCAAGTGTGGAGGCACTCTTGTGGTTTGGGTGCAGAGTGCAAGAAAGGAAATGAACATTAATTAGAAGGTGTATGTTTGTGGGTGACTTTCAGTTCTATGACCTGTGACAAGCATGGATAACAATGTCCATTTTCTTTATTTTTCAATGCCTTGTTTGCAAGGCTCTCTGGAGTGCTTATTCTCAGCATTCATATTATCAGTACCAGTGCCTAAGCACCTCTACTTAAAGAATCTGGGTACTATATCCTATAGACACAGAAAGCATTCTGGTTTCACTGGCAGGAGCTACAAGTACAGCCCTAATTTTAGGATTACAGCATTTTTCTGCGGTTGGACACATGAGGGCTGTCTATAGCAATGTATCAAAACTGTGCAGAAAACACATTTTGATAAGGTGCTCACTATTACTAAGGTTTATATGTTAGTGCAATTTTTTTTACAAAGAAAAAGTTTCAGTCTATTGTGTTCTTTATATAGCTACAACTGTTTTTATTTTACCTGCCACTGAACTACCTCCTACATCTGTTTGCTGGAAAAGGTTATTTACTGCTTCTAGCAGATCTACAGAGGCTCTGTGGAATTGAGGATATAAGGATCTAGTTCAGTGTACAAATCTTTCCTTGTGTTACTTCCCTAAAGTCTATAATGTCCTTATGATTGAAATCTAGAAATTAGCATTAAAAAAACACAAACCCAACCTATTTTTACCTCATGGATCCCCTGATAATTCAGCTGGTTGTAAAGCAGTGCAGAACTTGTGCCCAAGGAATGGCTCAATGCAAAGCAAGTGCAACTTGAGAGCTCCTCAAAAACAGCATGCCTACTCCAAGCAAAGTGCTGATCCATCCTAAACTAACTTGGCCAAACCATACACGTTCAAAAACCATCCATGGATTATTAGCTTCATGCTTAATCAGGTGTCATTTGCCCTCGTACAGCCAGAGCCAGCATGAACTTTACTTGCTTGCTCTGGCTTAGAAATGTAACCACGTGGCTGTGTTTGGTTCAGGTCACACTGTACCACCAGAGGACCTGAGCCAGTGCAGATCTGCTATTAATCACCCTGAAGGGAAAGATGTGTTTTACACCACTAGAACCTCCAGTGCTAAACTTGCCATTACTAGAAGAATCTACACCGTTGTTACCAAAGGAAGTTAAGTAAAAAATCATTTGCTAATTCCATCAAAGCTGTAAAATGTAGAAAATCCCAGAAATGTATTTTGGAAAGCTGACAGTTTTTCCACTGCCTAAAGCCCCATTAAATTGGTTCATTGCTACAATAGCTTTAGATTACTTTTCTCCTGCTAGTTTCTAGGACCTTTCTTGCTGCAGTTAGAAGTCTGTGCAGGCTCCTTCCATCTTCCAGAACAACCCAAGCCAATTACGGAGGCAGAATTCCTGTAATTTTTCTTTTGAAAAAGTAACTAAATACCAGAACGCAATTTGCTAAATTACAACAGAAATACTTAACTTAAACCATGAAACAAAACACATCAGATTTTCTGTGTCTATGCTCCTGACAGAGGAGTTGAATCCAGGCAATACACAAAAAAGTTTACCAAATGTGAGTTGTTTCTGAACACAGAAATCTCATAGGCATGAAGAAATTTAAAATAGATGTTCAGCAGGAACTAACTTGAAACATGCACAGAAATCCCTCCCATATGCCTACACTGGAGAAATTATCCATACTACCTAATAAAACAGAGAGCAGGACAGTCAGTAAAGGGAAACATTTCCTGCTACTCCACCATGTGTTCATAATAACAAAGCTTTAATTTAGCATAAAATAAAAGACCAGATCCCTTTCATCAGTGTTGAAAGACCTGTAGTGCTAGTGTCAAAACACTATTTTCTTGCTGTTGATATAAAACTCAATTTGTACTAGGGCTAAATCGTTGAAGAATTTCTTTCGTTGAAGAAATTTATCTAGCAGGTACACAGTTCCCATTTTTCTTCCAGTCAATTTACTGATGAACCTGGGTTTAGCAAACATGGAAAATTTTGCTTTTCTTCTGTGAGAGAGGATTCTTCTCAACTCCCTAACACAAACAAAACTCATTTGGGCTACACACACATTTTGTTTTTCAGTGTGTTTAGCCTCCATTCTGATTCTAGCAATTCGCACTGAAAGAATCACATGGTACCTGAGATCACATGGTACCTAGTTTAAGGTGTCAAATACATCCAGAAGATGTGTGCTGTGGAGTATGACTGCAACATACAGGTCCCAAATCCCAGACCACCACCTTACCCTCAGGAGATTACATCATAAGTAATTAATTCAGTTTTTCTGGGTCATCCACGTGTTTCAGGCATCAGCCACCTCCACCCTTCACTGCAAAATCTTCACGTCACAAAGCTAAGTGACACTGAGAAATCCAGTTTAGGATTTCCTCCCAATATTTTCAATAACACTTTTAATGTCAACAAAGAGAAAAACCTATTGTTCCCAACATCCCTTATGCACACCCTTCAGATGGAGGAGGAAAGAAGCTAAAACAATTTCACTAAAAGACCTAATTAAAAATACAACTGGCTTTAAAAATGTCGTAAACTTATAAATACTCATGCCTAAGAACAAGAAGTGGGCAATTTCAACAGACTAAACCTGCAAGTTAAGCTATTCAAATGAAAACCCCAGCTATCAAGCTACACCAAATACCTAACTGGTAGGCATTTTCAAATGTATTAAAAATGTGACCAATGTATAAAAAAATCTTCTACCTCTCTCATAATCATAAAATTATGTTTTATTTTTTAATGAAGGTACCTTCTTCCAAAAATTGAAAGGAACATCTAAAAACAGTATTTTTCAAGACAGAAAGCACACAGGTGAATTAGAGAATCACCACCATCCAATAATTCAAGCCCAAAGGCAGACTCTGTGATTAAACTTGTGAACCGCGTTAATGTTGTGGAAAAATTTGATTCTAATATCATAAAAGAATAAAGTGCAATTTATAGAACATGATTTATTCAGGAACTTCATGAAGGACCAAGAAAGAGAGAATTGCTGAGAAGTCACCTTCACTGAAATGTGTGTGTATCCACCTGTCAAGAAGGTGAACACCCAACATGCCTGGTGCTCCCACAGTGGAACCTCCTCCTCTACCTCCAGGATGTCCAGGATTGGGTTTCTCTATCACTTCACAACAACAGAGCTACAAGCATTTCCCCCTCCTCTAAAAAATCAGTTTTCAACTTCAGCAAAGAAGTTTCAGCTTGCCCATGCAGAAATAAAAACAAGATCAGCCAGTCAGATAACCTTGCCATCATTACCACACATTAACACTCTGAATAAGAAGCACCTACTTGGGGATTTATGACTTCTAATACATGTATATCAGTTCTGTACTAAGAGCTGTTTAATTCTAACACCCTAAAAGTTAACCTGTAGTGAGCACTGAATATTTTCATTTAAAATAAGCCTGTATTTTCAGCATCTAAGTCAGTTCTTGGTCCAGCCTTCCTAACCCTCTAGCACAGGCTTTCTCCAAATGTAATTCTATTATTACTTTTAAGTATTTTCTTCCTCTTGCCTCTATCCATTTCCACATCAGACTGTACAGCATAACAAACCAGAAAATGCTGTGCCACAGCTCCCTGTGTCAGATGCCTACTTTGAAGCCATAAAAGTCTGATGCAAATCTCTGTAACTAGAAAAAGGCTGTATTTCTCAAAAAAGGATTGTTCTTTCCCAGTTCATACACCAAGACTTTCTCCACCTTGCATACAATATGGACACCTTCTCCAGTCCAGCTCCTTTCCAGACATGCTTGGGGTCACCATGTGGACTAGCTGAATTGAAAATAGTTACCTGTTTTGAAGGGGCATGAATCTGATTAGGCAAAACTAAAAAACTTGTCCAGCACAACAGTTCAATGTTCAGAAGGTTTGTCTTTAGTTATGTCTCCACACCGGCCAACAAAATTTCCTACATTGAGGGTTGATTAAATAAGCTTCTCACTTTTTTTTCTTTTCTCACTGAAATGAACACCACAACTCTGACTATGAGCTTTAAACTCTGCTTAGAGCAAAATGATGACAAGCTTCACATTCCGTGTGGGGGACAAGTTTATCATTGCTGGCAATTTTTACATATCTCATTTATTATTTGATATTAATTGCTTTGTGGTGCTGAGCAAGTTGAGAAGTAACCAGTGACTGCTGCCAAGACTCCTGGATACAGCAGCTGGCTGCAGACTGGCTTGGATGCCAGCACCAGCACAAGAACTGCTGCAGTGGGGAGGAGGGCAAAAGTGGGGGCTGCAGCAGCTCAACCCAAGCTGGCTTAACACATGCTGGAATTATATTCTGCATGTGCAGCTCCAGAGCTACAGCAGGGATGAAGTCAGGGCTCAGGATCCTCTCTCTGACACTATTCCACAACGTTCATTTAGTATGGCAGCTGTAGAGTGACCCAACATTATGGGCATTACCTGCCCTGTACCAGGACAGGGCATGCTCCATTTGGGTTCTGAAACATTAGCCCAACAATGTCCACTTCACTAGTTAAATATGAGTGCTTGGAGAGTTTCAAAACAAACCAACTGGGGATAAGAATCTGCTTTGTGTAATGCAGAACTGGAGACAGATGAAGCAACACTTGGTACAGAGAATATAAAAAATGTAATTTGTGGATAAAAAGCATTAAAACACTGGGAATACCTACTTTAGTTCCAAAAGCAGAGCAATTCAAAGGAATAGAGAAAGCGTCATGCATACAAATACACATAAATCAATGTCTGATATGAATATATTTTACTCCAAAAAAGTGTACTACACTAAAGGAAAATGTGAAGATAATAATAATTTCAGGGGAAAGAAAGGTCAATAAACATCTGAGTGAAACAAGTCTCATCTAGTAAAATCTGTTTATTGAAAAGCCAGATCCAGCCCAACTATTGCTTCCTCTACCAATAATAATTTAATATTCAAAGCATATGTTTTCTGTGGATATAGCTGTAGTGTAAGGAGCAGAGAGTGTACCCCTGGGAGCAGCGCTTTGCACCCTTCTCTAAGGGAGCTGCCACTGCTTAGGACAAGCTAGGGAATTTGCGACCCACATGGAATTCTGCTGTTGAGCTTGGACCACTGGTACCTCTGGACCAAGATATGCTGGAACTCCATTGTAAGAAAAGTCATTTTCTCTCACAGCCCAGACTCTAGGCAGCTGCTGGGAAGTGTCATTTTACTGCCTGCAGCAGATACAGAAGCTCAGACCTTGGGCAAATCAAAAGCACATGGACCGCACAGACACTGGGTGCTAAATCCTTCTTTCCAATAGCTCAGGCAGCTGCACCAGTTGCACCACATTCAGGAATTAGATACTGCTACAACACAGATATGGAATAGCTGTGATCTTAAGAAAAAAAGGCTCACGCTGTGTATGGTTTTTATTTGAAGCTATAAGCATGATTTATCAGTGGAGATAATGTCTACTGCAGCAAAATTCATCAGGTTATATACAAATTAAGTATAATCTCTTCCAACATGTCCTAATATTATATATTCATACGTAACTCTACTTCCTTCATATTTTCAGTCAGTTTAATTTAGTGAACATCATTAACCACACATTGGCTTACATTTGCAGTCTAGGAAAAGTAATTTTCTTTCTGATAACAAATCTCAATAAAACTCTTTCTCTGCTGCAAATGCCTAATTTTTAAGTAGTGCACTGCTATAAAATTAGCTTAAGACAGGCTGTCTGCTCATTGCACTTAATGGACTCAGAGCTGAAAAGATAAACATTGTTACTAGTAGTGAGTGTGCTGGGACTGCCTGCTGATGTTTAGATGGTAAAATATTTGTAAAAAAAAAAAAAAGAAGTAGTAAATATATAATTTTGTTTTTAACCCTTTTACTGCAGATATCTAAGACAAGATCAATATTCTGTTTTACACAAAGAATAATAAACATGACAGGGCAATGACTTGATGAAAGTACCTGTACAGGTAAGGGGCAGAACAGGGTACAGAAGTAGTCTCCCAAGTCTCTGACAAGTAACCAAAGCACTAGGTCTCAGCAATTCCCATTCACTGCTTGAAGGTTTATACATCTGAGCTTCAGAAACCACACAAACACCCCTTATCCTTTAACCAGATGTAGAGAAGTGCTCCCAAGAGACAACTTACAAAACTAACTCAAATGGCAAGTTTTCTTTCTTGCTTAAATCTTCCTTAATGAAACAAAACAAAACAAAGCAAAAACAACAAAAAAAACCCCACAACAGTGCTGGAAAATAACAATAGTAGTAGTAATAATAACAACAACAATAATGATGATAATAACAAAAGGATCAAGCTCTGGCCTAGCTCCAGGTCCATTGCACCTGAGCATGCTACCTTACTTCCCTGGAGAAGGTTGCCAGGTGCCAGCTCCGACAGCAGTGCCAAGCCTCTCTGGCATTTTGGGCTGGGCAGGGGAGTACCCAGCCAGTCATGCTCCAGCAACTCCCAGCTGTGGTGCAGCCACTGGGGAGCACAGCAAGCTGGTGTGGGGCAGACTGGCACATTGGCTCGGGCAGGGAAAGCCATGAGAGAACTCTTTGATAGCTTGTTCCCTTTCCCCATTGTGCCAAGCAAATGCCAGAACAGAAGACAATCCTGCAATGGGAGAAATACTGGACTATTTTTTTTTTTTTTTTTTTTTTTTGTAGGAGTTAGTTTTCCAAAGGGGTAGTCATAAAGCTTTCAGTAGGCCGCTGATAATTTGTGAATGCAAAGATCCAGCTTTTCAGAGTTCGGCTTCATCTCACCCCTGCTCTCCCTTCACCAAGCAGCAGCAGCTTTCACAGGGCAGGACTCCATAAGAACTGGAAGCTAATAACCAGATGTCTTGGAAATCTTTCCAATCTGCACAGCTTCATCCAGTTTCCAATGCTTAGCATTAGCTCTTTTGGAACCTCTTCATCCTTATTTTGTGTAACAAATTTTCAACAAGGCAGGAGTTCTTTGTTCTCTCCCAATAAAACAACCTAAAATGTTAACACTTCAGCATGAAACTAATGAACTAAATGCACTTTTCCAGAGATCTGAGCAGACATACGGGCATTTCCAGATTTATGTGAAAACATATTAATCCTGGAAGAAGTCCTCTAGGCTGTGTTTTTAAAATAACTTCAGAACTACAAAAATTAATACAAACAACAGTTGTAAATTATCTGTGTTTTGCCAAGCATATGGCCACTCAAGTGCTGCAGTTATTGAGGATAACCCAAAATAAAATCTTATAGGGGGATGAAAAGAGAACCAAGGACCAAGTCAGACATTTACTTAGATGCAACAGCTTTGTCCACAACATTTTATTCCAAATAATGCTAGTGGCAATGCAGAGCACTAAGTATTCAAGTCTACAACTTAGAAGGATGGAAATTATTTTAAAGTGTCTCCTCTTGGGGGATATAGTGAAAAAGATGAAGAGTTGGTTGAGTATTTCTGTTCCTGCAGTACTGCTGACACAGGAGATTGTCAGTTTGATACAACCTATTTCACAGGGATACTTACCAAGTAACTGGATGGATTCTGTACAAAGTGGGAATATAGACCCCAATATAGACCCCATTCACATGAATCCTCCAGCTGGCAGAATTGGGAAGGCTTTGAAACACCACAGAAAGCAGCTGGCAGCATATCTGTATGTGCAGTTGATTGCAAAGCAAATGTCTGACCATGCTCTCACTGTTCTATGGAAGGGGACGTAGTAGGAAATGTATCCTATGCCCAGAGCCAAGAGGAATGGTTGACATACAGATTTTTGGTAGCTGTACAGTGGCAATGTCCTGTTTAACATCAGCATTGCTTTATTTAAACTTCTTTGGACAAAAGAGTTTTCACCTTGGGCAAAACACCAAGACTGTTGAATGCCACCTGCAGAAAGACTGTCATGACTAAAATTGGAAGCAATACCTTCACTTTTATTTTGTACAAATTCTACCCTGTGGATGTTGTCAATTACATACTATAAAAATAAGTAACCTTTATCAGCACTCACTTTTAAATGTATTTAGATGCATGAATTTTAGGTAATAAGCCTACAACACTCGGTACTCCTTGAAGGCTGAAGTTCATCTCTTACAAGTATCATCTTGCCTCCCTTCTCCAAAATACTAACTTAAGTACCAAAAATATGGTTCTTAATAGATGATATTCAAAACCATTCAGAAACATCAATGTCCCAAACCACGTGAAACATAAATCACAATTTCAATTTGAGCTGCTTTTTCAAGCAAACACTAATATTCACTAAAAAAAAAAAATCTGTGGCTAAAAGGAAGTGGCAAACATAGAATTAGCTGTGTTCACATGTGGATGACTATCCAGGAAGATTGTGATGACATGAAGCTGCCCTTTTAGCAGGCACAGAATGACATAATCCCCCTGTTGCTGGCATGGCCCAAACAGCAAAACTGGCCCCTTCTACAAGTTACATCCTCTGTGCCTTTTGGAGAAAGGAAGTAAGAAGCCCCATCCATTCAAGACAGTGCTGCTCCTGAGCTACATGGCTGTGATCAACTCAAGGCCCGCATGGGCTTCCACATGGGAGTCAAAAGTGTAATGCTAAAGCAGCAACACTGGTTTTTTTTCAATCAGACTACAAGTAAACTGTTTAGAATATATTCTATGAAGAGAAGTACTGCAAAATGTGGTACTATTCTCCTGCTGACAGTCAATGCTGAACTGATCTATCAGTCATTTCTGACTTTTTCCATAAGCTTTCCTTGTCAATCTTGGCAATCCTTGGCAGCTCTCAGGAGCTCATCCTAAGTTTTTGCATATTTAAAAACAAAGAAAAGATTTACACCATTTTCCTTTAGGGCACTTGGCTCCCCAAGCTATCCTGAATGCCTTAAACACTTCCATGAATCTTCTTTTTTTAAAATGTTAACGAATTTCAGTCATTATAACAGCAATTTTACGAGTGTGGCTTTTTGAAAAGATAGATCACCTAGCATGCTCTGAAGCAGTCAATCTATAACACTTTCACATGCCTCTCAAACACTTCAGAAATTGCACCTCCCTTTCAAGATCTGCCCTGGAGAGACCTCCAGCACCTGGCATGACCTCAATAGCCAGCGACTCATCTGAGCCATGGAAGATGCAGCAATCCATTCCTTATACAAGGTGCTAAACCACCCAAGGTATAAAGACAGTAATTAGCAGTATGAAGTGGAACATGTCATGGTGATATATTTTTGATGATGCTTCTTTGTGTTCTTTCCCTTTTGAAACCTTTATATATACTCTGCAGATTGGCATTTCTGTGCTTCTTGGATCAACTTAGTGGTTATGCGAAGCCTTCCTACGAACAAGAATTACATTAGTCACTTAAAAATCAACTGCCTACACAGTCATAAACTAATCCACTCAGCTCAATTATATTGGAGCTACAGATCCTGACCAGACCTGCAGTGTGATGTGGGGAGAACTTTGTGGAGCACTGAAAAGGGTCAGCCTGCCAGGCTCTGGAGAGAGAGTCCCATTGGGATGTCTCTTGGAGACCCTCCCCACACAGCAGGAATAGGGCAGCAAGGACCCACCTTGCAAATATCCCAGCTTTCAAAATCCCTAATGCTCTGAGTCAGGCTCCACCCTCAAACCCAAATAAGAGCCAGGAGGCAATTTTGCTGGCACTTCCAATAAAGTGCTGCCTAAAAAACAGGCACAGGCTGTATTTTAGCTTCTGAATGGTCTCTGGGCACAGCTCCAAGCAGCAGATCATAGTCAAGGAAAAAGGTGAAGCAGGAATGGCTAAGAGTTGTATCTAAACAACATGGTACATTTGATATGCCAAGCACAAATAATCTAAACATAGCTGTCTATCTGGCAATAGAAAGCAGCCAACAGAAAAATAAATCCCAGCTTTTAAACACTGACTTGCCTCCAGCTTTATCTACTTGTTGATTGACTAATTTTGACAAGTTTGGTCCACAAAACTAATGTACCATTTCTGCAGACTGTATGTTTCCAGCCTCCTTATAGTTCAAATTTTCAAGCTCTTTACACCTTCCCACTCTATTCACAGCCTTCTCAACCTCCCTTCAGGAATGCAAGAAAAAAGTATGTCGTCACTAAAAACTCAGCCAGCAGAGACTGACTGCAGTTCTCCCAGAATGCACACACATTTTCTCTACCTCTCTTCCTCCATCTGGCTCAGCTGAATGCCTCCTACCTCTTCCAAAAAAATCTTCTGCCCTTTCCTTGAATAAGCCCCTAGTAATCCTTCTAACTGTCACTCTTCTTACAATGAAGGCAATCC
Source organism: Pyrgilauda ruficollis (assembly GCF_017590135.1). Taxonomy (NCBI): domain Eukaryota; kingdom Metazoa; phylum Chordata; class Aves; order Passeriformes; family Passeridae; genus Pyrgilauda; species Pyrgilauda ruficollis. The sequence continues at coordinate 21,554,292 of NW_024524377.1, read as the reverse complement.
TCATCCCATGAAGACAAAATTCCTTTTCCTAGACAATCCCTCAGATTCAAGGAAGAAACATTAATTATAAATGACATAGTTGCACGCTTCCTATCCGTTGAAAATACATATCAGACACACAGCAATACCAAAGTGTCATTCACCATCACTGATTCCAACTGGCTGAATTACTCACCTTAGACTCATATTCAAACTGGAGGAGTTTTATTGACAAAACTTTACTTCTGAGCATGCCATACAACTAACAGCAACTACTAAGAACTAGAGCATTTTTTCTTCCTGAATTTCTAGTCAAATGACCATCTTTTTACGTAGTTGTGTGAAGCTGATTGTGGACAACCAAAAAAAGACAGCTGAAATACCAAGAATAAATTAATTTTGTTACCTTGCTGGCTAGAGGATCCCAAAACCACACTGGATGGCAGACATGCAAAATGAGGGTGCAGGCACCATCAGGCTCAGCCCAATCCCAGGCAGGGCATCAGGGCTGCTGTTTGCACCCATTTATCAAAGGGCCACGCACGCATGGGTTAACACCATGCTGTGATTTTCCTCTCTGCTTTTTATGATCTCTGTTTTGATCTCTCTCCCAAGACAGGGAGCTCAAGCATGTCTGGGAGAGGGCCTCCAAGTTTCTGTAAACACCTGTGTTATCTCTACACAGAAATTCCACTTCTCAAACATACAAAGGATAAACAGCAGTAGGCATAATATATGGTTTCCCACACTGTTATTTTCCAGGCCTTGGCATTCCCAGCTGCAAGGTCACTTGATGGAATCTACCATCCTCCTTGCCATTCTTCCACTTTCAACCCTTCCCTCCCCACACTGGCAAAATACTTCTTAGCTGGTGTATGTCTGTAGCGCAATACAAAAATAATAATGTTTTTACTATAAATTAAGTCTAAAGAGGATGAGTCTAAACAGCTCTAGCTGTTTGCATCTTAATCTCGAAACAGTATCAATGAAAATCTGCTGCAGTTACCTGAAATACTTTGATCTGTTAACAGTGCTTATATTCCTCCTGTCAACATTTATTTTTCCTCAAAAGTCTTTCTTTTAAATCTAGAAATATTTCAATAGCAAGGAATAAAAAAGGAAAAGGAAAATGACAAGGAAATATTAGAGGAGATGATTAAATATTCATAAACTAGGTAATGCTAAATTCAAAGTTACACATGACAACTTTAAGTCTGAACTCTCCTATAAGTTCCTGACATTCCCTTTAACTACCTGACTGTACACTCTGTCTTATATAATGTTTCACAATTTCAGAGACACCACCTATTAGTAAGACAAATATTTTGTACCTATAACCTATACAGCAAACTGTCTATACCCAGCTTCCTGCCAGTCAAAATACTAAAATACCAGAGAACAGCTATGGCTCACACGGCAAGCTGAGTTCACCACTAACATCCCTTGAGAGAATTATGAGGGTAACTGCTAAAAGGAACTACATGTTATATAACCATTAACTTTGATAAGGAAGAAAAAGTCTTGGAGAATAGCAGGGCCTTTTTGCTAGGAAAGATATCAAACTAATGCCAGTGTCATAACAGAAGAATGAGGCAAATGCACAAAAAAAATAAAATATAACAGGATGTATTAAATGCACATGAAAACAGGCAAAACCAGCATCTTCAATTTGAAAAACAAACAAATTTAAAGCAACTGTACAGTACAGGACAGTAGTATGCACAATTTTAGAGATACTGCAATCAGCCTGTTTGCCATAAAAATACATGTACACATTCAGATTTGCAATTGTTTTACACTTGGGTATTTGCAAAGTTGTCCAAGCAGCAGCAGCTGCATTCTTTCTGAGCTTAGTACTCCAAATCCTCATTTTTTGTAAGAAAGCCTAAAAATGGTAAGACATAAAAAAATCCCCTGATTTCTTCACAGTTCTCAGCCAAATACACTGAGAGTTTCCTTGTTTGCTCTCAGTTCCCTGACCACAACGCTTGCCCAGCACAGGGCTGCTTCCCTGCCTCCTGCTTTGTTTCAGCTACGCCACACTGATGTTACTTTTCTACAACTTGTATCTAAATCAGAACTTGAGATACACGGCAATACTCAAATATTCACAAAAAGACAAAGGATTGAATAATTTACTCTGCAGACCCCCATCTGTGAAAATGTCTTTCATCTGTAAAGACATTATCTTATCCACCCTCTATCCCAATAAACACAACTGTAAACAGACTTTTTTTTAAACACATAACAGAAACATTTGATTTCTTTTGATTTAGTTTTCTCAAATACTTCACTTTTACTTAGACTTAGATTCAAAACATAGCTGCATTACTGAAGAAGACAAAAAATGATCCCAACAGCAGCACATCTGAACTAAACCAACTCTCCCTGAAAGACAAAGAAAGTTCTTCACGTGCTTGAGGCTGGATATCCCAGTCTAGCAGCTCAGACACACCCACAGAAGACACATTGGCAAAAGCACACACAACACAGTTAAAACCTACAGAAACATTCTCAGGGATTTCTGCACAGCTACTGAATTATGATCGGATCCTTCAAGAATGATCAGGCTCCAGCAGCCTCTCCAGAAACAAGCAACCAGAGTAAGGAGGAAAGAGCAGCAGGAAAACTCCACTGGTGTGTGGTGCACAGAAATAATATGGAAAAATATTAAAGTTCCTTTTCCCACAACTCACCTCAGTGCCACACTCTGCTCTGGGAATATATGACACACCAGTGCTGAGGGAGGCAGGAGCAGGAGTTCATGGTGACTCCATGAATGAAGTCTGGAAACAAGCCAGCTGAGTGCTGCATCAATCTGTTTCCCTGCCCAGCATAAGACAAGTGATGCTGAGAAGTTAAAGCTATCTGTATGGTGTTTATTGGCCTCTGGGCTGTGCCCTATGCTGTAGCTGAGAGGCATTTTCCAGGTCAAATGCCATCTCCAGACTTGAACAGATCCCATGGGTATTGTAACAACAATAAGCCAGAAAGACCCAACGTCCAAAAAACTAAACCTACAAATTCTATGCGCTTGGCTGGTTTTTTTTTTTTTTTTTTTTTTTTTTTTTTTAATCACAGAAACACCAAAAACAAACTCTGCTGAGGTAGAGATTAATTTGGTATTTGATAAAGTAAACTGGACTCTATCAGTTGACCCACTGCATTCCAAGCCGCTGTTCATGAACACAGTTACACAGGATTTTAAAGAAAGTAAAGTCTGGAAAGGGGTCAGTACTGTTCCCTCAGCACCCGAGGGCCTGCCTCTGTATGTTCTGCACCAAAATGACGGACAAGATGCCCTATACAAGAGCTGTTACTAGTCTTAGATGGGAACACCTGCTGGAGAAGAGGTTAAAGATGTCATGGCCCTGACAGATGTACCAGGCACACAGGAACTAGCGACACCCAGCCTGAAATTTGACTTCAAGGCAACATTCAACATCTTTTTTGTGTGCTGACACAACGTTAACTTTTGAAGCCTAATTATGATAATTGAGATTTCAATAAACTCACTCCACTGTTGAACAACAAACAGAAACATGTTATCAGGCAGGATTTGTTCAGAGCTGCCAAAGAGATGCTTAGCATGTCCCACTCCTCTGTTCCTTTCAGTGGGGCTGTTCCAGGACAAACACACTTTCAGAAAAATTTAAATAGTCTGGAACAGCTGGATGCAATCTTGATGCTTACTTAGAAGTGCAGCATAAAAGGCATGTCCAAAAATGAAACAAAAGCTGTGTGCTCAGGTCCAGACTTGTGGGGAGAATTCGCATGAGTGCTGAGGAGCTGTCAGCAGAGCATCAGTGGGAACTTGTGGAAAGGAGTGGAGCAGAGAGGACCCTGTTCCCAGTGGTTATGGAAAGTCAGACAGGCTCAGTTTTACTGTCTGGGAAACGTAACAAATGCCAGCAGCAGGAGGTCAACTAAATAGAGCCTTAAAATGATAAATCAGATCAGAAAATACACAGTATTACCTTCTGTTCCTAGAGAGGTAAGAGTTTATGTTGTCTGGAACAATTTTAGAAACATTCCATGCAGAACACACTACAGGAGGAGATCCTATTGTCCCCTTTTCTGAAGATTTATCAAAGACCTTGATTAGCCTCAGGGAACCAGGGGATCTAGGTAGAGGAGCTGATTTCTCAGCCTGAAGCTGGGCTACTCACTACCTATGTCAATGTCATGAGCAGGTTTAGCTCTTGAGCTGTTAATGGCTTTTAGTGGCAAATCCAAGAAACATGCAATAGGGCAGGAGAGAGGGAGGCAATAAAGGCCAATGGAGATCCAAAACTGAGGACATTTTCCTATTTAGAGGTTTCTGGGTAGATACTCCTCCCAAGTTTAATGGAGGAGGTTGAAAAGCTTTCAGCAGAGCTATTTTAATCTGCAGCATTTCACAGGATGAATGCAGGGTATATAATGGTTGGTATATTTAGTTGGTATGGAAATATTTTGCTGGCATAGGCTATGCAGAGAATTATTAAAATGAACAAGTATATTCAGTCCTTTTGACCAAATTCTGTTCTCAGTCTTGTCTGAGGCTCAACTAATGTCACTGATGACAGTAGAGTTACTTTAAATAAATACAATGTATTATACTTTGGACACTAAGAAATGCTAGTAAGAATTAATTTGCTGGTTCAAAATTCATTAAAAGATATCAATTCACGCTTTTATCTAAGGTATAAAGTATACTTTAGCGTATATCTAAAAAAATAACAATAATTAACATTTAACAACTAACAACTAAATTATTAATATTGATAATGTATAACTAATGAATTCATTTAGTCAATGAATTAATAAACAATGTAAAAAGAGGCAATAAAACTAAAAATTAATCAGACCTCCAGTGCTTTAGATAAAAATCTATTTATAATTTCTTCAGATTGTTTTACAGAAAAATCTGTAAGAACCTCTACACTCTCTCCACATAAGATACAAAGTCTCTTAATATAAGATACAATCTCTTGGTATAAGAAACAAAATCTCTTCAGGTTAATTCACTGTTGTTCTGAGCAAGAGCAAACCCCACAATCTTATTATTTACTTGGTTAACAAATTAGATCCATATTCAGCTATGGTGTTATATATGCATAGGACAACTGCTGACATATTGCTCTGCCAGTGCTTAAGAGCATTTCTTTACCAGTTAAACAATCTTTCCATAAATAAACACATCTTTTCTGTTATCACAAGCTATAAAGCAGTTCAAGAGCCCTGAAATGATCTTTTCATTAGTTTGAGATGCTTAAGGATCTCAGTACTGAAACATCCCCAATAAGCCTTATGAGTCAGGAAGCAAATAAATCCTGCTCTCCCATTGCCCTAATGAGAATGCCTAATAAAAATGTAAACTAATTCTCTTGACTGCCACTATCCTGTCTACTGAATGAAATCTTCCTTTTCCTTATCATATATTATAACTTTAAAGCTACAATATATTTATGGCTGTTTGAGATCACTCAGCCAATGCCACAAGCTGGCACTAGTTTCTTAACTTCCCTCATTTTTTTCCTTGGCTGAGGCCAGACAATATCACCCACCCTGCTAGTGAATCCATCCTCTTCAAGTCAATACTGTAATAACCTCAGCCAAGTCCATCCTCCATCAACAAAGCAATCACAAAGCCCTTAGCTTGCAATATTTCCTTGTTGGAGGTATACTTCAGTAAATTTGAATTATCTCTTTGATTATAAACATTTATGGGTTTTTTAAACTCAAATGAATATTAAATACACTTAAACTGTGCTTTCCTTCCTCTCTCTGTAAATGTCTCCTTGTCCTCCTAACGCAAACAAATAAAGGCAGTGCTTCTCCCCACAACATTTGTCACTGTTAGCAGCCAGGAGGACACTTCTGTCCCCTGTTCCACCTACACAGAGGTCCTTGCTGAGCCCTTTTCCTGCATCCCCAGGGTCTCTGCAGGGAAGTAAGAGCTCGAGCAAGCAACAATTTACCTGTCCAGCAACAAAAAGAAGACAGTGGGAGGATATTTCAGCTCATTTTTATGCCAGACTTGGAAGCCAACCAAGAATTCCAGCAGGACCTCTGGACAATTTGAAAAGTTGTAAAAAACAAAATAATCCTGAAGCCTCCAACTAAAAGCCAGGGGTTATAAGGGAGAGTCAAGAAACCCTGGGATTATGCAGAAAAGCAAGTTATCTGGAGAATGGGTCAGGAAAGAGCTGAAACAGGCACCATTCTCACACATGGCCAGTAACTGCAAAGCAGAGCCATGCCACCCATAGCAGCCTTTTACCACTCTCTGGTCTAAAGCAGGATCACGAGATGTGTTTCAAGGCAGACTTACCACGGTGGAAGCTGCCACCGTGAACATGAAGAGGATGAGACTGTTGGAGAAGTGGGCTGCCTTTCAACACACAGTGCTGGAAGCAAAAGCAGGTTCCTTTGGTCCTGATCAGCCATTTAAATTGCTGTCAAGGCTTCTGCTAGGGGAGCATTTCTCCCAGCTGTCTCCTGAGGGAATACATCTTACCAAGGGCCAAACAGGGAGAAGACTGCCAATCTACTCTTCCCCTCTGCAGTAGACTGCTGCTCCTTGCACCATGGCCAGCACGTGGAAAGAAGTGCTAGGCCCTCAGCTACCTATGGACATAGAGGACATGGCTGGACAAACTGAACTTTTAGGTGTGCTTCTCCACACTTCTGTTGGGCGCTCTCCCTCCTGCTACCTCACAATTGCCAAATCACATGTTCAGAATGGGCTGGCAGGCACCCAAGCTTGTTCCTGGCTCTCACAGGTCAAACTGCCAAAAGTACTTTGCCTAGAAACAATGATCCTCCTCCTCCTTGTCTCAGACACACATCTAACAGGATGAGTGTCTCCCTGGTCACAGAGAAGGCGTCCAGGCAGACACGGTGCTTGGGAGCACCGTGAACATCAAGGGAAAGCAGGAACTGAGCACCATTAATTCCTTTGTGCGTTTGTACAATAGGAGTTAGACCACTTAGGAGACAGCGTCTTTATTTGTTTACTGTAAGGGGCCTAATGCATAATTAGGCAGAGGGCCTTGCCCTTCAAAGTCCCTCTTCTTTCAGCCTGTGCTCTAACCCTTAGATGAAAAACTCACAGAAGAAGGGAACTGAGCATGTTTTGCCCATGTAATATAAGCAGGTCTGGTGGCATGCTGATACTTCCCTGTCTCCAAGGAGAGGAGGATAGCAGCTGTTTTGCTGCTTCAACCTCCTGCTCTTGAGTTGATTCACACAGTGTTTGAAAAAAATAAAGCCACAACACAGTGGGTCCGAGCTGGGAAACAGGCAGAGCATCTTATGCAAGTGTCATTACACTGTTCTGCATACAAAATGTCCTGCATCAACCTGCATGAGACTCAAGTGTTTCCTCCTGACAAGCTCCAGTTGAACCATCTGTTTTAAGTAATGGGGGTTTTTTTAATTAAGAAAGAAAAGAAAAAAAAAAGAAAAAAAAAAGAAAAAAAATTTTACTTGAGTATTGATGTTTTCCTGGAGTACTGGAAGATACAAGGCAAGGGAAGAGCTCTTTCTCAGAAAACATTCTGCCAGACTCCTGCTCCAGGATGCTCCTGTTGTCTTCTCCACACAAGTGCAGAGTGTGGACGGAGTCCCTCCCAGGGGCACTGGCCATCCTGCCTTTGCTGTGTAGACTCTGCTGTACTAACACAGCTCCTCGCAGGATCCAGTGACAGTTCTGTACTGAAGGGCAACCTTCAAGATGAAGTTAGGCCAGCTGGTGTTCCCTTACAGTATTCATGCCTCTGTGGAGATCTGCCTTTTGGCACTCTGTGTCAGGCCTGGCAGCTCACCTGTGCCTCGTGCTCCTTGCCTTCCTGCCAGCAGCACAGGAAGGGGAGCTCACTGCAGCACTGCCTCAGCCCTGCTCCCAGTGCTGCCAGCCACACCCCCATTCATAGGGAGAGCAGCTCCCAGAGCTGGCAGGAAATCAAGACTGACCCCCTGGTAGATGCCCACTGCCTGCAAGTCTGGTCTATACTTTTCAAATATGCACATGACTCCATGCAAGAGCTCGCTGATACCACAGTGACCCTCCACACAGCCCTGCCTGCACAAGGGCTGAGGCCCTTCTCAGCTCCCAGCTTCTGGCACTCAGCATGACTTTCTTCCGTGTTCACAGAACAGACCCAACAAAAGTCATCCAAACTGTTTGGATCTGAAAAGACAGCTGGGATGAAAACACTGACAATCATAAAGGTGTGTTTCAGGTGCTGAGGACAAGCCAAAGTGTTTTTTTTTCATGATTGCAACTGATTAAAAGCCAACGGAGAAGTTCCCATGTCTGGCACTGAGTTAAGCCATCAGATCTGTTTTATATGATTTCCTACAATGCTGACTTTACACAGCCAGTACTGTGTAGCTCAGCCCTGTGTAGAGGATGACAACTTCTGCAGTGATGGCAGCCACGTGTAACATAGATCTTGAAGTCTGCTTCTCACAACCAGTAAAAACTACATTTGCTTCCATTTGGCATTTTTCCCACCTTCCTGGAAATGCCATGGTTAAACAGTTAGGTCTTCTTCCAAAAAAATTGTGATTTAAAATAAACACACAGAGTTTCTTTGAGAAATGAGAACTTAATTCTGATTTCAGTGATCACACAACTGCTAGAGGAACAGCACTCAGCACCCAGGCCTGGCAGAAAGACACAGAACAGTGGCAGCTGGGCAGCCATCTCCAGACAATGCCCATTCCTGCCTGGTGCCTGAAAGGGACTGATGATCTGGGGTGAGACATCCTAATTCTCATCTCCTCCCACCACCACAGAAATTTTCTATTCAAACACAGGAGCTGCCAAGGAAGGGAGTGAATGAGGAGGATGTGCAGCAGCAGGGTTATAACCTTTTCCTGTGACAGAAGAGGGCAGCTCAGAAAGAAACTGACTCCTGATCTGATATTTTATTCCACCACCCATCCAGATTACAGCCCAAAGCATACACAGTGTACTGTGAATTTGAGCCCCCTTTGGGTCATTTCCCATTATGTGTACTACTAATGAATTCAACAGCTGCAAATCAGGAGGGGAAAAGGGAGTTTGAGACCTATGAGTGCTTCATCTGGCCTACACCTGCATTTCTGGCATATATGCAAAGTGCATCCAGATCATACTCTCTTCACTGTAGGTAGGGAACACAAGAATTGCCTCCATCCATCGTGTGGAAAGTGTACTTAACTGACCTCTACCAAGGACAAAGTTCCTCTGTAAGACACTCTGAAAGGGGTTTGTGCTACCTCCCTGAGCAGAGCAGCAGCCTGAGCTCTGTTTCCTAATTATGTCTGACCTGGAGGACATCAAGATAAGCTATCCAGATCTCTTTTCAAACCAAGCAGGAGAACCATTAGCTATTGCAGATAAACTCTTCAGTGCAAAAACTGTCCTTCTGGACATGTCTTTGTTAGGATTAGCACAACGGGGCCTCTGAGAAGCATCCCAAGTAAGAAACCAAAGGAAGTATTTGTAGTGTTGAGGAGGCCTGTACAAACAGACAGTGCAAATGAACAAGAGCCCATTATGCCTTTCAACCCTCTTACTTACTGGGTAGTGCTAGGGTTTGCCCATCCTTCTCCCACATGTGAGCTCAGAGCCACTCCTGCCCTGAGCATTACACCCTTCAGCACTTACTGATGACAAAAGAAGGTGCAGTTTACACTTACTTTTACAGCTCCATTAAAAGGTGACCTGCAAATAAAAAAAAAAATCAAGCACATTTAGTATTATGTGCTGAATGCCCCCAAATAAACAGGATTAAATGAGCATTCAGCCCTCATGTAAAATTTAGATGAAAAGACTGGCACTGAATGTGTACTTTGGTTTTATGCTCATGAAACAAGAGTCCTTCCAAACAGCAATGTTCTGAGCAGTTCCTCAAAACTACTGGCTCCACATTTCTGCCTCTCCCTGCTTGCAGACAGCACAGTGGGATGGAGGTGTGGCAGAAATATTATCCCTCTGAATGGTGTATTTCTGAAACTGCAAAAAGAAAGCTGGCAAAGCGAGGGGACATCAGGCAGGCTCTAGCTCCCCTGCTTTCTCTTTCGTTACGCTGCTCAGGCACCAAAGTCTAGGCTTTCCAAACGCACTGACCTGGCACTGGGCTACACCCCCTGTGGAGGCACTGGGGGCTCAGACGTATTTGAAGATGAGGTTTTGAGGTCTGGTACAAATTTTAGCAGTGCATTGCACAGCTACAGGTAGAGCTTTTCCCTGTAAAATAATGAACACAATAGCTATTTCCCACTTGCAGTCACCAAGCTGGTTTCCCCTCCTCTTTCTGTGTTTGGCCCTGCTTAACTGACTCCCCTCCCTCAGACCCAGATCAGGAAAGTGTTTCTGCAGGTGCTCAAAACTCAGTGCCTTCAATGGGAGACAAGCATGTGCTTCAGTTACTGGCTGGGTTGTTCAAATATATACCTTTCCCACCAGTGCTCTCTTGTACCAAATTCTGTACCTTTATTATCAATTACCTGCTATAAAGCGATGAAAAATAAGCTCATAAGGGACTTATGAGGCTTTAAAAATACTGTTTTGTAAATACAAGTGTTAAAACAACCAGAGGTGTGCACACTCCCTACATCTAAACGTATAATTACAGGTAAACTGATTGACATTGTCTAGAAATATTATTTAAACTAAGAAACTAAACAAGTGAGCTATAGCAATTCCTGTCAACAATAATTCTTTAAATTTTAGTAGACTGATAAAGACATCCGCAATGGGTTAAGAAAAAAATTTAAGAATAACTATAATGTCAAGCAGGAGATCTTTTAAATTAAAAGTGCTAGTGAACTAAAAAAAGGCAGTAGGTTATGCCAAATTCTCACTTACAGTTTAAAAGAGGCAGGTGATGGAGCTGAACTGAAAGCCCTGAACAAAAGCTGCTTGGTTCATCATTTCTCCTTACCATCCTCCCTGAATAAACCCACCTACCTGACATCTTTTTGCTTTCAGCTAAATACACTACTCATATGAAAGGCAGGTTTCCTCCAGCCTTGCCTGGGAAAAAGCATACCAGAGAACAGTGTGCAGGCATGGTCATGCCCCACGTGCAGGCACAGCAGTGTCATGTTAGTGCTGCTGCCACAGCATGACTGACCACTGACTAAACAGAGGAAACCACCCAGGAAGAAAAAATGTGGCATAGTGTCTAAACCACAAAATAAACAACAGAATAAAAGCCCCAGACAACACTTATGGGTTTTTTTCATGTTGTCTGTAATAACAGTGGACATCCTATTTTAGAAACTCATGTTGTACCAGGAGCTTCCTATAAAGTAAGACTGGCAGAATTTTTGTTGCCTGTCTGCTCTGGCATCCTCCAAGCAGTCCTTCTGCTAATATTTCAGCATACCATTAAAGAGGTACGCACATTAATTGTGTACAGAGAGAACCGTGCATGAAACAGCAGCACAAGTTCTGGCTGAGCCACAGTCCCTCAGCACACGACTTCAAGGAGTGTTCAAGCGAGCCAAGGAAAAGCAGAACCAGCAGAAACTACAGCACACTCACTACTTGTTTAAGAGCTGCAACAGGCAGAAGTAACACTTCAGCACAACACCCTCTCTTAAATAATTAGAAGCATGATTGAAAAGGAAAAAATATACTGAAGACATACACAGTGAAAGATTTAAATGTTTAAATTACTCTACAGATTTACATTAATTTCACCTATTTTCAGACTCTCAGCTGTTAGACTACTAGGCAACGCCATCTAGTGATGCTAGCCGAAAAAAGTCATGCTCCATTCTTTGTTGAAAAGAATCACTCTTGAAAAGGTTCACTCTTGCAAAATTCGTTTTTGTGGAACCACAGTATCAAGAGGTGCAAATATTTCAGTACCCATAAGCATTTTCAAACCTGCAGCATTAACATAGCAAAAAGGTCTGAGCTACTTTAGTTATCCTGAAGTAATTTCCAGAACTGACAACAGAGAAAGTGAGTTGGGTTAATCACATCACAATTTAAAAATGCACACAGCATGTAGTGTTGATATGATATCGGGATACAGTGGAAAGCCCAGTAAATGACCTCCAGATTTGGAAAGACCTAGAGATATTATTTGTATGACAAAATAATTTACCTAAATTTTGAAGATTTCTGTTTGTATGTGTAAAATATGTGCTTGAAAAATGCTATCCCTTACACTTTTAAGGAAAAAGAAACCCCTGTGTGGGTTTAAACTTTCTTTTTTTGTCAGGTGGAACCAGTCAGTCATCTGCTGGTGATAGCTGTGAGCTGTAATTAGCTTCTGGTGGAAATTGCCAGCAGATGCAACTAAAAGTTTAAGTCAATTGGCTCTGCTTCCTCCTTACAAGAAAACTGGCATTTCAGGGCTGCATTCCAGCATGATGGATCTTAGAAACCAAAGCTAATTTGACAAGAAAGGGAAGTGTTCCTTTTCTTGGTCTGCTTTAACCCTGAACATGCTGCATATTCCTGCCAAGGATTATAATTTTTTTGTTCTTTTGTTTGGGTTTTTTTTTCCATTTGCTTTTTAAAAAATCCCCATAGAAAGTAGCTATGATTATACAAGAAATATTCCACTGAAGAAAGGCCAGTGTTTAGTCCCAATTACTGAAATCACAGCTGTGGAGATGAGAGAGGAAGAGGATGCAAAAAGTCAGCAATGGTGAACGAAGGCAGCATGTGAAACAGGACTTGGAACAGGAAGCTCAGCAAGCTTAGGGACATGAAAAGCTAAGCAAAACCCTGAAGCACCCGGACTGCAGCTGGTTCACACTCAGCCTGAGCCATTGGTCTGTGACAGTTCTGCACTCTGGCTGCACCACACTGCACCTTTCAACAGTTCCACAGCAAATGCAGCATGGGTATTTGCTCTCACCCTGCTTCCCACCAGTTTCCTGCATTTAATTAATATTTCATTATTTCAACATCCAGGCTTGATCAGCCTGTAGTGGTGTATGGGTTATGCATTCCTGTGACCTGTCCTGATCATGTCCTTCATATCTGTTGTCGAATAGATAGTGAATGTTCAGCCATGACGAGTAATTGGTATCATTGCTTTACCAGCTGGGCTTTGTACAAGCCTTGCTGGGATTTAACTTCCTAGTATCTAACTCCCAGGGATATTTGAAGACCTCAAATAGTAGAGAAACTTCACTTCCCCAAAGCCACCGTTAGTTTGCAATGACCACATCCAACACGTGTTTTTCAATGAGAGGGTGTCTATTCACTGAGTGCTGGCACTTCTCTTCAGAAACAAAACTTCTTAACAAATCAAGGAAAAATCTACACCTCTGTGTCAATGGCACACAGGGACACCTGCCTTATTGAACCAGGCAGCATGACGAGAGAAAGTGTTTCTGCAGGCTGCCTTTCAGCACCCACTTCATCTGTATACTACAAAACTTAGCTGATGATGTCTTCAGACTCACCAGAAAGTAAAGTGATTTGGGATACATATGGAACTCACATGCAAAACATATCAAACACAGCACTTACACAAAAGCTTAATGGAACAATGAGGAGTTTTGTCAAGCAGAAACTCAAGCAAAGTGGCATTTTCTGACACTGGATTGACTGGTCACATTGTAAAATACCGGAATTATGCAGATTTTGCTAAAAAAAAAAAAATTATACTAGTGACTGTATTGATGCATTTCCTGAGGAGACATGCAGTGACAGCACAGCAGAACTGCCACAACCATTCTCACTCCAGCTGCCCCATATATGTACAACTCTCTCCTAAATGCCTTTGAATGCTCACTTTGTAACAGGTCAGCTTCTCAGAAAGATTTGTTAAAAGGGGGTTATTTACCACAATTTTTCTAGCAGATAAACCAGAAAATACATACATGCACATGCTTGAGTACATTATCCTCACACAATATTTGATTTTTCACAAGGTTTAAAAGCACTCTTAATAATGTGATTTCCTTTAAAAACAGCCCATTTTAATATCAAGCCTCTTCCAGTACGCTATATGGCTTTAGCTAGATGGGATCCTTTCCCCTCCAATTAAGAAGAAAAAAAATCCTGTAGATCTAATCCTGCCTACCGGTAACTTGTTCTTTCTCCTTTTTTTAAGGTTAATACATACCACTTAATTATAAATCTAGTGTTTTCTACAAAAATGGGATCTTTCTTAAGTACTCTTCTGTTCTGTCTTCCTCTGAACCGCAAAACTATTTACCAAGACTATTATCACGTCTTTCTTGTTAAACAGTTATTCTTCCCATTAAACAAGCAATAGAACAAATCCTGATTTCCTCTTAAAGCAGCAGAAACGCAAAGTTTCTGCCAAAAAAATCTACATAGCCAAGATTGTTAGCTAATGTACCTTCATTGCTCTTAAGGCTAAAGCATGTTGCACCACATAGAAATCCATCCAGAAGCAGAAACTCTCAAGATAACAGCTCTTCAGGCAAAAAAGGAGCAAGATACTAATATCTGTACAAAGAGAGGTAGATAAAACTGGACTCCTACTTAGCCCAAGGATTTCCTGCACACCTAAGTGCTGTGGAGTGCTTAGCCCTCCAATATCCTGGTTTCACACTGAGTAGCTCCATCCCCAGGTGGGGTGGAGTGGCATGGCAGGACACAGAGCCAGCCCTGCCTTAGGTGTTTCCCGATGGAAAGCAGGGGGCTGCCAAACCAAATGTGCTGCATGCAAACAGCATCTGCACCATTCTCCGCCTCTGTGAGACACCATTCATGCAAACCCCAACATCATCTTCACCCAAAGTATCCATCTGGGCAGAAATATGGCTCACAGGCTTTGCTATTCCTTTTGAGATCTCAGCTCAGTTTCTGTATGCTTGCTCTTTTCTAAAGGCAGAACAAAGAGAATATTTGGCTTTAAAAACGTCTTGGAAACTACAAATGAAAAATTGCATGACAAGTATACAGCTTTAATCACATCTCTCAAGGGGACGAGATAGCATTTCTGCATCCCCATCTTGTCTTTTCTCTGCCCTGGAAATTCGTAAGATGATCGGAGGTACAAATGTTCATATTTGTAGGGGGAAAAATGACCTACATTACATTCCTAGCAGATCATGTAAATAACAGGATGTAAAGTCTCACAGAATTAGTTTATATTTGAAACATTTTCAAAATATTGTTTTAGCTGGGTATAATAGACCACCATAAGATGTGACACACAGCAAACACAGGGCTGCAATTAAACAGCTGGCAAACAGCCAGAAAGAGATAAAGGCCCAGGCTGTCACTTGCTAGACAATATATATGGCTATTTTGGCAGCCAAAATGAATGTGATAATTGAGCCATGACACATTAAAAAGGCACACAATTTCCAAGGAAAGAGTTCCTGAGCACTAAACAGGGAGCATCTATAGTGTGCTTACAGCCAAGCACAGTTTATGAGTAATAACAAGAGCGGGCTGATGACAATTCAGCAGTGCCAAGCCAACCTTGTCTCATGCACTGATTTACCACAGACACAGAAATACAGCAGTCAAGCCCACAGTGGCCTTCAGAAACAATAGGTGTTTGGAAGACAAAGTCCAGGAGTTTTTCTAGTGTTTCACTGCATGTTTTATTAAATAACTTAAGGACACAGCAAACAAACAAAGGTAGCAAATGAAGACATGGTTTTAAGTTAACACCCAACAGCTATACAAAGCTTCCTATAAATGTACTCCATCGAATTAACATGCTGACATCAATTGCATTTCCTTCTTGAAAAAAAGGTCTTGAAAGCCTATACTCGGTCAGCCCCCAGCCCATTCAGTCACTAACCTTCCACAAAATATAGGTTCTTCAAGATCTAAAATTATGCTCATATAAAAGAAGGCTAAATTTAGGCTGTTACAGGAAAATCCCTATGAGGAGTTTACTTCCAGATCTTAGTCTAAACTTAACCACATTAGAGGTGTATTCAAATAAAGAAATTGCATGTGTAGCTTCCCCAGTCAAAAGGTGCAGTGCATCAAGAGAGCTTACAAAAAGAGTAAGAACCCACTTGCAGATCCATTCACACCAGTGATATCTAGAAGACAACTGCACAGCTCTCCATGGCATCAATACCAGTGAACCACAACTGACCTGAGGGATACTGGCAAAATTTTTGTAAATGATCCCCTGTACTAAGCATCAAACAAACAGAGGAAAAACTTTTGAGACATTAAAACAGGGTCTCTTCAATGTAAATTAATTTCTTTTCTCAAACAAAAGTATCAAAGTGCTTTAAACCATTCAGATTTCCTCAGAAAAAACTCCCTAGCCACCTCAAATAACCAACACAGACTTCCAAATCCAACAATCAGAGCAAACTGGCATTGCCATACTGGGCCAAAATAAAGAACCAGAATCAATACTTGACTTTATACTAAACCAGTACAACTACAATAATTACATAATCTACTTTTACACAATTATCTTTAATGGCTGTGATAGTAACTTCATTAAGTGTGAGTAAAGGAAATGGAAAGGCTTAAAGATGAGGTCAGAACATGCACTTTTGGCTGCTTCCTCAGGAGATGCATCAAATATGTTATTCGTGTCTAAGGACAAGCAGACTCTTGAGGGTAGCTGCAGTGCCCGAAAGAAAAATTAAATCATGTCACGCATTTTTCTGACCCACAAATTATAAGAAGTATAAGGGAACAATTGCAAGAATAAATTAGTTGACCCTCATCTGAAAATTTCATACTATTGCATTCATAAATGGCATATTCTAATAGTGAAATATATTAAAGAAATATAGGCTTAAATTCTTTTTGTCCCCAGTACTGCAGCAGACACACAGGCATATAATCCCACAGGCTCTGTCAAGTGATGTTTTGTAGCTGCCAAAACAAGGCCAATTCACATTCCCTTCGGAAAAGCATTTAAACACACACATGGTTTCCTGGAAAAGGTGAGAAAGGTGGGCTTCCTCTGCCTCAGGGCCACAAAGCAGAAAGGCAGTAATTAAAATTTAGACACAAAAGAGGAATGAAGAGAAGTAAGTCCCAGTTATTTAACATACTTCATATACTTACCCCTTGCCCAAATATCTTATGAAATCTCAGTAAAAAAAGGGGGTTTTCATAGATCTTGTATCCAGCCTGATTGTGAACAGACAGGTATGGAAAGAGTTTCATCAAAATAAATTGCAATAAAAAAATTAATTTTTCTTATAGGTTAGGAGAAAATAGGATGGAAAACTGGTTTAGGACAAGAAACAAACACACTTAAGTAGCTGTGCGGTGTGAGAACTTTCAAGGCCTGTGAATCAAGGACTGACAAAACTGTGTCAGGCAGAAAAGGCTGAGTAACTCAGAAGAAGAGGAATACTACAAGTAGGTAGTTTATTTACACCTACCAGGAAATCAGAGAGTGTTTCTCGTTACGGCTATGTTAACTCAAATCAACCCTTGGCCCCTTGTAATGAGCTATAATTGCAAAAGAAAATTTGGAAATACAAGGAATTACAGGAAGACTTTTTAATCTTCTGCTGCAGAGAGTAGTAGCTGTAAAAAAGGTGTGTCCCAGTATATTGCAAAGCACTAATCCTCCCCATAAAGCAGAATACCCTGGAGTAGATAATAACATTCTCTGTGAAGTAAATCCTCTATTTATTTATACTTTGGCACAGTTTCCCAGTGTTTACATTTATTCAGTAAGCCAAAAAATTACTCAGACTTATTTTTTCTTTATATTTAACATATAGAAGAATGACAAAGTTCTGAGCACCTGGACCATAATTAAATCTATAATTCATACAGCAGCATGATGGCTAACACATAAATTAAATCTACCTGCCAGAAGAATTAATAATATCAGGAACAACTTACTGCAGATTCCAAAAATGAGAATAGAAAGGTTTTACAGTAAAGCTTCTGTCTTTCAATCTTCCCTTAGGAAAACCTTTTCCCCCATATTTCTATTCCAGTGGTGATCCAGACTCCACCATTAAAACTTTAGAGGCCAGAAAAAAACTCAGAGAAACTACTGACAGACTGAGAGGTGCAGTGCCCGTTAGCACAGGAACTGGAGCCACACTATGAGCACAACACGGCTGCACCACCAGCACACTGGGCCCAGCACTGCTCCTCAGCAGGACAAGAGCTGGCTCTGTGCTGCACTGCTGGCTCTGGAGCAGAGCTGGGGTGCCCCAGGGACATGCTCACTCCTAACAGAGGTTCCATCTTCTTAGGAACACATACAGCTGGTGCAGTTTCATACTGCAGTTTATCCACCCACCTAAGACAGAACAGCGCAATGGGGTGTTCCTATGTCCTGCCCTGCATCCAAACTGGATAAAAGCCAGGCTCTGGCTTGCACCTAGCTAAGAGACTGTAGTTACACACTCCAGCAGTGCCAGGATGACTCACGGCGCTTTGCACTCTGCCAGATGACTTTGAAGAGACCAGAGAGTTGCATATGGAAAGCACAAGCAGATGCAGCACAGCATCTCCCAGACACTCGTCAAGCACTCATTGCTTATGGCATCTACTGCAAAGCTAACCAGAACTGACCCCTTGGTCTGTGATCAGCAACCAACTTTAGAAAAAGATCAACAGAATTCTTTCAGAAATAACATTCAGTGCACTGCATGGACTGCTCACTGCACAATTTAGAGTAGCCTTTTTTTTTTCATTCAGGCTTCAAAAGCCAATGGCTCTTTCAAAGTTAACAAACGTGGAACTCTTCTGGGCATAAATGGATTTGGACTAGGACCTTGGACAATACAGTCTCTCATAATTACCTGTTCTTCACACACTTTCAAGCAGCAGAAAATCCAAATGACATTTCTATTGGTGCATTTTTTTCAAACAGCACTCTTATGTTCCCACCTCCTGAAACCAGCTGCTATCACACTGCTGGGCACATGTCATCTTTACTGGAAAGCTGCCCAGCCTGGATGGATGATTTTAGCAGGGAGATATCCAGCTTATCTCAGGTGTGGGGAGAGGTGTGTTCACAGTCATTCCTGTCTCCTTACTCCCATGTTTGAAAACAAAAAGAGAGTACAAGCACAGCTGAGTCTGACAATCCAGATAAGAGATTTTATTTATATTTATTTTTCCAAGGTCAGAATCTGGGAGTCAAGAAAAATTAAGCACATCAACTTGAATTTGTCAGAAAAAACCCCCAGAGTTATCAAAATCTCTCTTACAGTCCTGTGTGAGTGAAAAGTAGGCAGTAGCCATCTACAGCAAAAATATCAAGCACAGCCTGCAGAGAAATTCAGACGCAGTGCAAACAGCATAAAGGGCATCCAGAAGGATGAAAAGTAATTTCTCAGAGTAGTACAGCTCACATCCGTCTCCATTTTCTCCATCCCCGACCCCACCTTCTCTAACTTCCAGGAAGGCACACTGGTCACTGAACAGGAATTTTGCCAGGATGCCCTTTACATCTGGGAGAACCACACGGTGCTCAGCCTACAATTGCTGTTTTAGTATCAAGAGCTGCTACTGTTAGCTTGCCTTGTAATTGACAAGAAATGACTTTGCTTCTTCTATTCCTAAAACAAAAAACCCCAAGCAGGTTTAACAGAAAACCAAGACTTTAAATAGAGCTAGTCTGCAGTATTACCATGAAAAATAAACCAAACAAAACACTTGAAAGTAAAATGCTTTCACTGCATTTGTTTTCAGAGAACCTTGAAAGTAACTGACTTCTCCACATATGGATCTGTTTAAGGTCTGCTACTCTGTATTATCAAACAAATCACTGCTTTGTTTTGATGTTGTCCCTTTCACTTCAGAAACTTGTTTCTTTTTTAAAAAAAAAACAAGTTGTGGTGTCTTTGCTCTGGTATAACTAAGTACACCACCTGGAATTCTGCCTTATAAAAAAAAAAAAAAGGAAGAACCAAATCACACGCAAAATACACAGCAGCCAGGTTGCTACTGCAATTCTTCATACTACTCCAGCTATCCAAGACTCTGTGGAAGAAGGGGAAGGTGGAGCTAGGCACTGCTGTATAAAACTTGTACGGGTATCATACAAAATTTCTACTCCAGACAAGAAACACTTTTTCAGCCATGGACTGTGCATCAAATAGTTTATCATGTGAAGACCACCCTCTCAGATTAATGTTTAATCATGCTTGTAGAATTTTAGGTTCTACAGTATTTCTACCTTTTGCATAAGGATATATATCACTTGAGTAATGCTTAATGTGCTGTGCAACTTAGATCACTTAGATTTGCTTCCATGTGAGTATAGATTTAAAGTATTCAGTGCAAGTTGATTTTAGTCTCTTAAGACCTCTCTTTGCATTAGCTTTATAAAAATCAAACCAAAACTCATTATTTTCCTTCTAAGTCCAAAGCTCTGAACAGAAAACCAGATATTTGCATAAGGATGTTGGTTTTCTTTGGGCCCTCAGGGTGCAGAGGGAGATGTTACTAAATCTGTAATGTCCAACTAGAGCATTTGCCACTGATATTAATGAAGTAAATACAGATATGCCCTAGGTATCTATGAACAAGTTAGGACAGGCACTGATGCACAACAACAACACAGAGCTCTGTGTCAGTGAACCATCCCTGCACCACTCACTCGTCCCTCGGATTCTCCAGCCTGGATGAAGTCTTTGATGTGAGGATACCAGGGAGAAGGACAAACACCAGCTAAAGTATTAGCAAACCCCAGGCAGTGGGGATACAGTAGACAGGTCCTTAGCCAGAAAAGGTTTATTTGGAGAGGAACCTGCCCAATCTGCCACAAGAGCAGCCTTCACAGCAAGAACCACCATCAGCGGTTTCCTGATTGCATTTCTTTCCTATTGCATAGCTACTGATCTATTGAAGCACTTTCCACACCCTCTAAAATCTACTCTGCTCAAAGCATTTACAGCATAAATGCTTTACTGAAACTACAAACAAAAACAGCTTTGTGCCGCTAACCATCTCTTACAGAAAGGAGAGCACCCATGTTTCATTTGTCCAATGAAATCTGACCAGTTGATACTCTACTGATTCACTGTATCACATTTTGGTGACTTCCATGTCTAGGCTTCAGAATGAAGTGATAACCTGAGTTCAAACCTAAACCACCTCACTGCAGCTTCAAGCTCAACAAACTGAGCCAGCACTGACTGGGAAGCCTTGGCTTTCTGCAGCACCTGTACTGCTAAGCCAGTCAGTAGTACCCAGGCCTGAGTGCTGGGCACAGCTATCTTTGCTCAAGCTATGTTAAACAAGCTCCCAAAAGGCAGGCTGACTTTGCAATGAATGAGAGTCTTAATTTTCTTACTGATTTCCAGCCCTGCCACTGAAGCTACGTGAAGGGTTTCTGGCAAGGGAGGAACTCACCTCCAAGACAATTCGTTGTGAATCCCTGAGGCTGGCCTTTAGCTTTGCCGTGTGTTCTCTGACTTTGCTGGCTACCTTCCCAGCTCCTGCACCCTTCTGCATGCCTCAGAGAGGAACTACTCAAGTTTATAGCAGCATTAACTCATCAGCTGGAAACCTGCCAGGCTGCTTACATTTTCACTACAATCGTCTGAGCTCTGATTCCAGAGGGTGCCTCGAGACAGGATCCATGGTCACAGACAGCACTACACAACTGCTTTCTGATGTGCTTGATCCGTTTGGGGTGCTGGGCAAGATGCATTAGTACTTGCATAGCTACTGCAAACTGCCTCTGTAAGGACAAAAATGCCCTTTTCTTTAGTTTAGCTCATGTTAGAGATACTCATGTGCCTGTGGAACAAACACAGAGCACCCCAGCACAGGGCTTATGAAGTATCAACAATCAAGATCTACTGCAGATCTACCGCGCTATTTGCTTCTCACAAAGGTGACACACTTCTGGAGAACTGAGGACATGCGCCTAGTTTATTTCTAGTTAGCAGAAGGTGACAACTTTGTGCAATTAAAGTAGGATTAGGTAACAATGAAAACAAAGCCAAAATTGGCGGGGGG